>NW_028317684.1:1833760-2142605 GCF_055824585.1 Amblyomma mixtum
TGAAGGTGATGCTTGCTATGGTGAAGGTGATGCTTGCTGTGGTGAAGGTGATGCTTGCTGTGGTGAAGGTGACGCTTGCTGTGGTGAAGGTGATGCTTGCTATGGTGAAGGTGATGCTTGCTATGGTGAAGGTGATGCTTGCTATGGTGAAGGTGATGCTTGCTATGGTGAAGGTGATGCTTGCTATGGTGAAGGTGATGCTTGCTATGGTGAAGGTGATGCTTGCTATGGTGAAGGTGATGCTTGCTATGGTGAAGGTGATGCTTGCTATGGTGAAGGTGATGCTTGCTATGGTGAAGGTGATGCTTGGTATGGTGAAGGTGATACTTGGTATGGTGAAGGTGATACTTGGTATGGTGAAGGTGATACTTGGTATGGTGAAGGTGATACTTGGTACGGTGAAGGTGATACTTGGTACGGTGAAGGTGATACTTGGTACGGTGAAGGTGATACTTGGTACGGTGAAGGTGATACTTGGTACGGTGAAGGTGATACTTGGTACGGTGAAGGTGATACTTGGTACGGTGAAGGTGATGCTTGGTACGGTGAAGGTGATGCTTGGTACGGTGAAGGTGATGCTTGGTACGGTGAAGGTGATGCTTGCTATGGTGAAGGTGATGCTTGCTATGGTGAAGGTGATGCTTGCTATGGTGAAGGTGATGCTTGCTATGGTGAAGGTGATGCTTGCTATGGTGAAGGTGATGCTTGCTATGGTGAAGGTGATGCTTGGTATGGTGAAGGTGATGCTTGGTATGGTGAAGGCGATGCTTGGTATGGTGAAGGTGATGCTTGCTATGGTGAAGGTGATGCTTGCTATGGTTAACCCTTTGTGGGACAGCGGGACTCATACGTCCCACTTTTTTCATAGTAATGTTTTGATTTTTGAGCTGAAAACCAATGAATTAATTTCGCTTAAATTTCCACTGCAACCTCCTGGATGTCCGAGGAAGCTGTTTTAATAAAAATGTTGTATTGAGCGGCGCACTTACCACACAGGCATGCGTCTCAAGTGAACTGTTCTACTTGCGCGCGCTGCATGCTGTTTTCAGCAGATTTTGGCACTCTGTCCAGCTGGTTGACTATGAACGACAAGTTTCAAAAGTTTTCTTTTTACTGACTAGTTCTTAAATGTGCTTTATACATCATTTTCGTTTGTCCTGTGTGTACTGTTTGCAAAAAAAATTTTGCATAGTCAAATTCAGCATTCCTCATCCATATATTTCGGGAAGCATATCCAGTCTAAAGCTCTTTTGCTGCTCATCGGTGGATTGGAGTTTCATTCTCTTTCATGCGCGGAAGTCTGTCCATGCATGAAGTAGTTGGGCTGGTGTTTAGACTCCTGGACGACTTACGTGGCAAAGAAATACATGCCGACAGGGCGGAGAATCAGGATGATGCAAATCCATCGTTAGCGACTCATATGTCCCACTTTTTTCGTGGTTACACTGACTTTTGTGGTTAAAACCGCTCGAATCAATTTCGTTTTTGCTTTTACTGCCATCTCGTGGATGTTCAAAGAAGCTGTTTTGATGACTCATTACAAGAGCGCCGAGCGGCGGCAGCACATACCTGTGCCTCAAGCGAACCGAACCCCTTGCGTGCGTTGCGTGCTGTTTTCAGTAGATTTTGGCGCGCTTTTCAACCGGTATTCGTCATGAAGGGTAAGTTTCAACCTTTCCTTTTAATTAGGAAATCTGCAAATAATGCCCTTTTGTGCTATCCTGTGCTATGCCCTTTTGTGCTATGTTCATTCTCTGAAAGTGACTGAGTGCTGGACATAGATCGATATTTTTTAGATTTTTGATCATAGAAAGTAGGCTTTTGTATTCTCCATACTTTGTTGTTGGTATGCGCACCCTTCTGTACAAAATAAAATTACTTTTTTCTTGAGCGACTGTGCTTCAGAGGTCAGCGGGACACATATGTCCCACTTTCTCAAACGCACTCATGGGGCGGTGGGACTCCTGTGTCCCACTTTTATCTCGAAAACCACTAACTCTAGAGAACTCAAAATTTGCATATTTTATAAAAAGCTGATAAGAATAAGAATCCCGCCCTGAACAGCCGGTGTTCATTGCTCACAACTTCATGTCTCATAAAGGGTTAAGGTGATGCTTGCTATGGTGAAGGTGATGCTTGGTATGGTGAAGGTGATGCTTGGTATGGTGAAGGTGATGCTTGGTATGAAAGGTGATGCTTGCTATGGTGAAGGTGATGCTTGCAATGGTGAAGGTGATGCTTGCTATGGTGAAGGTGATGCTTGGTATGGTGAAGGTGATGCTTGGTATGGTGAAGGCGATGCTTGGTATGGTGAAGGTGATGCTTGGTATGGTGAAGGTGATGCTTGGTATGGTGAAGGTGATGCTTGGTATGGTGAAGGTGATGCTTGGTATGGTGAAGGTGATGCTTGCTATGGTGAAGGTGATGCTTGGTATGGTGAATGTGATGCTTGGTATGGTGAAGATGATGCTTGCTATGGTGAAGGTGATGCTTGCTATGGTGGAGGTAATGCTTGCTATGGTGAAGGTGATGCTTGCTATGGTGAAGGTGATGCTTGCTATGGTGAAGGTGATGCTTGCTATGGTGAAGGTGATGCTTGCTATGGTGAAGGTGATGCTTGCTATGGTGAAGGTGATGCTTGCTATGGTGAAGGTGATGCTTGCTATGGTGAAGGTGATGCTTGCTATGGTGAAGGTGATGCTTGCTATGGTGGAGGTGATGCTTGCTATGGTGAAGGTGATGCTTGCTATGGTGAAGGTGATGCTTGCTATGGTGGAGGTGATGCTTGCTATGGTGAAGGTGATGCTTGCTATGGTGAAGGTGCTGCTTGCTATGGTGAAGGTGATGCTTGCTATGGTGAAGGTGATGCTTGCTATGTTGAAGGTGATGCTTGCTATGGTGAAGGTGATGCTTGCTATGGTGGAGGTGATGCTTGCTATGGTGAAGGTGATGCTTGCTGTGGTGAAGGTGAGGCTTGCTATGGTGAAGGTGACGCTTGCTGTGGTGAAGGTGACGCTTGCTGTGGTGAAGGTGACGCTTGCTATGGTGAAGGTGACGCTTGCTGTGGTGAAGGTGACGCTTGCTGTGGTGAAGGTGATGCTTGCTATGGTGAAGGTGATGCTTGCTATGGTGAAGGTGATGCTTGCTATGGTGAAGGTGATGCTTGCTGTGGTGAAGGTGATGCTTGCTGTGGTGAAGGTGACGCTTGCTGTGGTGAAGGTGATGCTTGCTATGGTGAAGGTGATGCTTGCTATGGTGAAGGTGATGCTTGCTATGGTGAAGGTGATGCTTGCTATGGTGAAGGTGATGCTTGCTATGGTGAAGGTGATGCTTGGTATGGTGAAGGTGATGCTTGCTATGGTGAAGGTGATGCTTGCTATGGTGAAGGTGATGCTTGCTATGGTGAAGGTGATGCTTGCTATGGTGAAGGTGATGCTTGCTATGGTGAAGGTGATGCTTGCTATGGTGAAGGTGATGCTTGCTATGGTGAAGGTGATGCTTGCTTTGGTGGAGGTGATGCTTGCTATGGTGGAGGTGATGCTTGCTATGGTGAAGTTGATGCTTGCTATGGTGAAGGTGATGCTTGCTATGGTGAAGGTGATGCTTGGTATGTTGAAGGTGATGCTTCGTATGGTGAAGGTGATGCTTGGTATGGCGAAGGTGATGCTTGGTATGGTGAAGATGATGCTTGGTATGTTGAAGGTGATGCTTGGTATAGTGAAGGTGATGCTTGGTATGGTGAAGGTGTTGCTTGGTATGGTGAAGGTGTTGCTTGGTATGGTGAAGGTGATGCTTGGTATGTTGAAGGTGTTGCTTGGTATGGTGAAGGTGATGCTTGGTATGGTGAAGGTGATGCTTGGTATGGTGAAGGTGATGCTTGGTATGGTGAAGGTGATGCTTGGTATGGTGAAGGTGATGCTTGGTATGGTGAAGGTGATGCTTGGTATGGTGAAGGTGATGCTTGGTACGGTGAAGGTGATACTTGGTACGGTGAAGGTGATACTTGGTACGGTGAAGGTGATGCTTGGTACGGTGAAGGTGATACTTGGTACGGTGAAGGTGATACTTGGTACGGTGAAGGTGATACTTGGTACGGTGAAGGTGATGCTTGGTACGGTGAAGGTGATGCTTGGTACGGTGAAGGTGATGCTTGGTACGGTGAAGGTGATGCTTAGTACGGTGAAGGTGATGCTTGGTACGGTGAAGGTGATGCTTGCTATGGTGAAGGTGATGCTTGCTATGGTGAAGGTGATGCTTGCTATGGTGAAGGTGATGCTTGCTATGGCGAAGGTGATGCTTGCTATGGCGAAGGTGATGCTTGCTATGGCGAAGGTGATGCTTGCTAGGTGAAGGTGATGCTTGCTATGGTGAAGGTGATGCTTGCTATGGTGAAGGTGATGCTTGCTAGGTGAAGGTGATGCTTGCTATGGTGAAGGTGATGCTTGCTATGGTGAAGGTGATGCTTGCTGTGGTGAAGGTGACGCTTGCTGTGGTGAAGGTGATGCTTGCTATGGTGAAGGTGATGCTTGCTATGGTGAAGGTGATGCTTGCTATGGTGAAGGTGATGCTTGCTATGGTGAAGGTGATGCTTGCTGTGGTGAAGGTGATGCTTGCTGTGGTGAAGGTGACGCTTGCTGTGGTGAAGGTGATGCTTGCTATGGTGAAGGTGATGCTTGGTATGGTGAAGGTGATGCTTGCTATGGTGAAGGTGATGCTTGCTATGGTGAAGGTGATGCTTGCTATGGTGAAGGTGATGCTTGGTATGGTGAAGGTGATGCTTGCTATGGTGAAGGTGATGCTTGCTATGGTGAAGGTGATGCTTGCTATGGTGAAGGTGATGCTTGCTATGGTGAAGGTGATGCTTGGTATGGTGAAGGTGATACTTGGTATGGTGAAGGTGATACTTGGTATGGTGAAGGTGATACTTGGTATGGTGAAGGTGATACTTGGTATGGTGAAGGTGATACTTGGTACGGTGAAGGTGATACTTGGTACGGTGAAGGTGATACTTGGTACGGTGAAGGTGATACTTGGTGCGGTGAAGGTGATACTTGGTACGGTGAAGGTGATACTTGGTACGGTGAAGGTGATGCTTGGTACGGTGAAGGTGATGCTTGGTACGGTGAAGGTGATGCTTGGTACGGTGAAGGTGATGCTTGGTACGGTGAAGGTGATGCTTGCTATGGTGAAGGTGATGCTTGCTATGGTGAAGGTGATGCTTGCTATGGTGAAGGTGATGCTTGCTAAGGTGAAGGTGATGCTTGCTATGGTGAAGGTGATGCTTGGTATGGTGAAGGTGATGCTTGGTATGGTGAAGGCGATGCTTGGTATGGTGAAGGTGATGCTTGCTATGGTGAAGGTGATGCTTGCTATGGTTAAGGTGATGCTTGCTATGGTGAAGGTGATGCTTGGTATGGTGAAGGTGATGCTTGGTATGGTGAAGGTGATGCTTGGTATGGAAGGTGATGCTTGCTATGGTGAAGGTGATGCTTGCAATGGTGAAGGTGATGCTTGCTATGGTGAAGGTGATGCTTGGTATGGTGAAGGTGATGCTTGCTATGGTGAAGGTGATGCTTGGTATGGTGAAGGTGATGCTTGGTATGGTGAAGGCGATGCTTGGTATGGTGAAGGTGATGCTTGGTATGGTGAAGGTGATGCTTGGTATGGTGAAGGTGATGCTTGGTATGGTGAAGGTGATGCTTGGTATGGTGAAGGTGATGCTTGCTATGGTGAAGGTGATGCTTGGTATGGTGAATGTGATGCTTGGTATGGTGAAGATGATGCTTGCTATGGTGAAGGTGATGCTTGCTATGGTGGAGGTAATGCTTGCTATGGTGAAGGTGATGCTTGCTATGGTGAAGGTGATGCTTGCTATGGTGAAGGTGATGCTTGCTATGGTGAAGGTGATGCTTGCTATGGTGAAGGTGATGCTTGCTATGGTGAAGGTGATGCTTGCTATGGTGAAGGTGATGCTTGCTATGGTGAAGGTGATGCTTGCTATGGTGAAGGTGATGCTTGCTATGGTGAAGGTGATGCTTGCTATGGTGGAGGTGATGCTTGCTATGGTGAAGGTGATGCTTGCTATGGTGAAGGTGATGCTTGCTATGGTGGAGGTGATGCTTGCTATGGTGAAGGTGATGCTTGCTATGGTGAAGGTGCTGCTTGCTATGGTGAAGGTGATGCTTGCTATGGTGAAGGTGATGCTTGCTATGGTGAAGGTGATGCTTGCTATGGTGGAGGTGATGCTTGCTATGGTGGAGGTGATGCTTGCTATGGTGGAGGTGATGCTTGCTATGGTGGAGGTGATGCTTGCTATGGTGGAGATGATGCTTGCTATGGTGGAGTTGAAGCTTGCTATGGTGGAGGTGATGCTTGCTATGGTGGAGGTGATGCTTGCTATGGTGAAGGTGATGCTTGCTATGGTGAAGGTGATGCTTGCTATGGTGAAGGTGATGCTTGCTATGGTGGAGGTAATGCTTGCTATGGTGAAGGTGATGCTTGCTATGGTGGAGGTAATGCTTGCTATGGTGAAGGTGATGCTTGCTATGGTGAAGGTGATGCTTGCTATTGTGAAGGTGATGCTTGCTATGGTGAAGGTGATGCTTGCTATGGTGAAGGTGATGCTTGCTATGGTGAAGGTGATGCTTGCTATGGTGAAGGTGATGCTTGCTATGGTGAAGGTGATGCTTGCTATGGTGAAGGTGATGCTTGCTATGGTGGAGGTGATGCTTGCTATGGTGGAGGTGATGCTTGCTATGGTGAAGGTGATGCTTGCTATGGTGAAGGTGCTGCTTGCTATGGTGAAGGTGATGCTTGCTATGGTGAAGGTGATGCTTGCTATGGTGGAGGTGATGCTTGCTATGGTGGAGGTGATGCTTGCTATGGTGGAGGTGATGCTTGCTATGGTGGAGGTGATGCTTGCTATGGTGGAGATGATGCTTGCTATGGTGGAGGTGAAGCTTGCTATGGTGGAGGTGATGCTTGCTATGGTGGAGGTGATGCTTGCTATGGTGGAGGTGATGCTTGCTATGGTGGAGGTGATGCTTGCTATGGTGGAGGTGATGCTTGCTATGGTGGAGGTGATGCTTGCTATGGTGAAGGTGATGCTTGCTATGGTGAAGGTGATGCTTGCTATGGTGAAGGTGATGCTTGCTATGGTGAAGGTGATGCTTGCTTTGGTGGAGGTGATGCTTGCTATGGTGGAGGTGATGCTTGCTATGGTGAAGTTGATGCTTGCTATGGTGAAGGTGATGCTTGCTATGGTGAAGGTGATGCTTGGTATGTTGAAGGTGATGCTTCGTATGGTGAAGGTGATGCTTGGTATGGCGAAGGTGATGCTTGGTATGGTGAAGATGATGCTTGGTATGTTGAAGGTGATGCTTGGTATAGTGAAGGTGATGCTTGGTATGGTGAAGGTGTTGCTTGGTATGGTGAAGGTGTTGCTTGGTATGGTGAAGGTGATGCTTGGTATGTTGAAGGTGTTGCTTGGTATGGTGAAGGTGATGCTTGGTATGGTGAAGGTGATGCTTGGTATGGTGAAGGTGATGCTTGGTATGGTGAAGGTGATGCTTGGTATGGTGAAGGTGATGCTTGGTATGGTGAAGGTGAGCTTGGTACGGTGAAGGTGATACTTGGTACGGTGAAGGTGATACTTGGTACGGTGAAGGTGATGCTTGGTACGGTGAAGGTGATACTTGGTACGGTGAAGGTGATACTTGGTACGGTGAAGGTGATACTTGGTACGGTGAAGGTGATACTTGGTACGGTGAAGGTGATGCTTGGTACGGTGAAGGTGATGCTTGGTACGGTGAAGGTGATGCTTGGTACGGTGAAGGTGATGCTTGGTACGGTGAAGGTGATGCTTGGTACGGTGAAGGTGATGCTTGCTATGGTGAAGGTGATGCTTGCTATGGTGAAGGTGATGCTTGCTATGGTGAAGGTGATGCTTGCTATGGCGAAGGTGATGCTTGCTATGGCGAAGGTGATGCTTGCTATGGCGAAGGTGATGCTTGCTAGGTGAAGGTGATTCTTGCTATGGTGAAGGTGATGCTTGCTATGGTGAAGGTGATGCTTGCTATGGTGAAGGTGATGCTTGCTGTGGTGAAGGTGATGCTTGCTGTGGTGAAGGTGATGCTTGCTGTGGTGAAGGTGATGCTTGCTGTGGTGAAGGTGATGCTTGCTGTGGTGAAGGTGATGCTTGCTGTGGTGAAGGTGAGGCTTGCTGTGGTGAAGGTGACGCTTGCTGTGGTGAAGGTGACGCTTGCTGTGGTGAAGGTGACGCTTGCTGTGGTGAAGGTGACGCTTGCTATGGTGAAGGTGATGCTTGCTATGGTGAAGGTGATGCTTGCTATGGTGAAGGTGATGCTTGCTGTGGTGAAGGTGATGCTTGCTGTGGTGAAGGTGACGCTTGCTGTGGTGAAGGTGATGCTTGCTATGGTGAAGGTGATGCTTGCTATGGTGAAGGTGATGCTTGCTATGGTGAAGGTGATGCATGCTATGGTGAAGGTGATGCTTGCTATGGTGAAGGTGATGCTTGGTATGGTGAAGGTGATGCTTGCTATGGTGAAGGTGATGCTTGCTATGGTGAAGGTGATGCTTGCTATGGTGAAGGTGATGCTTGCTATGGTGAAGGTGATGCTTGGTATGGTGAAGGTGATACTTGGTATGGTGAAGGTGATACTTGGTATGGTGAAGGTGATACTTGGTATGGTGAAGGTGATACTTGGTATGGTGAAGGTGATACTTGGTATGGTGAAGGTGATACTTGGTACGGTGAAGGTGATACTTGGTACGGTGAAGGTGATACTTGGTACGGTGAAGGTGATACTTGGTACGGTGAAGGTGATACTTGGTACGGTGAAGGTGATACTTGGTACGGTGAAGGTGATACTTGGTACGGTGAAGGTGATACTTGGTACGGTGAAGGTGATGCTTGGTACGGTGAAGATGATGCTTGGTACGGTGAAGGTGATGCTTGGTACGGTGAAGGTGATGCTTGGTACGGTGAAGGTGATGCTTGGTACGGTGAAGGTGATGCTTGGTACGGTGAAGGTGATGCTTGCTATGGTGAAGGTGATGCTTGCTATGGCGAAGGTGATGCTTGCTATGGCGAAGGTGATGCTTGCTATGGCGAAGGTGATGCTTGCTAGGTGAAGGTGAGGCTTGCTATGGTGAAGGTGATGCTTGCTATGGTGAAGGTGATGCTTGCTATGGTGAAGGTGATGCTTGCTATGGTGAAGGTGATGCTTGCTAGGTGAAGGTGAGGCTTGCTATGGTGAAGGTGATGCTTGCTATGGTGAAGGTGATGCTTGCTATGGTGAAGGTGATGCTTGCTATGGTGAAGGTGATGCTTGCTATGGTGAAGGTGATGCTTGCTATGGTGGAGGTGATGCTTGCTATGGTGAAGGTGATGCTTGCTATGGTGAAGGTGATGCTTGGTATGGTGAAGGTGATGCTTGGTATGGTGAAGGTGATGCTTGCTATGGTGAAGGTGATGCTTGGTATGGTGAATGTGATGCTTGGTATGGTGAAGATGATGCTTGCTATGGTGAAGGTGATGCTTGCTATGGTGGAGGTAATGCTTGCTATGGTGAAGGTGATGCTTGCTATGGTGAAGGTGATGCTTGCTATGGTGAAGGTGATGCTTGCTATGGTGAAGGTGATGCTTGCTATGGTGAAGGTGATGCTTGCTATGGTGAAGGTGATGCTTGCTATGGTGAAGGTGATGCTTGCTATGGTGAAGGTGATGCTTGCTATGGTGAAGGTGATGCTTGCTATGGTGGAGGTGATGCTTGCTATGGTGAAGGTGATGCTTGCTATGGTGAAGGTGATGCTTGCTATGGTGGAGGTGATGCTTGCTATGGTGAAGGTGATGCTTGCTATGGTGAAGGTGCTGCTTGCTATGGTGAAGGTGATGCTTGCTATGGTGAAGGTGATGCTTGCTATGTTGAAGGTGATGCTTGCTATGGTGAAGGTGATGCTTGCTATGGTGGAGGTGATGCTTGCTATGGTGAAGGTGATGCTTGCTGTGGTGAAGGTGAGGCTTGCTATGGTGAAGGTGACGCTTGCTGTGGTGAAGGTGACGCTTGCTGTGGTGAAGGTGACGCTTGCTATGGTGAAGGTGACGCTTGCTGTGGTGAAGGTGACGCTTGCTGTGGTGAAGGTGATGCTTGCTATGGTGAAGGTGATGCTTGCTATGGTGAAGGTGATGCTTGCTATGGTGAAGGTGATGCTTGCTGTGGTGAAGGTGATGCTTGCTGTGGTGAAGGTGACGCTTGCTGTGGTGAAGGTGATGCTTGCTATGGTGAAGGTGATGCTTGCTATGGTGAAGGTGATGCTTGCTATGGTGAAGGTGATGCTTGCTATGGTGAAGGTGATGCTTGCTATGGTGAAGGTGATGCTTGGTATGGTGAAGGTGATGCTTGCTATGGTGAAGGTGATGCTTGCTATGGTGAAGGTGATGCTTGCTATGGTGAAGGTGATGCTTGCTATGGTGAAGGTGATGCTTGCTATGGTGAAGGTGATGCTTGCTATGGTGAAGGTGATGCTTGCTATGGTGAAGGTGATGCTTGCTTTGGTGGAGGTGATGCTTGCTATGGTGGAGGTGATGCTTGCTATGGTGAAGTTGATGCTTGCTATGGTGAAGGTGATGCTTGCTATGGTGAAGGTGATGCTTGGTATGTTGAAGGTGATGCTTCGTATGGTGAAGGTGATGCTTGGTATGGCGAAGGTGATGCTTGGTATGGTGAAGATGATGCTTGGTATGTTGAAGGTGATGCTTGGTATAGTGAAGGTGATGCTTGGTATGGTGAAGGTGTTGCTTGGTATGGTGAAGGTGTTGCTTGGTATGGTGAAGGTGATGCTTGGTATGTTGAAGGTGTTGCTTGGTATGGTGAAGGTGATGCTTGGTATGGTGAAGGTGATGCTTGGTATGGTGAAGGTGATGCTTGGTATGGTGAAGGTGATGCTTGGTATGGTGAAGGTGATGCTTGGTATGGTGAAGGTGATGCTTGGTATGGTGAAGGTGATGCTTGGTACGGTGAATGTGATACTTGGTACGGTGAAGGTGATACTTGGTACGGTGAAGGTGATGCTTGGTACGGTGAAGGTGATACTTGGTACGGTGAAGGTGATACTTGGTACGGTGAAGGTGATACTTGGTACGGTGAAGGTGATGCTTGGTACGGTGAAGGTGATGCTTGGTACGGTGAAGGTGATGCTTGGTACGGTGAAGGTGATGCTTAGTACGGTGAAGGTGATGCTTGGTACGGTGAAGGTGATGCTTGCTATGGTGAAGGTGATGCTTGCTATGGTGAAGGTGATGCTTGCTATGGTGAAGGTGATGCTTGCTATGGCGAAGGTGATGCTTGCTATGGCGAAGGTGATGCTTGCTATGGCGAAGGTGATGCTTGCTAGGTGAAGGTGATGCTTGCTATGGTGAAGGTGATGCTTGCTATGGTGAAGGTGATGCTTGCTAGGTGAAGGTGATGCTTGCTATGGTGAAGGTGATGCTTGCTATGGTGAAGGTGATGCTTGCTGTGGTGAAGGTGACGCTTGCTGTGGTGAAGGTGATGCTTGCTATGGTGAAGGTGATGCTTGCTATGGTGAAGGTGATGCTTGCTATGGTGAAGGTGATGCTTGCTATGGTGAAGGTGATGCTTGCTGTGGTGAAGGTGATGCTTGCTGTGGTGAAGGTGACGCTTGCTGTGGTGAAGGTGATGCTTGCTATGGTGAAGGTGATGCTTGGTATGGTGAAGGTGATGCTTGCTATGGTGAAGGTGATGCTTGCTATGGTGAAGGTGATGCTTGCTATGGTGAAGGTGATGCTTGGTATGGTGAAGGTGATGCTTGCTATGGTGAAGGTGATGCTTGCTATGGTGAAGGTGATGCTTGCTATGGTGAAGGTGATGCTTGCTATGGTGAAGGTGATGCTTGGTATGGTGAAGGTGATACTTGGTATGGTGAAGGTGATACTTGGTATGGTGAAGGTGATACTTGGTATGGTGAAGGTGATACTTGGTATGGTGAAGGTGATACTTGGTACGGTGAAGGTGATACTTGGTACGGTGAAGGTGATACTTGGTACGGTGAAGGTGATACTTGGTGCGGTGAAGGTGATACTTGGTACGGTGAAGGTGATACTTGGTACGGTGAAGGTGATGCTTGGTACGGTGAAGGTGATGCTTGGTACGGTGAAGGTGATGCTTGGTACGGTGAAGGTGATGCTTGGTACGGTGAAGGTGATGCTTGCTATGGTGAAGGTGATGCTTGCTATGGTGAAGGTGATGCTTGCTATGGTGAAGGTGATGCTTGCTAAGGTGAAGGTGATGCTTGCTATGGTGAAGGTGATGCTTGGTATGGTGAAGGTGATGCTTGGTATGGTGAAGGCGATGCTTGGTATGGTGAAGGTGATGCTTGCTATGGTGAAGGTGATGCTTGCTATGGTTAAGGTGATGCTTGCTATGGTGAAGGTGATGCTTGGTATGGTGAAGGTGATGCTTGGTATGGTGAAGGTGATGCTTGGTATGGAAGGTGATGCTTGCTATGGTGAAGGTGATGCTTGCAATGGTGAAGGTGATGCTTGCTATGGTGAAGGTGATGCTTGGTATGGTGAAGGTGATGCTTGCTATGGTGAAGGTGATGCTTGGTATGGTGAAGGTGATGCTTGGTATGGTGAAGGCGATGCTTGGTATGGTGAAGGTGATGCTTGGTATGGTGAAGGTGATGCTTGGTATGGTGAAGGTGATGCTTGGTATGGTGAAGGTGATGCTTGGTATGGTGAAGGTGATGCTTGCTATGGTGAAGGTGATGCTTGGTATGGTGAATGTGATGCTTGGTATGGTGAAGATGATGCTTGCTATGGTGAAGGTGATGCTTGCTATGGTGGAGGTAATGCTTGCTATGGTGAAGGTGATGCTTGCTATGGTGAAGGTGATGCTTGCTATGGTGAAGGTGATGCTTGCTATGGTGAAGGTGATGCTTGCTATGGTGAAGGTGATGCTTGCTATGGTGAAGGTGATGCTTGCTATGGTGAAGGTGATGCTTGCTATGGTGAAGGTGATGCTTGCTATGGTGAAGGTGATGCTTGCTATGGTGAAGGTGATGCTTGCTATGGTGGAGGTGATGCTTGCTATGGTGAAGGTGATGCTTGCTATGGTGAAGGTGATGCTTGCTATGGTGGAGGTGATGCTTGCTATGGTGAAGGTGATGCTTGCTATGGTGAAGGTGCTGCTTGCTATGGTGAAGGTGATGCTTGCTATGGTGAAGGTGATGCTTGCTATGGTGAAGGTGATGCTTGCTATGGTGGAGGTGATGCTTGCTATGGTGGAGGTGATGCTTGCTATGGTGGAGGTGATGCTTGCTATGGTGGAGGTGATGCTTGCTATGGTGGAGATGATGCTTGCTATGGTGGAGTTGAAGCTTGCTATGGTGGAGGTGATGCTTGCTATGGTGGAGGTGATGCTTGCTATGGTGAAGGTGATGCTTGCTATGGTGAAGGTGATGCTTGCTATGGTGAAGGTGATGCTTGCTATGGTGGAGGTAATGCTTGCTATGGTGAAGGTGATGCTTGCTATGGTGGAGGTAATGCTTGCTATGGTGAAGGTGATGCTTGCTATGGTGAAGGTGATGCTTGCTATTGTGAAGGTGATGCTTGCTATGGTGAAGGTGATGCTTGCTATGGTGAAGGTGATGCTTGCTATGGTGAAGGTGATGCTTGCTATGGTGAAGGTGATGCTTGCTATGGTGAAGGTGATGCTTGCTATGGTGAAGGTGATGCTTGCTATGGTGGAGGTGATGCTTGCTATGGTGGAGGTGATGCTTGCTATGGTGAAGGTGATGCTTGCTATGGTGAAGGTGCTGCTTGCTATGGTGAAGGTGATGCTTGCTATGGTGAAGGTGATGCTTGCTATGGTGGAGGTGATGCTTGCTATGGTGGAGGTGATGCTTGCTATGGTGGAGGTGATGCTTGCTATGGTGGAGGTGATGCTTGCTATGGTGGAGATGATGCTTGCTATGGTGGAGGTGAAGCTTGCTATGGTGGAGGTGATGCTTGCTATGGTGGAGGTGATGCTTGCTATGGTGGAGGTGATGCTTGCTATGGTGGAGGTGATGCTTGCTATGGTGGAGGTGATGCTTGCTATGGTGGAGGTGATGCTTGCTATGGTGAAGGTGATGCTTGCTATGGTGAAGGTGATTCTTGCTATGGTGAAGGTGATGCTTGCTATGGTGAAGGTGATGCTTGCTTTGGTGGAGGTGATGCTTGCTATGGTGGAGGTGATGCTTGCTATGGTGAAGTTGATGCTTGCTATGGTGAAGGTGATGCTTGCTATGGTGAAGGTGATGCTTGGTATGTTGAAGGTGATGCTTCGTATGGTGAAGGTGATGCTTGGTATGGCGAAGGTGATGCTTGGTATGGTGAAGATGATGCTTGGTATGTTGAAGGTGATGCTTGGTATAGTGAAGGTGATGCTTGGTATGGTGAAGGTGTTGCTTGGTATGGTGAAGGTGTTGCTTGGTATGGTGAAGGTGATGCTTGGTATGTTGAAGGTGTTGCTTGGTATGGTGAAGGTGATGCTTGGTATGGTGAAGGTGATGCTTGGTATGGTGAAGGTGATGCTTGGTATGGTGAAGGTGATGCTTGGTATGGTGAAGGTGATGCTTGGTATGGTGAAGGTGAGCTTGGTACGGTGAAGGTGATACTTGGTACGGTGAAGGTGATACTTGGTACGGTGAAGGTGATGCTTGGTACGGTGAAGGTGATACTTGGTACGGTGAAGGTGATACTTGGTACGGTGAAGGTGATACTTGGTACGGTGAAGGTGATACTTGGTACGGTGAAGGTGATGCTTGGTACGGTGAAGGTGATGCTTGGTACGGTGAAGGTGATGCTTGGTACGGTGAAGGTGATGCTTGGTACGGTGAAGGTGATGCTTGGTACGGTGAAGGTGATGCTTGCTATGGTGAAGGTGATGCTTGCTATGGTGAAGGTGATGCTTGCTATGGTGAAGGTGATGCTTGCTATGGCGAAGGTGATGCTTGCTATGGCGAAGGTGATGCTTGCTATGGCGAAGGTGATGCTTGCTAGGTGAAGGTGATTCTTGCTATGGTGAAGGTGATGCTTGCTATGGTGAAGGTGATGCTTGCTATGGTGAAGGTGATGCTTGCTGTGGTGAAGGTGATGCTTGCTGTGGTGAAGGTGATGCTTGCTGTGGTGAAGGTGATGCTTGCTGTGGTGAAGGTGATGCTTGCTGTGGTGAAGGTGATGCTTGCTGTGGTGAAGGTGAGGCTTGCTGTGGTGAAGGTGACGCTTGCTGTGGTGAAGGTGACGCTTGCTGTGGTGAAGGTGACGCTTGCTGTGGTGAAGGTGACGCTTGCTATGGTGAAGGTGATGCTTGCTATGGTGAAGGTGATGCTTGCTATGGTGAAGGTGATGCTTGCTGTGGTGAAGGTGATGCTTGCTGTGGTGAAGGTGACGCTTGCTGTGGTGAAGGTGATGCTTGCTATGGTGAAGGTGATGCTTGCTATGGTGAAGGTGATGCTTGCTATGGTGAAGGTGATGCATGCTATGGTGAAGGTGATGCTTGCTATGGTGAAGGTGATGCTTGGTATGGTGAAGGTGATGCTTGCTATGGTGAAGGTGATGCTTGCTATGGTGAAGGTGATGCTTGCTATGGTGAAGGTGATGCTTGCTATGGTGAAGGTGATGCTTGGTATGGTGAAGGTGATACTTGGTATGGTGAAGGTGATACTTGGTATGGTGAAGGTGATACTTGGTATGGTGAAGGTGATACTTGGTATGGTGAAGGTGATACTTGGTATGGTGAAGGTGATACTTGGTACGGTGAAGGTGATACTTGGTACGGTGAAGGTGATACTTGGTACGGTGAAGGTGATACTTGGTACGGTGAAGGTGATACTTGGTACGGTGAAGGTGATACTTGGTACGGTGAAGGTGATACTTGGTACGGTGAAGGTGATACTTGGTACGGTGAAGGTGATGCTTGGTACGGTGAAGATGATGCTTGGTACGGTGAAGGTGATGCTTGGTACGGTGAAGGTGATGCTTGGTACGGTGAAGGTGATGCTTGGTACGGTGAAGGTGATGCTTGGTACGGTGAAGGTGATGCTTGCTATGGTGAAGGTGATGCTTGCTATGGCGAAGGTGATGCTTGCTATGGCGAAGGTGATGCTTGCTATGGCGAAGGTGATGCTTGCTAGGTGAAGGTGAGGCTTGCTATGGTGAAGGTGATGCTTGCTATGGTGAAGGTGATGCTTGCTATGGTGAAGGTGATGCTTGCTATGGTGAAGGTGATGCTTGCTAGGTGAAGGTGAGGCTTGCTATGGTGAAGGTGATGCTTGCTATGGTGAAGGTGATGCTTGCTATGGTGAAGGTGATGCTTGCTATGGTGAAGGTGATGCTTGCTATGGTGAAGGTGATGCTTGCTATGGTGGAGGTGATGCTTGCTATGGTGAAGGTGATGCTTGCTATGGTGAAGGTGCTGCTTGCTATGGTGAAGGTGATGCTTGCTATGGTGAAGGTGATGCTTGCTATGGTGGAGGTGATGCTTGCTATGGTGGAGGTGATGCTTGCTATGGTGGAGGTGATGCTTGCTATGGTGGAGATGATGCTTGCTATGGTGGAGGTGGAGCTTGCTATGGTGGAGGTGATGCTTGCTATGGTGGAGGTGATGCTTGCTATGGTGGAGGTGATGCTTGCTATGGTGGAGGTGATGCTTGCTATGGTGGAGGTGATGCTTGCTATGGTGGAGGTGATGCTTGCTATGGTGAAGTTGATGCTTGCTATGGTGAAGGTGATGCTTGCTATGGTGAAGGTGATGCTTGGTATGTTGAAGGTGATGCTTGGTATGGTGAAGGTGATGCTTGGTATGGCGAAGGTGATGCTTGGTATGGTGAAGATGATGCTTGGTATGTTGAAGGTGATGCTTGGTATAGTGAAGGTGATGCTTGGTATGGTGAAGGTGTTGCTTGGTATGGTGAAGGTGTTGCTTGGTATGGTGAAGGTGATGCTTGGTATGTTGAAGGTGTTGCTTGGTATGGTGAAGGTGATGCTTGGTATGGTGAAGGTGATGCTTGGTATGGTGAAGGTGATGCTTGGTATGGTGAAGGTGATGCTTGGTATGGTGAAGGTGATGCTTGGTATGGTGAAGGTGATGCTTGGTATGGTGAAGGTGAGCTTGGTACGGTGAAGGTGATACTTGGTACGGTGAAGGTGATACTTGGTACGGTGAAGGTGATGCTTGGTACGGTGAAGGTGATACTTGGTACGGTGAAGGTGATACTTGGTACGGTGAAGGTGATACTTGGTACGGTGAAGGTGATACTTGGTACGGTGAAGGTGATGCTTGGTACGGTGAAGGTGATGCTTGGTACGGTGAAGGTGATGCTTGGTACGGTGAAGGTGATGCTTAGTACGGTGAAGGTGATGCTTGGTACGGTGAAGGTGATGCTTGCTATGGTGAAGGTGATGCTTGCTATGGTGAAGGTGATGCTTGCTATGGTGAAGGTGATGCTTGCTATGGCGAAGGTGATGCTTGCTATGGCGAAGGTGATGCTTGCTATGGCGAAGGTGATGCTTGCTAGGTGAAGGTGATTCTTGCTATGGTGAAGGTGATGCTTGCTATGGTGAAGGTGATGCTTGCTATGGTGAAGGTGATGCTTGCTATGGTGAAGGTGATGCTTGCTGTGGTGAAGGTGATGCTTGCTGTGGTGAAGGTGATGCTTGCTGTGGTGAAGGTGATGCTTGCTGTGGTGAAGGTGAGGCTTGCTATGGTGAAGGTGACGCTTGCTGTGGTGAAGGTGACGCTTGCTGTGGTGAAGGTGACGCTTGCTATGGTGAAGGTGACGCTTGCTGTGGTGAAGGTGACGCTTGCTGTGGTGAAGGTGATGCTTGCTATGGTGAAGGTGATGCTTGCTATGGTGAAGGTGATGCTTGCTATGGTGAAGGTGATGCTTGCTGTGGTGAAGGTGATGCTTGCTGTGGTGAAGGTGACGCTTGCTGTGGTGAAGGTGATGCTTGCTATGGTGAAGGTGATGCTTGCTATGGTGAAGGTGATGCTTGCTATGGTGAAGGTGATGCTTGCTATGGTGAAGGTGATGCTTGCTATGGTGAAGGTGATGCTTGGTATGGTGAAGGTGATGCTTGCTATGGTGAAGGTGATGCTTGCTATGGTGAAGGTGATGCTTGCTATGGTGAAGGTGATGCTTGCTATGGTGAAGGTGATGCTTGGTATGGTGAAGGTGATACTTGGTATGGTGAAGGTGATACTTGGTATGGTGAAGGTGATACTTGGTATGGTGAAGGTGATACTTGGTATGGTGAAGGTGATACTTGGTATGGTGAAGGTGATACTTGGTACGGTGAAGGTGATACTTGGTACGGTGAAGGTGATACTTGGTACGGTGAAGGTGATACTTGGTACGGTGAAGGTGATACTTGGTACGGTGAAGGTGATACTTGGTACGGTGAAGGTGATGCTTGGTACGGTGAAGGTGATGCTTGGTACGGTGAAGGTGATGCTTGGTACGGTGAAGGTGATGCTTGGTACGGTGAAGGTGATGCTTGGTACGGTGAAGGTGATGCTTGCTATGGTGAAGGTGATGCTTGCTATGGCGAAGGTGATGCTTGCTATGGCGAAGGTGATGCTTGCTATGGCGAAGGTGATGCTTGCTATGGCGAAGGTGATGCTTGCTAGGTGAAGGTGATGCTTGCTATGGTGAAGGTGACGCTTGCTGTGGTGAAGGTGACGCTTGCTGTGGTGAAGGTGACGCTTGCTGTGGTGAAGGTGACGCTTGCTATGGTGAAGGTGACGCTTGCTGTGGTGAAGGTGACGCTTGCTGTGGTGAAGGTGATGCTTGCTATGGTGAAGGTGATGCTTGCTATGGTGAAGGTGATGCTTGCTAAGGTGAAGGTGATGCTTGCTATGGTGAAGGTGATGCTTGCTGTGGTGAAGGTGATGCTTGCTGTGGTGAAGGTGACGCTTGCTGTGGTGAAGGTGATGCTTGCTATGGTGAAGGTGATGCTTGCTATGGTGAAGGTGATGCTTGCTATGGTGAAGGTGATGCTTGCTATGGTGAAGGTGATGCTTGCTATGGTGAAGGTGATGCTTGCTATGGTGAAGGTGATGCTTGCTATGGTGAAGGTGATGCTTGCTAAGGTGAAGGTGATGCTTGCTATGGTGAAGGTGATGCTTGCTATGGTGAAGGTGATGCTTGGTATGGTGAAGGTGATACTTGGTATGGTGAAGGTGATACTTGGTATGGTGAAGGTGATACTTGGTATGGTGAAGGTGATACTTGGTACGGTGAAGGTGATACTTGGTACGGTGAAGGTGATACTTGGTACGGTGAAGGTGATACTTGGTACGGTGAAGGTGATACTTGGTACGGTGAAGGTGATACTTGGTACGGTGAAGGTGATGCTTGGTACGGTGAAGGTGATGCTTGGTACGGTGAAGGTGATGCTTGGTACGGTGAAGGTGATGCTTGGTACGGTGAAGGTGATGCTTGCTATGGTGAAGGTGATGCTTGCTATGGTGAAGGTGATGCTTGCTATGGTGAAGGTGATGCTTGCTATGGTGAAGGTGATGCTTGCTATGGTGAAGGTGATGCTTGGTATGGTGAAGGTGATGCTTGGTATGGTGAAGGCGATGCTTGGTATGGTGAAGGTGATGCTTGCTATGGTGAAGGTGATGCTTGCTATGGTTAAGGTGATGCTTGCTATGGTGAAGGTGATGCTTGGTATGGTGAAGGTGATGCTTGGTATGGTGAAGGTGATGCTTGGTATGAAAGGTGATGCTTGCTATGGTGAAGGTGATGCTTGCAATGGTGAAGGTGATGCTTGCTATGGTGAAGGTGATGCTTGGTATGGTGAAGGTGATGCTTGGTATGGTGAAGGCGATGCTTGGTATGGTGAAGGTGATGCTTGGTATGGTGAAGGTGATGCTTGGTATGGTGAAGGTGATGCTTGGTATGGTGAAGGTGATGCTTGGTATGGTGAAGGTGATGCTTGCTATGGTGAAGGTGATGCTTGGTATGGTGAATGTGATGCTTGGTATGGTGAAGATGATGCTTGCTATGGTGAAGGTGATGCTTGCTATGGTGGAGGTAATGCTTGCTATGGTGAAGGTGATGCTTGCTATGGTGAAGGTGATGCTTGCTATGGTGAAGGTGATGCTTGCTATGGTGAAGGTGATGCTTGCTATGGTGAAGGTGATGCTTGCTATGGTGAAGGTGATGCTTGCTATGGTGAAGGTGATGCTTGCTATGGTGAAGGTGATGCTTGCTATGGTGAAGGTGATGCTTGCTATGGTGGAGGTGATGCTTGCTATGGTGAAGGTGATGCTTGCTATGGTGAAGGTGATGCTTGCTATGGTGGAGGTGATGCTTGCTATGGTGAAGGTGATGCTTGCTATGGTGAAGGTGCTGCTTGCTATGGTGAAGGTGATGCTTGCTATGGTGAAGGTGATGCTTGCTATGTTGAAGGTGATGCTTGCTATGGTGAAGGTGATGCTTGCTATGGTGGAGGTGATGCTTGCTATGGTGAAGGTGATGCTTGCTGTGGTGAAGGTGAGGCTTGCTATGGTGAAGGTGACGCTTGCTGTGGTGAAGGTGACGCTTGCTGTGGTGAAGGTGACGCTTGCTATGGTGAAGGTGACGCTTGCTGTGGTGAAGGTGACGCTTGCTGTGGTGAAGGTGATGCTTGCTATGGTGAAGGTGATGCTTGCTATGGTGAAGGTGATGCTTGCTATGGTGAAGGTGATGCTTGCTGTGGTGAAGGTGATGCTTGCTGTGGTGAAGGTGACGCTTGCTGTGGTGAAGGTGACGCTTGCTATGGTGAAGGTGATGCTTGCTATGGTGAAGGTGATGCTTGCTATGGTGAAGGTGATGCTTGCTATGGTGAAGGTGATGCTTGCTATGGTGAAGGTGATGCTTGGTATGGTGAAGGTGATGCTTGCTATGGTGAAGGTGATGCTTGCTATGGTGAAGGTGATGCTTGCTATGGTGAAGGTGATGCTTGCTATGGTGAAGGTGATGCTTGCTATGGTGAAGGTGATGCTTGCTATGGTGAAGGTGATGCTTGCTATGGTGAAGGTGATGCTTGCTTTGGTGGAGGTGATGCTTGCTATGGTGGAGGTGATGCTTGCTATGGTGAAGTTGATGCTTGCTATGGTGAAGGTGATGCTTGCTATGGTGAAGGTGATGCTTGGTATGTTGAAGGTGATGCTTCGTATGGTGAAGGTGATGCTTGGTATGGCGAAGGTGATGCTTGGTATGGTGAAGATGATGCTTGGTATGTTGAAGGTGATGCTTGGTATAGTGAAGGTGATGCTTGGTATGGTGAAGGTGTTGCTTGGTATGGTGAAGGTGTTGCTTGGTATGGTGAAGGTGATGCTTGGTATGTTGAAGGTGTTGCTTGGTATGGTGAAGGTGATGCTTGGTATGGTGAAGGTGATGCTTGGTATGGTGAAGGTGATGCTTGGTATGGTGAAGGTGATGCTTGGTATGGTGAAGGTGATGCTTGGTATGGTGAAGGTGATGCTTGGTATGGTGAAGGTGATGCTTGGTACGGTGAAGGTGATACTTGGTACGGTGAAGGTGATACTTGGTACGGTGAAGGTGATGCTTGGTACGGTGAAGGTGATACTTGGTACGGTGAAGGTGATACTTGGTACGGTGAAGGTGATACTTGGTACGGTGAAGGTGATGCTTGGTACGGTGAAGGTGATGCTTGGTACGGTGAAGGTGATGCTTGGTACGGTGAAGGTGATGCTTAGTACGGTGAAGGTGATGCTTGGTACGGTGAAGGTGATGCTTGCTATGGTGAAGGTGATGCTTGCTATGGTGAAGGTGATGCTTGCTATGGTGAAGGTGATGCTTGCTATGGCGAAGGTGATGCTTGCTATGGCGAAGGTGATGCTTGCTATGGCGAAGATGATGCATGCTAGGTGAAGGTGATGCTTGCTATGGTGAAGGTGATGCTTGCTATGGTGAAGGTGATGCTTGCTAGGTGAAGGTGATGCTTGCTATGGTGAAGGTGATGCTTGCTATGGTGAAGGTGATGCTTGCTATGGTGAAGGTGATGCTTGCTATGGTGAAGGTGATGCTTGCTGTGGTGAAGGTGATGCTTGCTGTGGTGAAGGTGATGCTTGCTGTGGTGAAGGTGATGCTTGCTGTGGTGAAGGTGATGCTTGCTGTGGTGAAGGTGAGGCTTGCTATGGTGAAGGTGACGCTTGCTGTGGTGAAGGTGACGCTTGCTGTGGTGAAGGTGACGCTTGCTATGGTGAAGGTGACGCTTGCTGTGGTGAAGGTGACGCTTGCTGTGGTGAAGGTGATGCTTGCTATGGTGAAGGTGATGCTTGCTATGGTGAAGGTGATGCTTGCTATGGTGAAGGTGATGCTTGCTATGGTGAAGGTGATGCTTGCTGTGGTGAAGGTGATGCTTGCTGTGGTGAAGGTGACGCTTGCTGTGGTGAAGGTGATGCTTGCTATGGTGAAGGTGATGCTTGGTATGGTGAAGGTGATGCTTGCTATGGTGAAGGTGATGCTTGCTATGGTGAAGGTGATGCTTGCTATGGTGAAGGTGATGCTTGGTATGGTGAAGGTGATGCTTGCTATGGTGAAGGTGATGCTTGCTATGGTGAAGGTGATGCTTGCTATGGTGAAGGTGATGCTTGCTATGGTGAAGGTGATGCTTGGTATGGTGAAGGTGATACTTGGTATGGTGAAGGTGATACTTGGTATGGTGAAGGTGATACTTGGTATGGTGAAGGTGATACTTGGTATGGTGAAGGTGATACTTGGTATGGTGAAGGTGATACTTGGTACGGTGAAGGTGATACTTGGTACGGTGAAGGTGATACTTGGTACGGTGAAGGTGATACTTGGTGCGGTGAAGGTGATACTTGGTACGGTGAAGGTGATACTTGGTACGGTGAAGGTGATGCTTGGTACGGTGAAGGTGATGCTTGGTACGGTGAAGGTGATGCTTGGTACGGTGAAGGTGATGCTTGCTATGGTGAAGGTGATGCTTGCTATGGTGAAGGTGATGCTTGCTATGGTGAAGGTGATGCTTGCTATGGTGAAGGTGATGCTTGCTATGGTGAAGGTGATGCTTGGTATGGTGAAGGCGATGCTTGGTATGGTGAAGGTGATGCTTGCTATGGTGAAGGTGATGCTTGCTATGGTTAAGGTGATGCTTGCTATGGTGAAGGTGATGCTTGGTATGGTGAAGGTGATGCTTGGTATGGTGAAGGTGATGCTTGGTATGGAAGGTGATGCTTGCTATGGTGAAGGTGATGCTTGCAATGGTGAAGGTGATGCTTGCTATGGTGAAGGTGATGCTTGGTATGGTGAAGGTGATGCTTGCTATGGTGAAGGTGATGCTTGGTATGGTGAAGGTGATGCTTGGTATGGTGAAGGCGATGCTTGGTATGGTGAAGGTGATGCTTGGTATGGTGAAGGTGATGCTTGGTATGGTGAAGGTGATGCTTGGTATGGTGAAGGTGATGCTTGGTATGGTGAAGGTGATGCTTGCTATGGTGAAGGTGATGCTTGGTATGGTGAATGTGATGCTTGGTATGGTGAAGATGATGCTTGCTATGGTGAAGGTGATGCTTGCTATGGTGGAGGTAATGCTTGCTATGGTGAAGGTGATGCTTGCTATGGTGAAGGTGATGCTTGCTATGGTGAAGGTGATGCTTGGTATGGTGAAGGTGATGCTTGCTATGGTGAAGGTGATGCTTGCTATGGTGAAGGTGATGCTTGCTATGGTGAAGGTGATGCTTGGTATGGTGAAGGTGATGCTTGCTATGGTGAAGGTGATGCTTGCTATGGTGAAGGTGATGCTTGCTATGGTGAAGGTGATGCTTGCTATGGTGAAGGTGATGCTTGGTATGGTGAAGGTGATACTTGGTATGGTGAAGGTGATACTTGGTATGGTGAAGGTGATACTTGGTATGGTGAAGGTGATACTTGGTATGGTGAAGGTGATACTTGGTATGGTGAAGGTGATACTTGGTACGGTGAAGGTGATACTTGGTACGGTGAAGGTGATACTTGGTACGGTGAAGGTGATACTTGGTGCGGTGAAGGTGATACTTGGTACGGTGAAGGTGATACTTGGTACGGTGAAGGTGATGCTTGGTACGGTGAAGGTGACGCTTGGTACGGTGAAGGTGATGCTTGGTACGGTGAAGGTGATGCTTGGTACGGTGAAGGTGATGCTTGCTATGGTGAAGGTGATGCTTGCTATGGTGAAGGTGATGCTTGCTATGGTGAAGGTGATGCTTGCTATGGTGAAGGTGATGCTTGGTATGGTGAAGGTGATGCTTGGTATGGTGAAGGCGATGCTTGGTATGGTGAAGGCGATGCTTGGTATGGTGAAGGTGATGCTTGCTATGGTGAAGGTGATGCTTGCTATGGTTAAGGTGATGCTTGCTATGGTGAAGGTGATGCTTGGTATGGTGAAGGTGATGCTTGGTATGGTGAAGGTGATGCTTGGTATGGAAGGTGATGCTTGCTATGGTGAAGGTGATGCTTGCAATGGTGAAGGTGATGCTTGCTATGGTGAAGGTGATGCTTGGTATGGTGAAGGTGATGCTTGCTATGGTGAAGGTGATGCTTGGTATGGTGAAGGTGATGCTTGGTATGGTGAAGGCGATGCTTGGTATGGTGAAGGTGATGCTTGGTATGGTGAAGGTGATGCTTGGTATGGTGAAGGTGATGCTTGGTATGGTGAAGGTGATGCTTGCTATGGTGAAGGTGATGCTTGGTATGGTGAATGTGATGCTTGGTATGGTGAAGATGATGCTTGCTATGGTGAAGGTGATGCTTGCTATGGTGGAGGTAATGCTTGCTATGGTGAAGGTGATGCTTGCTATGGTGAAGGTGATGCTTGCTATGGTGAAGGTGATGCTTGCTATGGTGAAGGTGATGCTTGCTATGGTGAAGGTGATGCTTGCTATGGTGAAGGTGATGCTTGCTATGGTGAAGGTGATGCTTGCTATGGTGAAGGTGATGCTTGCTATGGTGAAGGTGATGCTTGCTATGGTGGAGGTGATGCTTGCTATGGTGAAGGTGATGCTTGCTATGGTGAAGGTGATGCTTGCTATGGTGGAGGTGATGCTTGCTATGGTGAAGGTGATGCTTGCTATGGTGAAGGTGCTGCTTGCTATGGTGAAGGTGATGCTTGCTATGGTGAAGGTGATGCTTGCTATGGTGAAGGTGATGCTTGCTATGGTGAAGGTGATGCTTGCTATGGTGGAGGTGATGCTTGCTATGGTGGAGGTGATGCTTGCTATGGTGGAGGTGATGCTTGCTATGGTGGAGGTGATGCTTGCTATGGTGGAGATGATGCTTGCTATGGTGGAGGTGAAGCTTGCTATGGTGGAGGTGATGCTTGCTATGGTGGAGGTGATGCTTGCTATGGTGGAGGTGATGCTTGCTATGGTGGAGGTGATGCTTGCTATGGTGGAGGTGATGCTTGCTATGGTGAAGGTGATGCTTGCTATGGTGAAGGTGATGCTTGCTATGGTGAAGGTGATGCTTGCTATGGTGAAGGTGATGCTTGCTTTGGTGGAGGTGATGCTTGCTATGGTGGAGGTGATGCTTGCTATGGTGAAGTTGATGCTTGCTATGGTGAAGGTGATGCTTGCTATGGTGAAGGTGATGCTTGGTATGTTGGAGGTGATGCTTCGTATGGCGAAGGTGATGCTTGGTATGGCGAAGGTGATGCTTGGTATGGTGAAGATGATGCTTGGTATGTTGAAGGTGACGCTTGCTATGGTGAAGGTGACGCTTGCTGTGGTGAAGGTGACGCTTGCTATGGTGAAGGTGACGCTTGCTGTGGTGAAGGTGACGCTTGCTGTGGTGAAGGTGATGCTTGCTATGGTGAAGGTGATGCTTGCTATGGTGAAGGTGATGCTTGCTATGGTGAAGGTGATGCTTGCTGTGGTGAAGGTGACGCTTGCTGTGGTGAAGGTGACGCTTGCTGTGGTGAAGGTGACGCTTGCTATGGTGAAGGTGATGCTTGCTATGGTGAAGGTGATGCTTGCTATGGTGAAGGTGATGCTTCGTATGGTGAAGGTGATGCTTGGTATGGCGAAGGTGATGCTTGGTATGGTGAAGATGATGCTTGGTATGTTGAAGGTGATGCTTGGTATAGTGAAGGTGATGCTTGGTATGGTGAAGGTGTTGCTTGGTATGGTGAAGGTGTTGCTTGGTATGGTGAAGGTGATGCTTGGTATGTTGAAGGTGTTGCTTGGTATGGTGAAGGTGATGCTTGGTATGGTGAAGGTGATGCTTGGTATGGTGAAGGTGATGCTTGGTATGGTGAAGGTGATGCTTGGTATGGTGAAGGTGATGCTTGGTATGGTGAAGGTGATGCTTGGTATGGTGAAGGTGATGCTTGGTACGGTGAAGGTGATACTTGGTACGGTGAAGGTGATACTTGGTACGGTGAAGGTGATGCTTGGTACGGTGAAGGTGATACTTGGTACGGTGAAGGTGATACTTGGTACGGTGAAGGTGATACTTGGTACGGTGAAGGTGATGCTTGGTACGGTGAAGGTGATGCTTGGTACGGTGAAGGTGATGCTTGGTACGGTGAAGGTGATGCTTAGTACGGTGAAGGTGATGCTTGGTACGGTGAAGGTGATGCTTGCTATGGTGAAGGTGATGCTTGCTATGGTGAAGGTGATGCTTGCTATGGTGAAGGTGATGCTTGCTATGGCGAAGGTGATGCTTGCTATGGCGAAGGTGATGCTTGCTATGGCGAAGGTGATGCTTGCTAGGTGAAGGTGATGCTTGCTATGGTGAAGGTGATGCTTGCTATGGTGAAGGTGATGCTTGCTAGGTGAAGGTGATGCTTGCTATGGTGAAGGTGATGCTTGCTATGGTGAAGGTGATGCTTGCTATGGTGAAGGTGATGCTTGCTATGGTGAAGGTGATGCTTGCTGTGGTGAAGGTGATGCTTGCTGTGGTGAAGGTGATGCTTGCTGTGGTGAAGGTGATGCTTGCTGTGGTGAAGGTGATGCTTGCTGTGGTGAAGGTGAGGCTTGCTATGGTGAAGGTGACGCTTGCTGTGGTGAAGGTGACGCTTGCTATGGTGAAGGTGACGCTTGCTGTGGTGAAGGTGACGCTTGCTGTGGTGAAGGTGATGCTTGCTATGGTGAAGGTGATGCTTGCTATGGTGAAGGTGATGCTTGCTATGGTGAAGGTGATGCTTGCTATGGTGAAGGTGATGCTTGCTGTGGTGAAGGTGATGCTTGCTGTGGTGAAGGTGACGCTTGCTGTGGTGAAGGTGATGCTTGCTATGGTGAAGGTGATGCTTGGTATGGTGAAGGTGATGCTTGCTATGGTGAAGGTGATGCTTGCTATGGTGAAGGTGATGCTTGCTATGGTGAAGGTGATGCTTGGTATGGTGAAGGTGATGCTTGCTATGGTGAAGGTGATGCTTGCTATGGTGAAGGTGATGCTTGCTATGGTGAAGGTGATGCTTGCTATGGTGAAGGTGATGCTTGGTATGGTGAAGGTGATACTTGGTATGGTGAAGGTGATACTTGGTATGGTGAAGGTGATACTTGGTATGGTGAAGGTGATACTTGGTATGGTGAAGGTGATACTTGGTATGGTGAAGGTGATACTTGGTACGGTGAAGGTGATACTTGGTACGGTGAAGGTGATACTTGGTACGGTGAAGGTGATACTTGGTGCGGTGAAGGTGATACTTGGTACGGTGAAGGTGATACTTGGTACGGTGAAGGTGATGCTTGGTACGGTGAAGGTGACGCTTGGTACGGTGAAGGTGATGCTTGGTACGGTGAAGGTGATGCTTGGTACGGTGAAGGTGATGCTTGCTATGGTGAAGGTGATGCTTGCTATGGTGAAGGTGATGCTTGCTATGGTGAAGGTGATGCTTGCTATGGTGAAGGTGATGCTTGCTATGGTGAAGGTGATGCTTGGTATGGTGAAGGTGATGCTTGGTATGGTGAAGGCGATGCTTGGTATGGTGAAGGTGATGCTTGCTATGGTGAAGGTGATGCTTGCTATGGTTAAGGTGATGCTTGCTATGGTGAAGGTGATGCTTGGTATGGTGAAGGTGATGCTTGGTATGGTGAAGGTGATGCTTGGTATGGAAGGTGATGCTTGCTATGGTGAAGGTGATGCTTGCAATGGTGAAGGTGATGCTTGCTATGGTGAAGGTGATGCTTGGTATGGTGAAGGTGATGCTTGCTATGGTGAAGGTGATGCTTGGTATGGTGAAGGTGATGCTTGGTATGGTGAAGGCGATGCTTGGTATGGTGAAGGTGATGCTTGGTATGGTGAAGGTGATGCTTGGTATGGTGAAGGTGATGCTTGGTATGGTGAAGGTGATGCTTGCTATGGTGAAGGTGATGCTTGGTATGGTGAATGTGATGCTTGGTATGGTGAAGATGATGCTTGCTATGGTGAAGGTGATGCTTGCTATGGTGGAGGTAATGCTTGCTATGGTGAAGGTGATGCTTGCTATGGTGAAGGTGATGCTTGCTATGGTGAAGGTGATGCTTGCTATGGTGAAGGTGATGCTTGCTATGGTGAAGGTGATGCTTGCTATGGTGAAGGTGATGCTTGCTATGGTGAAGGTGATGCTTGCTATGGTGAAGGTGATGCTTGCTATGGTGAAGGTGATGCTTGCTATGGTGGAGGTGATGCTTGCTATGGTGAAGGTGATGCTTGCTATGGTGAAGGTGATGCTTGCTATGGTGGAGGTGATGCTTGCTATGGTGAAGGTGATGCTTGCTATGGTGAAGGTGCTGCTTGCTATGGTGAAGGTGATGCTTGCTATGGTGAAGGTGATGCTTGCTATGGTGAAGGTGATGCTTGCTATGGTGGAGGTGATGCTTGCTATGGTGGAGGTGATGCTTGCTATGGTAGAGGTGATGCTTGCTATGGTGGAGGTGATGCTTGCTATGGTGGAGATGATGCTTGCTATGGTGGAGGTGAAGCTTGCTATGGTGGAGGTGATGCTTGCTATGGTGGAGGTGATGCTTGCTATGGTGAAGGTGATGCTTGCTATGGTGAAGGTGATGCTTGCTATGGTGAAGGTGATGCTTGCTATGGTGGAGGTAATGCTTGCTATGGTGAAGGTGATGCTTGCTATGGTGGAGGTAATGCTTGCTATGGTGAAGGTGATGCTTGCTATGGTGGAGGTGATGCTTGCTATGGTGGAGGTGATGCTTGGTATGGTGAAGGTGATACTTGGTATGGTGAAGGTGATACTTGGTATGGTGAAGGTGATACTTGGTATGGTGAAGGTGATGCTTGCTATGGTGAAGGTGATGCTTGCTATGGTGAAGGTGATGCTTGCTATGGTGAAGGTGATGCTTGCTATGGTGAAGGTGATGCTTGCTATGGCGAAGGTGATGCTTGCTATGGTGGAGGTAATGCTTGCTATGGTGAAGGTGATGCTTGCTATGGTGAAGGTGATGCTTGCTATTGTGAAGGTGATGCTTGCTATGGTGAAGGTGATGCTTGCTATGGTGAAGGTGATGCTTGCTATGGTGAAGGTGATGCTTGCTATGGTGAAGGTGATGCTTGCTATGGTGAAGGTGATGCTTGCTATGGTGAAGGTGATGCTTGCTGTGGTGAAGGTGATGCTTGCTGTGGTGAAGGTGATGCTTGCTGTGGTGAAGGTGATGCTTGCTGTGGTGAAGGTGATGCTTGCTGTGGTGAAGGTGAGGCTTGCTATGGTGAAGGTGACGCTTGCTGTGGTGAAGGTGACGCTTGCTGTGGTGAAGGTGACGCTTGCTATGGTGAAGGTGACGCTTGCTGTGGTGAAGGTGACGCTTGCTGTGGTGAAGGTGATGCTTGCTATGGTGAAGGTGATGCTTGCTATGGTGAAGGTGATGCTTGCTATGGTGAAGGTGATGCTTGCTATGGTGAAGGTGATGCTTGCTGTGGTGAAGGTGATGCTTGCTGTGGTGAAGGTGACGCTTGCTGTGGTGAAGGTGATGCTTGCTATGGTGAAGGTGATGCTTGCTATGGTGAAGGTGATGCTTGCTATGGTGAAGGTGATGCTTGCTATGGTGAAGGTGATGCTTGCTATGGTGAAGGTGATGCTTGGTATGGTGAAGGTGATGCTTGCTATGGTGAAGGTGATGCTTGCTATGGTGAAGGTGATGCTTGCTATGGTGAAGGTGATGCTTGCTATGGTGAAGGTGATGCTTGGTATGGTGAAGGTGATACTTGGTATGGTGAAGGTGATACTTGGTATGGTGAAGGTGATACTTGGTATGGTGAAGGTGATACTTGGTATGGTGAAGGTGATACTTGGTATGGTGAAGGTGATACTTGGTACGGTGAAGGTGATACTTGGTACGGTGAAGGTGATACTTGGTACGGTGAAGGTGATACTTGGTACGGTGAAGGTGATACTTGGTACGGTGAAGGTGATACTTGGTACGGTGAAGGTGATGCTTGGTACGGTGAAGGTGATGCTTGGTACGGTGAAGGTGATGCTTGGTACGGTGAAGGTGATGCTTGGTACGGTGAAGGTGATGCTTGGTACGGTGAAGGTGATGCTTGGTACGGTGAAGGTGATGCTTGCTATGGTGAAGGTGATGCTTGCTATGGCGAAGGTGATGCTTGCTATGGCGAAGGTGATGCTTGCTATGGCGAAGGTGATGCTTGCTAGGTGAAGGTGATGCTTGCTATGGTGAAGGTGAGGCTTGCTATGGTGAAGGTGACGCTTGCTGTGGTGAAGGTGACGCTTGCTGTGGTGAAGGTGACGCTTGCTATGGTGAAGGTGACGCTTGCTGTGGTGAAGGTGACGCTTGCTGTGGTGAAGGTGATGCTTGCTATGGTGAAGGTGATGCTTGCTATGGTGAAGGTGATGCTTGCTAAGGTGAAGGTGATGCTTGCTATGGTGAAGGTGATGCTTGCTGTGGTGAAGGTGATGCTTGCTGTGGTGAAGGTGACGCTTGCTGTGGTGAAGGTGACGCTTGCTATGGTGAAGGTGACGCTTGCTGTGGTGAAGGTGACGCTTGCTGTGGTGAAGGTGATGCTTGCTATGGTGAAGGTGATGCTTGCTATGGTGAAGGTGATGCTTGCTATGGTGAAGGTGATGCTTGCTATGGTGAAGGTGATGCTTGCTGTGGTGAAGGTGATGCTTGCTGTGGTGAAGGTGACGCTTGCTGTGGTGAAGGTGATGCTTGCTATGGTGAAGGTGATGCTTGCTATGGTGAAGGTGATGCTTGCTATGGTGAAGGTGATGCTTGCTATGGTGAAGGTGATGCTTGCTATGGTGAAGGTGATGCTTGGTACGGTGAAGGTGATGCTTGGTACGGTGAAGGTGATGCTTGGTACGGTGAAGGTGATGCTTGGTACGGTGAAGGTGATGCTTGGTACGGTGAAGGTGATGCTTGGTACGGTGAAGGTGATGCTTGCTATGGTGAAGGTGATGCTTGCTATGGCGAAGGTGATGCTTGCTATGGCGAAGGTGATGCTTGCTATGGCGAAGGTGATGCTTGCTAGGTGAAGGTGATGCTTGCTATGGTGAAGGTGAGGCTTGCTATGGTGAAGGTGACGCTTGCTGTGGTGAAGGTGACGCTTGCTGTGGTGAAGGTGACGCTTGCTATGGTGAAGGTGACGCTTGCTGTGGTGAAGGTGACGCTTGCTGTGGTGAAGGTGATGCTTGCTATGGTGAAGGTGATGCTTGCTATGGTGAAGGTGATGCTTGCTAAGGTGAAGGTGATGCTTGCTATGGTGAAGGTGATGCTTGCTGTGGTGAAGGTGATGCTTGCTGTGGTGAAGGTGACGCTTGCTGTGGTGAAGGTGACGCTTGCTATGGTGAAGGTGACGCTTGCTGTGGTGAAGGTGACGCTTGCTGTGGTGAAGGTGATGCTTGCTATGGTGAAGGTGATGCTTGCTATGGTGAAGGTGATGCTTGCTATGGTGAAGGTGATGCTTGCTATGGTGAAGGTGATGCTTGCTGTGGTGAAGGTGATGCTTGCTGTGGTGAAGGTGACGCTTGCTGTGGTGAAGGTGATGCTTGCTATGGTGAAGGTGATGCTTGCTATGGTGAAGGTGATGCTTGCTATGGTGAAGGTGATGCTTGCTATGGTGAAGGTGATGCTTGGTATGGTGAAGGTGATGCTTGCTATGGTGAAGGTGATGCTTGCTATGGTGAAGGTGATGCTTGCTATGGTGAAGGTGATGCTTGCTATGGTGAAGGTGATGCTTGCTACGGTGAAGGTGATGCTTGGTATGGTGAAGGTGATACTTGGTATGGTGAAGGTGATACTTGGTATGGTGAAGGTGATACTTGGTATGGTGAAGGTGATACTTGGTATGGTGAAGGTGATACTTGGTATGGTGAAGGTGATACTTGGTACGGTGAAGGTGATACTTGGTACGGTGAAGGTGATACTTGGTACGGTGAAGGTGATACTTGGTACGGTGAAGGTGATACTTGGTACGGTGAAGGTGATGCTTGGTACGGTGAAGGTGATGCTTGGTACGGTGAAGGTGATGCTTGGTACGGTGAAGGTGATGCTTGGTACGGTGAAGGTGATGCTTGGTACGGTGAAGGTGATGCTTGGTACGGTGAAGGTGATGCTTGCTATGGTGAAGGTGATGCTTGCTATGGCGAAGGTGATGCTTGCTATGGCGAAGGTGATGCTTGCTATGGCGAAGGTGATGCTTGCTAGGTGAAGGTGATGCTTGCTATGGTGAAGGTGAGGCTTGCTATGGTGAAGGTGACGCTTGCTGTGGTGAAGGTGACGCTTGCTGTGGTGAAGGTGACGCTTGCTATGGTGAAGGTGACGCTTGCTGTGGTGAAGGTGACGCTTGCTGTGGTGAAGGTGATGCTTGCTATGGTGAAGGTGATGCTTGCTATGGTGAAGGTGATGCTTGCTAAGGTGAAGGTGATGCTTGCTATGGTGAAGGTGATGCTTGCTGTGGTGAAGGTGATGCTTGCTGTGGTGAAGGTGACGCTTGCTGTGGTGAAGGTGATGCTTGCTATGGTGAAGGTGATGCTTGCTATGGTGAAGGTGATGCTTGCTATGGTGAAGGTGATGCTTGCTATGGTGAAGGTGATGCTTGCTATGGTGAAGGTGATGCTTGGTATGGTGAAGGTGATGCTTGCTATGGTGAAGGTGATGCTTGCTATGGTGAAGGTGATGCTTGCTATGGTGAAGGTGATGCTTGCTATGGTGAAGGTGATGTTGGTATGGTGAAGGTGATACTTAGTATGGTGAAGGTGATACTTGGTATGGTGAAGGTGATACTTGGTATGGTGAAGGTGATACTTGGTATGGTGAAGGTGATACTTGGTATGGTGAAGGTGATACTTGGTACGGTGAAGGTGATACTTGGTACGGTGAAGGTGATACTTGGTACAGTGAAGGTGATACTTGGTACGGTGAAGGTGATACTTGGTACGGTGAAGGTGATACTTGGTACGGTGAAGGTGATGCTTGGTACGGTGAAGGTGATGCTTGGTACGGTGAAGTTGATGCTTGGTACGGTGAAGGTGATGCTTGGTACGGTGAAGGTGATGCTTGCTATGGTGAAGGTGATGCTTGCTATGGTGAAGGTGATGCTTGCTATGGTGAAGGTGATGCTTGCTATGGTGAAGGTGATGCTTGCTATGGTGAAGGTGATGCTTGGTATGGTGAAGGTGATGCTTGGTATGGTGAAGGCGATGCTTGGTATGGTGAAGGTGATGCTTGCTATGGTGAAGGTGATGCTTGCTATGGTTAAGGTGATGCTTGCTATGGTGAAGGTGATGCTTGGTATGGTGAAGGTGATGCTTGGTATGGTGAAGGTGATGCTTGGTATGGAAGGTGATGCTTGCTATGGTGAAGGTGATGCTTGCAATGGTGAAGGTGATGCTTGCTATGGTGAAGGTGATGCTTGGTATGGTGAAGGTGATGCTTGCTATGGTGAAGGTGATGCTTGGTATGGTGAAGGTGATGCTTGGTATGGTGAAGGCGATGCTTGGTATGGTGAAGGTGATGCTTGGTATGGTGAAGGTGATGCTTGGTATGGTGAAGGTGATGCTTGGTATGGTGAAGGTGATGCTTGCTATGGTGAAGGTGATGCTTGGTATGGTGAAGATGATGCTTGCTATGGTGAAGGTGATGCTTGCTATGGTGGAGGTAATGCTTGCTATGGTGAAGGTGATGCTTGCTATGGTGAAGGTGATGCTTGCTATGGTGAAGGTGATGCTTGCTATGGCGAAGGTGATGCTTGCTATGGTGAAGGTGATGCTTGCTATGGTGAAGGTGATGCTTGCTATGGTGAAGGTGATGCTTGCTATGGTGAAGGTGATGCTTGCTATGGTGAAGGTGATGCTTGCTATGGTGGAGGTGATGCTTGCTATGGTGAAGGTGATGCTTGCTATGGTGAAGGTGATGCTTGCTATGGTGGAGGTGATGCTTGCTATGGTGAAGGTGATGCTTGCTATGGTGAAGGTGCTGCTTGCTATGGTGAAGGTGATGCTTGCTATGGTGAAGGTGATGCTTGCTATGTTGAAGGTGATGCTTGCTATGGTGAAGGTGATGCTTGCTATGGTGGAGGTGATGCTTGCTATGGTGAAGGTGATGCTTGCTGTGGTGAAGGTGAGGCTTGCTATGGTGAAGGTGACGCTTGCTGTGGTGAAGGTGACGCTTGCTGTGGTGAAGGTGACGCTTGCTATGGTGAAGGTGACGCTTGCTGTGGTGAAGGTGACGCTTGCTGTGGTGAAGGTGATGCTTGCTATGGTGAAGGTGATGCTTGCTATGGTGAAGGTGATGCTTGCTATGGTGAAGGTGATGCTTGCTGTGGTGAAGGTGATGCTTGCTGTGGTGAAGGTGACGCTTGCTATGGTGGAGGTGATGCTTGCTATGGTGAAGGTGATGCTTGCTATGGTGAAGGTGATGCTTGCTATGGTGAAGGTGATGCTTGCTATGGTGAAGGTGATGCTTGCTATGGTGAAGGTGATGCTTGCTATGGTGAAGGTGATGCTTGCTATGGTGAAGGTGATGCTTGCTATGGTGAAGGTGATGCTTGCTATGGTGAAGGTGATGCTTGCTATGGTGAAGGTGATGCTTGCTATGGTGAAGGTGATGCTTGGTATGTTGAAGGTGACGCTTGGTATGGTGAAGGTGACGCTTGGTATGGTGAAGGTGTTGCTTGGTATGGTGAAGGTGTTGCTTGGTATGTTGAAGGTGATGCTTGGTATGGTGAAGGTGTTGCTTGGTATGGTGATGGTGATGCTTGGTATGGTGAAGGTGATGCTTGGTATGGTGAAGGTGATGCTTGGTATGGTGAAGGTGATGCTTGCTATGGTGAAGGTGATGCTTGCTATGGTGAAGGTGATGCTTGCTATGGTGAAGGTGATGCTTGCTATCGTGAAGGTGATGCTTGCTATGGTGAAGGTGATGCTTGCTATGGTGAAGGTGATGCTTGCTATGGTGAAGGTGATGCTTGCTATGGTGGAGGTAATGCTTGCTATGGTGGAGGTGATGCTTGCTATGGTGGAGGTGATGCTTGCTATGGTGGAGGTGATGCTTGCTATGGTGGAGGTGATGCTTGCTATGGTAGAGGTGATGCTTGCTATGGTGGAGGTGATGCTTGCTATGGTGAAGGTGATACTTGCTATGGTGAAGGTGATGCTTGCTATGGTGAAGGTGATGCTTGCTATGGTGAAGGTGATGCTTGCTACGGTGAAGGTGATGCTTGCTACGGTGAAGGTGATGCTTGCTATGGTGAAGGTGATGCTTGCTATGGTGAAGGTGATGCTTGCTATGGTGAAGGTGATGCTTGGTATGGTGAAGGTGATGCTTGCTATGGTGAAGGTGATGCTTGCTATGGTGAAGGTGATGCTTGCTATGGTGAAGGTGATACTTGGTATGGTGAAGGTGATACTTGGTATGGTGAAGGTGATACTTGGTATGGTGAAGGTGATGCTTGCTATGGTGAAGGTGATGCTTGGTATGGTGAATGTGATGCTTGGTATGGTGAAGATGATGCTTGCTATGGTGAAGGTGATGCTTGCTATGGTGGAGGTAATGCTTGCTATGGTGAAGGTGATGCTTGCTATGGTGAAGGTGATGCTTGCTATGGTGAAGGTGATGCTTGCTATGGTGAAGGTGATGCTTGCTATGGTGAAGGTGATGCTTGCTATGGTGAAGGTGATGCTTGCTATGGTGGAGGTAATGCTTGCTATGGTGAAGGTGATGCTTGCTATGGTGGAGGTAATGCTTGCTATGGTGAAGGTGATGCTTGCTATGGTGGAGGTGATGCTTGCTATGGTGGAGGTGATGCTTGGTATGGTGAAGGTGATACTTGGTATGGTGAAGGTGATACTTGGTATGGTGAAGGTGATACTTGGTATGGTGAAGGTGATGCTTGCTATGGTGAAGGTGATGCTTGCTATGGTGAAGGTGATGGTTGCTATGGTGAAGGTGATGCTTGCTATCGTGAAGGTGATGCTTGCTATGGTGAAGGTGATGCTTGCTATGGTGGAGGTGATGCTTGCTATGGTGGAGATGATGCTTGCTATGGTGGAGGTGAAGCTTGCTATGGTGGAGGTGATGCTTGCTATGGTGGAGGTGATGCTTGCTATGGTGGAGGTGATGCTTGCTATGGTGGAGGTGATGCTTGCTATGGTGGAGGTGATGCTTGCTATGGTGAAGGTGATGCTTGCTATGGTGAAGGTGATGCTTGCTATGGTGAAGGTGATGCTTGCTATGGTGAAGGTGATGCTTGCTTTGGTGGAGGTGATGCTTGCTATGGTGGAGGTGATGCTTGCTATGGTGAAGTTGATGCTTGCTATGGTGAAGGTGATGCTTGCTATGGTGAAGGTGATGCTTGGTATGTTGAAGGTGATGCTTCGTATGGTGAAGGTGATGCTTGGTATGGCGAAGGTGATGCTTGGTATGGTGAAGATGATGCTTGGTATGTTGAAGGTGATGCTTGGTATAGTGAAGGTGATGCTTGGTATGGTGAAGGTGTTGCTTGGTATGGTGAAGGTGTTGCTTGGTATGGTGAAGGTGATGCTTGGTATGTTGAAGGTGTTGCTTGGTATGGTGAAGGTGATGCTTGGTATGGTGAAGGTGATGCTAGGTATGGTGAAGGTGATGCTTGGTATGGTGAAGGTGATGCTTGGTATGGTGAAGGTGATGCTTGGTATGGTGAAGGTGATGCTTGGTATGGTGAAGGTGATGCTTGGTACGGTGAAGGTGATGCTTGGTACGGTGAAGGTGATGCTTGGTACGGTGAAGGTGATACTTGGTACGGTGAAGGTGATACTTGGTACGGTGAAGGTGATACTTGGTACGGTGAAGGTGATGCTTGGTACGGTGAAGGTGATGCTTGGTACGGTGAAGGTGATGCTTGGTACGGTGAAGGTGATGCTTAGTACGGTGAAGGTGATGCTTGGTACGGTGAAGGTGATGCTTGCTATGGTGAAGGTGATGCTTGCTATGGTGAAGGTGATGCTTGCTATGGTGAAGGTGATGCTTGCTATGGCGAAGGTGATGCTTGCTATGGCGAAGGTGATGCTTGCTATGGCGAAGGTGATGCTTGCTAGGTGAAGGTGATGCTTGCTATGGTGAAGGTGATGCTTGCTATGGTGAAGGTGATGCTTGCTATGGTGAAGGTGATGCTTGCTAGGTGAAGGTGATGCTTGCTATGGTGAAGGTGATGCTTGCTATGGTGAAGGTGATGCTTGCTATGGTGAAGGTGATGCTTGCTATGGTGAAGGTGATGCTTGCTGTGGTGAAGGTGATGCTTGCTGTGGTGAAGGTGATGCTTGCTGTGGTGAAGGTGATGCTTGCTGTGGTGAAGGTGATGCTTGCTGTGGTGAAGGTGAGGCTTGCTATGGTGAAGGTGACGCTTGCTGTGGTGAAGGTGACGCTTGCTGTGGTGAAGGTGACGCTTGCTATGGTGAAGGTGACGCTTGCTGTGGTGAAGGTGACGCTTGCTGTGGTGAAGGTGATGCTTGCTATGGTGAAGGTGATGCTTGCTATGGTGAAGGTGATGCTTGCTATGGTGAAGATGATGCTTGCTATGGTGAAGGTGATGCTTGCTGTGGTGAAGGTGACGCTTGCTGTGGTGAAGGTGATGCTTGCTATGGTGAAGGTGATGCTTGGTATGGTGAAGGTGATGCTTGCTATGGTGAAGGTGATGCTTGCTATGGTGAAGGTGATGCTTGCTATGGTGAAGGTGATGCTTGGTATGGTGAAGGTGATGCTTGCTATGGTGAAGGTGATGCTTGCTATGGTGAAGGTGATGCTTGCTATGGTGAAGGTGATGCTTGCTATGGTGAAGGTGATGCTTGGTATGGTGAAGGTGATACTTGGTATGGTGAAGGTGATACTTGGTATGGTGAAGGTGATACTTGGTATGGTGAAGGTGATACTTGGTATGGTGAAGGTGATACTTGGTATGGTGAAGGTGATACTTGGTACGGTGAAGGTGATACTTGGTACGGTGAAGGTGATACTTGGTACGGTGAAGGTGATACTTGGTACGGTGAAGGTGATACTTGGTACGGTGAAGGTGATACTTGGTACGGTGAAGGTGATGCTTGGTACGGTGAAGGTGATGCTTGGTACGGTGAAGGTGATGCTTGGTACGGTGAAGGTGATGCTTGGTACGGTGAAGGTGATGCTTGCTATGGTGAAGGTGATGCTTGCTATGGTGAAGGTGATGCTTGCTATGGTGAAGGTGATGCTTGCTATGGTGAAGGTGATGCTTGCTATGGTGAAGGTGATGCTTGGTATGGTGAAGGTGATGCTTGGTATGGTGAAGGTGATGCTTGCTATGGTGAAGGTGATGCTTGCTATGGTTAAGGTGATGCTTGGTATGGTGAAGGTGATGCTTGGTATGGAAGGTGATGCTTGCTATGGTGAAGGTGATGCTTGCAATGGTGAAGGTGATGCTTGCTATGGTGAAGGTGATGCTTGGTATGGTGAAGGTGATGCTTGCTATGGTGAAGGTGATGCTTGGTATGGTGAAGGTGATGCTTGGTATGGTGAAGGCGATGCTTGGTATGGTGAAGGTGATGCTTGGTATGGTGAAGGTGATGCTTGGTATGGTGAAGGTGATGCTTGGTATGGTGAAGGTGATGCTTGGTATGGTGAAGGTGATGCTTGCTATGGTGAAGGTGATGCTTGGTATGGTGAATGTGATGCTTGGTATGGTGAAGATGATGCTTGCTATGGTGAAGGTGATGCTTGCTATGGTGGAGGTAATGCTTGCTATGGTGAAGGTGATGCTTGCTATGGTGAAGGTGATGCTTGCTATGGTGAAGGTGATGCTTGCTATGGTGAAGGTGATGCTTGCTGTGGTGAAGGTGATGCTTGCTATGGTGAAGGTGATGCTTGCTATGGTGAAGGTGATGCTTGCTATGGTGAAGGTGATGCTTGCTATGGTGAAGGTGATGCTTGCTATGGTGAAGGTGATGCTTGCTATGGTGGAGGTGATGCTTGCTATGGTGAAGGTGATGCTTGCTATGGTGAAGGTGATGCTTGCTATGGTGGAGGTGATGCTTGCTATGGTGAAGGTGATGCTTGCTATGGTGAAGGTGCTGCTTGCTATGGTGAAGGTGATGCTTGCTATGGTGAAGGTGATGCTTGCTATGGTGAAGGTGATGCTTGCTATGGTGGAGGTGATGCTTGCTATGGTGGAGGTGATGCTTGCTATGGTGGAGGTGATGCTTGCTATGGTGGAGGTGATGCTTGCTATGGTGGAGATGATGCTTGCTATGGTGGAGGTGAAGCTTGCTATGGTGGAGGTGATGCTTGCTATGGTGGAGGTGATGCTTGCTATGGTGAAGGTGATGCTTGCTATGGTGAAGGTGATGCTTGCTATGGTGAAGGTGATGCTTGCTATGGTGGAGGTAATGCTTGCTATGGTGAAGGTGATGCTTGCTATGGTGGAGGTAATGCTTGCTATGGTGAAGGTGATGCTTGCTATGGTGGAGGTGATGCTTGCTATGGTGGAGGTGATGCTTGGTATGGTGAAGGTGATACTTGGTATGGTGAAGGTGATACTTGGTATGGTGAAGGTGATACTTGGTATGTGAAGGTGATGCTTGCTATGGTGAAGGTGATGCTTGCTATGGTGAAGGTGATGCTTGCTATGGTGAAGGTGATGCTTGCTATCGTGAAGGTGATGCTTGCTATGGTGAAGGTGATGCTTGCTATGGTGAAGGTGATGCTTGCTATGGTGAAGGTGATGCTTGCTATGGTGGAGGTAATGCTTGCTATGGTGAAGGTGATGCTTGCTATGGTGAAGGTGATGCTTGCTATTGTGAAGGTGATGCTTGCTATGGTGAAGGTGATGCTTGCTATGGTGAAGGTGATGCTTGCTATGGTGAAGGTGATGCTTGCTATGGTGAAGGTGATGCTTGCTATGGTGAAGGTGATGCTTGCTATGGTGAAGGTGATGCTTGCTATGGTGAAGGTGATGCTTGCTATGGTGGAGGTGATGCTTGCTATGGTGAAGGTGATGCTTGCTATGGTGAAGGTGCTGCTTGCTATGGTGAAGGTGATGCTTGCTATGGTGAAGGTGATGCTTGCTATGGTGGAGGTGATGCTTGCTATGGTGGAGGTGATGCTTGCTATGGTGGAGGTGATGCTTGCTATGGTGGAGATGATGCTTGCTATGGTGGAGGTGGAGCTTGCTATGGTGGAGGTGATGCTTGCTATGGTGGAGGTGATGCTTGCTATGGTGGAGGTGATGGTTGCTATGGTGGAGGTGATGCTTGCTATGGTGGAGGTGATGCTTGCTATGGTGAAGGTGATGCTTGCTATGGTGAAGGTGATGCTTGCTATGGTGAAGGTGATGCTTGCTATAGTGAAGGTGATGCTTGCTTTGGTGGAGGTGATGCTTGCTATGGTGGAGGTGATGCTTGCTATGGTGAAGTTGATGCTTGCTATGGTGAAGGTGATGCTTGCTATGGTGAAGGTGATGCTTGGTATGTTGAAGGTGATGCTTCGTATGGTGAAGGTGATGCTTGGTATGGCGAAGGTGATGCTTGGTATGGTGAAGATGATGCTTGGTATGTTGAAGGTGATGCTTGGTATAGTGAAGGTGATGCTTGGTATGGTGAAGGTGTTGCTTGGTATGGTGAAGGTGTTGCTTGGTATGGTGAAGGTGATGCTTGGTATGTTGAAGGTGTTGCTTGGTATGGTGAAGGTGATGCTTGGTATGGTGAAGGTGATGCTTGGTATGGTGAAGGTGATGCTTGGTATGGTGAAGGTGATGCTTGGTATGGTGAAGGTGATGCTTGGTATGGTGAAGGTGATGCTTGGTATGGTGAAGGTGAGCTTGGTACGGTGAAGGTGATACTTGGTACGGTGAAGGTGATACTTGGTACGGTGAAGGTGATGCTTGGTACGGTGAAGGTGATACTTGGTACGGTGAAGGTGATACTTGGTACGGTGAAGGTGATACTTGGTACGGTGAAGGTGATACTTGGTACGGTGAAGGTGATGCTTGGTACGGTGAAGGTGATGCTTGGTACGGTGAAGGTGATGCTTGGTACGGTGAAGGTGATGCTTAGTACGGTGAAGGTGATGCTTGGTACGGTGAAGGTGATGCTTGCTATGGTGAAGGTGATGCTTGCTATGGTGAAGGTGATGCTTGCTATGGTGAAGGTGATGCTTGCTATGGCGAAGGTGATGCTTGCTATGGCGAAGGTGATGCTTGCTATGGCGAAGGTGATGCTTGCTAGGTGAAGGTGATTCTTGCTATGGTGAAGGTGATGCTTGCTATGGTGAAGGTGATGCTTGCTATGGTGAAGGTGATGCTTGCTATGGTGAAGGTGATGCTTGCTGTGGTGAAGGTGATGCTTGCTGTGGTGAAGGTGATGCTTGCTGTGGTGAAGGTGATGCTTGCTGTGGTGAAGGTGATGCTTGCTGTGGTGAAGGTGAGGCTTGCTATGGTGAAGGTGACGCTTGCTGTGGTGAAGGTGACGCTTGCTGTGGTGAAGGTGACGCTTGCTATGGTGAAGGTGACGCTTGCTGTGGTGAAGGTGACGCTTGCTGTGGTGAAGGTGATGCTTGCTATGGTGAAGGTGATGCTTGCTATGGTGAAGGTGATGCTTGCTATGGTGAAGGTGATGCTTGCTATGGTGAAGGTGATGCTTGCTGTGGTGAAGGTGATGCTTGCTGTGGTGAAGGTGACGCTTGCTGTGGTGAAGGTGATGCTTGCTGTGGTGAAGGTGATGCTTGCTATGGTGAAGGTGATGCTTGCTATGGTGAAGGTGATGCTTGCTATGGTGAAGGTGATGCTTGCTATGGTGAAGGTGATGCTTGGTATGGTGAAGGTGATGCTTGCTATGGTGAAGGTGATGCTTGCTATGGTGAAGGTGATGCTTGCTATGGTGAAGGTGATGCTTGCTATGGTGAAGGTGATGCTTGGTATGGTGAAGGTGATACTTGGTATGGTGAAGGTGATACTTGGTATGGTGAAGGTGATACTTGGTATGGTGAAGGTGATACTTGGTATGGTGAAGGTGATACTTGGTATGGTGAAGGTGATACTTGGTACGGTGAAGGTGATACTTGGTACGGTGAAGGTGATACTTGGTACGGTGAAGGTGATACTTGGTATGGTGAAGGTGATACTTGGTACGGTGAAGGTGATACTTGGTACGGTGAAGGTGATGCTTGGTACGGTGAAGGTGATGCTTGGTACGGTGAAGGTGATGCTTGGTACGGTGAAGGTGATGCTTGGTACGGTGAAGGTGATGCTTGGTACGGTGAAGGTGATGCTTGCTATGGTGAAGGTGATGCTTGCTATGGCGAAGGTGATGCTTGCTATGGCGAAGGTGATGCTTGCTATGGCGAAGGTGATGCTTGCTATGGCGAAGGTGATGCTTGCTAGGTGAAGGTGATGCTTGCTATGGTGAAGGTGACGCTTGCTGTGGTGAAGGTGACGCTTGCTGTGGTGAAGGTGACGCTTGCTGTGGTGAAGGTGACGCTTGCTATGGTGAAGGTGACGCTTGCTGTGGTGAAGGTGACGCTTGCTGTGGTGAAGGTGATGCTTGCTATGGTGAAGGTGATGCTTGCTATGGTGAAGGTGATGCTTGCTAAGGTGAAGGTGATGCTTGCTATGGTGAAGGTGATGCTTGCTGTGGTGAAGGTGATGCTTGCTGTGGTGAAGGTGACGCTTGCTGTGGTGAAGGTGATGCTTGCTATGGTGAAGGTGATGCTTGCTATGGTGAAGGTGATGCTTGCTATGGTGAAGGTGATGCTTGCTATGGTGAAGGTGATGCTTGCTATGGTGAAGGTGATGCTTGCTATGGTGAAGGTGATGCTTGCTATGGTGAAGGTGATGCTTGCTATGGTGAAGGTGATGCTTGCTATGGTGAAGGTGATGCTTGCTATGGTGAAGGTGATGCTTGGTATGGTGAAGGTGATACTTGGTATGGTGAAGGTGATACTTGGTATGGTGAAGGTGATACTTGGTATGGTGAAGGTGATACTTGGTACGGTGAAGGTGATACTTGGTACGGTGAAGGTGATACTTGGTACGGTGAAGGTGATACTTGGTACGGTGAAGGTGATACTTGGTACGGTGAAGGTGATACTTGGTACGGTGAAGGTGATACTTGGTACGGTGAAGGTGATGCTTGGTACGGTGAAGGTGATGCTTGGTACGGTGAAGGTGATGCTTGGTACGGTGAAGGTGATGCTTGCTATGGTGAAGGTGATGCTTGCTATGGTGAAGGTGATGCTTGCTATGGTGAAGGTGATGCTTGCTATGGTGAAGGTGATGCTTGCTATGGTGAAGGTGATGCTTGCTATGGTGAAGGTGATGCTTGGTATGGTGAAGGTGATGCTTGGTATGGTGAAGGCGATGCTTGGTATGGTGAAGGTGATGCTTGCTATGGTGAAGGTGATGCTTGCTATGGTTAAGGTGATGCTTGCTATGGTGAAGGTGATGCTTGGTATGGTGAAGGTGATGCTTGGTATGGTGAAGGTGATGCTTGGTATGAAAGGTGATGCTTGCTATGGTGAAGGTGATGCTTGCAATGGTGAAGGTGATGCTTGCTATGGTGAAGGTGATGCTTGGTATGGTGAAGGTGATGCTTGGTATGGTGAAGGCGATGCTTGGTATGGTGAAGGTGATGCTTGGTATGGTGAAGGTGATGCTTGGTATGGTGAAGGTGATGCTTGGTATGGTGAAGGTGATGCTTGGTATGGTGAAGGTGATGCTTGCTATGGTGAAGGTGATGCTTGGTATGGTGAATGTGATGCTTGGTATGGTGAAGATGATGCTTGCTATGGTGAAGGTGATGCTTGCTATGGTGGAGGTAATGCTTGCTATGGTGAAGGTGATGCTTGCTATGGTGAAGGTGATGCTTGCTATGGTGAAGGTGATGCTTGCTATGGTGAAGGTGATGCTTGCTATGGTGAAGGTGATGCTTGCTATGGTGAAGGTGATGCTTGCTATGGTGAAGGTGATGCTTGCTATGGTGAAGGTGATGCTTGCTATGGTGAAGGTGATGCTTGCTATGGTGGAGGTGATGCTTGCTATGGTGAAGGTGATGCTTGCTATGGTGAAGGTGATGCTTGCTATGGTGGAGGTGATGCTTGCTATGGTGAAGGTGATGCTTGCTATGGTGAAGGTGCTGCTTGCTATGGTGAAGGTGATGCTTGCTATGGTGAAGGTGATGCTTGCTATGTTGAAGGTGATGCTTGCTATGGTGAAGGTGATGCTTGCTATGGTGGAGGTGATGCTTGCTATGGTGAAGGTGATGCTTGCTGTGGTGAAGGTGAGGCTTGCTATGGTGAAGGTGACGCTTGCTGTGGTGAAGGTGACGCTTGCTGTGGTGAAGGTGACGCTTGCTATGGTGAAGGTGACGCTTGCTGTGGTGAAGGTGACGCTTGCTGTGGTGAAGGTGATGCTTGCTATGGTGAAGGTGATGCTTGCTATGGTGAAGGTGATGCTTGCTATGGTGAAGGTGATGCTTGCTGTGGTGAAGGTGATGCTTGCTGTGGTGAAGGTGACGCTTGCTGTGGTGAAGGTGATGCTTGCTATGGTGAAGGTGATGCTTGCTATGGTGAAGGTGATGCTTGCTATGGTGAAGGTGATGCTTGCTATGGTGAAGGTGATGCTTGCTATGGTGAAGGTGATGCTTGGTATGGTGAAGGTGATGCTTGCTATGGTGAAGGTGATGCTTGCTATGGTGAAGGTGATGCTTGCTATGGTGAAGGTGATGCTTGCTATGGTGAAGGTGATGCTTGCTATGGTGAAGGTGATGCTTGCTATGGTGAAGGTGATGCTTGCTATGGTGAAGGTGATGCTTGCTTTGGTGGAGGTGATGCTTGCTATGGTGGAGGTGATGCTTGCTATGGTGAAGTTGATGCTTGCTATGGTGAAGGTGATGCTTGCTATGGTGAAGGTGATGCTTGGTATGTTGAAGGTGATGCTTCGTATGGTGAAGGTGATGCTTGGTATGGCGAAGGTGATGCTTGGTATGGTGAAGATGATGCTTGGTATGTTGAAGGTGATGCTTGGTATAGTGAAGGTGATGCTTGGTATGGTGAAGGTGTTGCTTGGTATGGTGAAGGTGTTGCTTGGTATGGTGAAGGTGATGCTTGGTATGTTGAAGGTGTTGCTTGGTATGGTGAAGGTGATGCTTGGTATGGTGAAGGTGATGCTTGGTATGGTGAAGGTGATGCTTGGTATGGTGAAGGTGATGCTTGGTATGGTGAAGGTGATGCTTGGTATGGTGAAGGTGATGCTTGGTATGGTGAAGGTGATGCTTGGTACGGTGAAGGTGATACTTGGTACGGTGAAGGTGATACTTGGTACGGTGAAGGTGATGCTTGGTACGGTGAAGGTGATACTTGGTACGGTGAAGGTGATACTTGGTACGGTGAAGGTGATACTTGGTACGGTGAAGGTGATGCTTGGTACGGTGAAGGTGATGCTTGGTACGGTGAAGGTGATGCTTGGTACGGTGAAGGTGATGCTTAGTACGGTGAAGGTGATGCTTGGTACGGTGAAGGTGATGCTTGCTATGGTGAAGGTGATGCTTGCTATGGTGAAGGTGATGCTTGCTATGGCGAAGGTGATGCTTGCTATGGCGAAGGTGATGCTTGCTATGGCGAAGGTGATGCTTGCTAGGTGAAGGTGATGCTTGCTATGGTGAAGGTGATGCTTGCTATGGTGAAGGTGATGCTTGCTAGGTGAAGGTGATGCTTGCTATGGTGAAGGTGATGCTTGCTATGGTGAAGGTGATGCTTGCTGTGGTGAAGGTGACGCTTGCTGTGGTGAAGGTGATGCTTGCTATGGTGAAGGTGATGCTTGCTATGGTGAAGGTGATGCTTGCTATGGTGAAGGTGATGCTTGCTATGGTGAAGGTGATGCTTGCTGTGGTGAAGGTGATGCTTGCTGTGGTGAAGGTGACGCTTGCTGTGGTGAAGGTGATGCTTGCTATGGTGAAGGTGATGCTTGGTATGGTGAAGGTGATGCTTGCTATGGTGAAGGTGATGCTTGCTATGGTGAAGGTGATGCTTGCTATGGTGAAGGTGATGCTTGGTATGGTGAAGGTGATGCTTGCTATGGTGAAGGTGATGCTTGCTATGGTGAAGGTGATGCTTGCTATGGTGAAGGTGATGCTTGCTATGGTGAAGGTGATGCTTGGTATGGTGAAGGTGATACTTGGTATGGTGAAGGTGATACTTGGTATGGTGAAGGTGATACTTGGTATGGTGAAGGTGATACTTGGTATGGTGAAGGTGATACTTGGTACGGTGAAGGTGATACTTGGTACGGTGAAGGTGATACTTGGTACGGTGAAGGTGATACTTGGTGCGGTGAAGGTGATACTTGGTACGGTGAAGGTGATACTTGGTACGGTGAAGGTGATGCTTGGTACGGTGAAGGTGATGCTTGGTACGGTGAAGGTGATGCTTGGTACGGTGAAGGTGATGCTTGGTACGGTGAAGGTGATGCTTGCTATGGTGAAGGTGATGCTTGCTATGGTGAAGGTGATGCTTGCTATGGTGAAGGTGATGCTTGCTAAGGTGAAGGTGATGCTTGCTATGGTGAAGGTGATGCTTGGTATGGTGAAGGTGATGCTTGGTATGGTGAAGGCGATGCTTGGTATGGTGAAGGTGATGCTTGCTATGGTGAAGGTGATGCTTGCTATGGTTAAGGTGATGCTTGCTATGGTGAAGGTGATGCTTGGTATGGTGAAGGTGATGCTTGGTATGGTGAAGGTGATGCTTGGTATGGAAGGTGATGCTTGCTATGGTGAAGGTGATGCTTGCAATGGTGAAGGTGATGCTTGCTATGGTGAAGGTGATGCTTGGTATGGTGAAGGTGATGCTTGCTATGGTGAAGGTGATGCTTGGTATGGTGAAGGTGATGCTTGGTATGGTGAAGGCGATGCTTGGTATGGTGAAGGTGATGCTTGGTATGGTGAAGGTGATGCTTGGTATGGTGAAGGTGATGCTTGGTATGGTGAAGGTGATGCTTGGTATGGTGAAGGTGATGCTTGCTATGGTGAAGGTGATGCTTGGTATGGTGAATGTGATGCTTGGTATGGTGAAGATGATGCTTGCTATGGTGAAGGTGATGCTTGCTATGGTGGAGGTAATGCTTGCTATGGTGAAGGTGATGCTTGCTATGGTGAAGGTGATGCTTGCTATGGTGAAGGTGATGCTTGCTATGGTGAAGGTGATGCTTGCTATGGTGAAGGTGATGCTTGCTATGGTGAAGGTGATGCTTGCTATGGTGAAGGTGATGCTTGCTATGGTGAAGGTGATGCTTGCTATGGTGAAGGTGATGCTTGCTATGGTGAAGGTGATGCTTGCTATGGTGGAGGTGATGCTTGCTATGGTGAAGGTGATGCTTGCTATGGTGAAGGTGATGCTTGCTATGGTGGAGGTGATGCTTGCTATGGTGAAGGTGATGCTTGCTATGGTGAAGGTGCTGCTTGCTATGGTGAAGGTGATGCTTGCTATGGTGAAGGTGATGCTTGCTATGGTGAAGGTGATGCTTGCTATGGTGGAGGTGATGCTTGCTATGGTGGAGGTGATGCTTGCTATGGTGGAGGTGATGCTTGCTATGGTGGAGGTGATGCTTGCTATGGTGGAGATGATGCTTGCTATGGTGGAGTTGAAGCTTGCTATGGTGGAGGTGATGCTTGCTATGGTGGAGGTGATGCTTGCTATGGTGAAGGTGATGCTTGCTATGGTGAAGGTGATGCTTGCTATGGTGAAGGTGATGCTTGCTATGGTGGAGGTAATGCTTGCTATGGTGAAGGTGATGCTTGCTATGGTGGAGGTAATGCTTGCTATGGTGAAGGTGATGCTTGCTATGGTGAAGGTGATGCTTGCTATTGTGAAGGTGATGCTTGCTATGGTGAAGGTGATGCTTGCTATGGTGAAGGTGATGCTTGCTATGGTGAAGGTGATGCTTGCTATGGTGAAGGTGATGCTTGCTATGGTGAAGGTGATGCTTGCTATGGTGAAGGTGATGCTTGCTATGGTGGAGGTGATGCTTGCTATGGTGGAGGTGATGCTTGCTATGGTGAAGGTGATGCTTGCTATGGTGAAGGTGCTGCTTGCTATGGTGAAGGTGATGCTTGCTATGGTGAAGGTGATGCTTGCTATGGTGGAGGTGATGCTTGCTATGGTGGAGGTGATGCTTGCTATGGTGGAGGTGATGCTTGCTATGGTGGAGGTGATGCTTGCTATGGTGGAGATGATGCTTGCTATGGTGGAGGTGAAGCTTGCTATGGTGGAGGTGATGCTTGCTATGGTGGAGGTGATGCTTGCTATGGTGGAGGTGATGCTTGCTATGGTGGAGGTGATGCTTGCTATGGTGGAGGTGATGCTTGCTATGGTGGAGGTGATGCTTGCTATGGTGAAGGTGATGCTTGCTATGGTGAAGGTGATGCTTGCTATGGTGAAGGTGATGCTTGCTATGGTGAAGGTGATGCTTGCTTTGGTGGAGGTGATGCTTGCTATGGTGGAGGTGATGCTTGCTATGGTGAAGTTGATGCTTGCTATGGTGAAGGTGATGCTTGCTATGGTGAAGGTGATGCTTGGTATGTTGAAGGTGATGCTTCGTATGGTGAAGGTGATGCTTGGTATGGCGAAGGTGATGCTTGGTATGGTGAAGATGATGCTTGGTATGTTGAAGGTGATGCTTGGTATAGTGAAGGTGATGCTTGGTATGGTGAAGGTGTTGCTTGGTATGGTGAAGGTGTTGCTTGGTATGGTGAAGGTGATGCTTGGTATGTTGAAGGTGTTGCTTGGTATGGTGAAGGTGATGCTTGGTATGGTGAAGGTGATGCTTGGTATGGTGAAGGTGATGCTTGGTATGGTGAAGGTGATGCTTGGTATGGTGAAGGTGATGCTTGGTATGGTGAAGGTGAGCTTGGTACGGTGAAGGTGATACTTGGTACGGTGAAGGTGATACTTGGTACGGTGAAGGTGATGCTTGGTACGGTGAAGGTGATACTTGGTACGGTGAAGGTGATACTTGGTACGGTGAAGGTGATACTTGGTACGGTGAAGGTGATACTTGGTACGGTGAAGGTGATGCTTGGTACGGTGAAGGTGATGCTTGGTACGGTGAAGGTGATGCTTGGTACGGTGAAGGTGATGCTTGGTACGGTGAAGGTGATGCTTGGTACGGTGAAGGTGATGCTTGCTATGGTGAAGGTGATGCTTGCTATGGTGAAGGTGATGCTTGCTATGGTGAAGGTGATGCTTGCTATGGCGAAGGTGATGCTTGCTATGGCGAAGGTGATGCTTGCTATGGCGAAGGTGATGCTTGCTAGGTGAAGGTGATTCTTGCTATGGTGAAGGTGATGCTTGCTATGGTGAAGGTGATGCTTGCTATGGTGAAGGTGATGCTTGCTGTGGTGAAGGTGATGCTTGCTGTGGTGAAGGTGATGCTTGCTGTGGTGAAGGTGATGCTTGCTGTGGTGAAGGTGATGCTTGCTGTGGTGAAGGTGATGCTTGCTGTGGTGAAGGTGAGGCTTGCTGTGGTGAAGGTGACGCTTGCTGTGGTGAAGGTGACGCTTGCTGTGGTGAAGGTGACGCTTGCTGTGGTGAAGGTGACGCTTGCTATGGTGAAGGTGATGCTTGCTATGGTGAAGGTGATGCTTGCTATGGTGAAGGTGATGCTTGCTGTGGTGAAGGTGATGCTTGCTGTGGTGAAGGTGACGCTTGCTGTGGTGAAGGTGATGCTTGCTATGGTGAAGGTGATGCTTGCTATGGTGAAGGTGATGCTTGCTATGGTGAAGGTGATGCATGCTATGGTGAAGGTGATGCTTGCTATGGTGAAGGTGATGCTTGGTATGGTGAAGGTGATGCTTGCTATGGTGAAGGTGATGCTTGCTATGGTGAAGGTGATGCTTGCTATGGTGAAGGTGATGCTTGCTATGGTGAAGGTGATGCTTGGTATGGTGAAGGTGATACTTGGTATGGTGAAGGTGATACTTGGTATGGTGAAGGTGATACTTGGTATGGTGAAGGTGATACTTGGTATGGTGAAGGTGATACTTGGTATGGTGAAGGTGATACTTGGTACGGTGAAGGTGATACTTGGTACGGTGAAGGTGATACTTGGTACGGTGAAGGTGATACTTGGTACGGTGAAGGTGATACTTGGTACGGTGAAGGTGATACTTGGTACGGTGAAGGTGATACTTGGTACGGTGAAGGTGATGCTTGGTACGGTGAAGATGATGCTTGGTACGGTGAAGGTGATGCTTGGTACGGTGAAGGTGATGCTTGGTACGGTGAAGGTGATGCTTGGTACGGTGAAGGTGATGCTTGGTACGGTGAAGGTGATGCTTGCTATGGTGAAGGTGATGCTTGCTATGGCGAAGGTGATGCTTGCTATGGCGAAGGTGATGCTTGCTATGGCGAAGGTGATGCTTGCTAGGTGAAGGTGAGGCTTGCTATGGTGAAGGTGATGCTTGCTATGGTGAAGGTGATGCTTGCTATGGTGAAGGTGATGCTTGCTATGGTGAAGGTGATGCTTGCTAGGTGAAGGTGAGGCTTGCTATGGTGAAGGTGATGCTTGCTATGGTGAAGGTGATGCTTGCTATGGTGAAGGTGATGCTTGCTATGGTGAAGGTGATGCTTGCTATGGTGAAGGTGATGCTTGCTATGGTGGAGGTGATGCTTGCTATGGTGAAGGTGATGCTTGCTATGGTGAAGGTGCTGCTTGCTATGGTGAAGGTGATGCTTGCTATGGTGAAGGTGATGCTTGCTATGGTGGAGGTGATGCTTGCTATGGTGGAGGTGATGCTTGCTATGGTGGAGGTGATGCTTGCTATGGTGGAGATGATGCTTGCTATGGTGGAGGTGGAGCTTGCTATGGTGGAGGTGATGCTTGCTATGGTGGAGGTGATGCTTGCTATGGTGGAGGTGATGCTTGCTATGGTGGAGGTGATGCTTGCTATGGTGGAGGTGATGCTTGCTATGGTGGAGGTGATGCTTGCTATGGTGGAGGTGATGCTTGCTATGGTGAAGTTGATGCTTGCTATGGTGAAGGTGATGCTTGCTATGGTGAAGGTGATGCTTGGTATGTTGAAGGTGATGCTTGGTATGGTGAAGGTGATGCTTGGTATGGCGAAGGTGATGCTTGGTATGGTGAAGATGATGCTTGGTATGTTGAAGGTGATGCTTGGTATAGTGAAGGTGATGCTTGGTATGGTGAAGGTGTTGCTTGGTATGGTGAAGGTGTTGCTTGGTATGGTGAAGGTGATGCTTGGTATGTTGAAGGTGTTGCTTGGTATGGTGAAGGTGATGCTTGGTATGGTGAAGGTGATGCTTGGTATGGTGAAGGTGATGCTTGGTATGGTGAAGGTGATGCTTGGTATGGTGAAGGTGATGCTTGGTATGGTGAAGGTGATGCTTGGTATGGTGAAGGTGAGCTTGGTACGGTGAAGGTGATACTTGGTACGGTGAAGGTGATACTTGGTACGGTGAAGGTGATGCTTGGTACGGTGAAGGTGATACTTGGTACGGTGAAGGTGATACTTGGTACGGTGAAGGTGATACTTGGTACGGTGAAGGTGATACTTGGTACGGTGAAGGTGATGCTTGGTACGGTGAAGGTGATGCTTGGTACGGTGAAGGTGATGCTTGGTACGGTGAAGGTGATGCTTAGTACGGTGAAGGTGATGCTTGGTACGGTGAAGGTGATGCTTGCTATGGTGAAGGTGATGCTTGCTATGGTGAAGGTGATGCTTGCTATGGTGAAGGTGATGCTTGCTATGGCGAAGGTGATGCTTGCTATGGCGAAGGTGATGCTTGCTATGGCGAAGGTGATGCTTGCTAGGTGAAGGTGATTCTTGCTATGGTGAAGGTGATGCTTGCTATGGTGAAGGTGATGCTTGCTATGGTGAAGGTGATGCTTGCTATGGTGAAGGTGATGCTTGCTGTGGTGAAGGTGATGCTTGCTGTGGTGAAGGTGATGCTTGCTGTGGTGAAGGTGATGCTTGCTGTGGTGAAGGTGAGGCTTGCTATGGTGAAGGTGACGCTTGCTGTGGTGAAGGTGACGCTTGCTGTGGTGAAGGTGACGCTTGCTATGGTGAAGGTGACGCTTGCTGTGGTGAAGGTGACGCTTGCTGTGGTGAAGGTGATGCTTGCTATGGTGAAGGTGATGCTTGCTATGGTGAAGGTGATGCTTGCTATGGTGAAGGTGATGCTTGCTGTGGTGAAGGTGATGCTTGCTGTGGTGAAGGTGACGCTTGCTGTGGTGAAGGTGATGCTTGCTATGGTGAAGGTGATGCTTGCTATGGTGAAGGTGATGCTTGCTATGGTGAAGGTGATGCTTGCTATGGTGAAGGTGATGCTTGCTATGGTGAAGGTGATGCTTGGTATGGTGAAGGTGATGCTTGCTATGGTGAAGGTGATGCTTGCTATGGTGAAGGTGATGCTTGCTATGGTGAAGGTGATGCTTGCTATGGTGAAGGTGATGCTTGGTATGGTGAAGGTGATACTTGGTATGGTGAAGGTGATACTTGGTATGGTGAAGGTGATACTTGGTATGGTGAAGGTGATACTTGGTATGGTGAAGGTGATACTTGGTATGGTGAAGGTGATACTTGGTACGGTGAAGGTGATACTTGGTACGGTGAAGGTGATACTTGGTACGGTGAAGGTGATACTTGGTACGGTGAAGGTGATACTTGGTACGGTGAAGGTGATACTTGGTACGGTGAAGGTGATGCTTGGTACGGTGAAGGTGATGCTTGGTACGGTGAAGGTGATGCTTGGTACGGTGAAGGTGATGCTTGGTACGGTGAAGGTGATGCTTGGTACGGTGAAGGTGATGCTTGCTATGGTGAAGGTGATGCTTGCTATGGCGAAGGTGATGCTTGCTATGGCGAAGGTGATGCTTGCTATGGCGAAGGTGATGCTTGCTATGGCGAAGGTGATGCTTGCTAGGTGAAGGTGATGCTTGCTATGGTGAAGGTGACGCTTGCTGTGGTGAAGGTGACGCTTGCTGTGGTGAAGGTGATGCTTGCTGTGGTGAAGGTGACGCTTGCTGTGGTGAAGGTGATGCTTGCTATGGTGAAGGTGATGCTTGGTATGGTGAAGGTGATGCTTGCTATGGTGAAGGTGATGCTTGCTATGGTGAAGGTGATGCTTGCTATGGTGAAGGTGATGCTTGGTATGGTGAAGGTGATGCTTGCTATGGTGAAGGTGATGCTTGCTATGGTGAAGGTGATGCTTGCTATGGTGAAGGTGATGCTTGCTATGGTGAAGGTGATGCTTGGTATGGTGAAGGTGATACTTGGTATGGTGAAGGTGATGCTTGGTACGGTGAAGGTGATACTTGGTACGGTGAAGGTGATACTTGGTACGGTGAAGGTGATACTTGGTACGGTGAAGGTGATGCTTGGTACGGTGAAGGTGATGCTTGGTACGGTGAAGGTGATGCTTGGTACGGTGAAGGTGATGCTTAGTACGGTGAAGGTGATGCTTGGTACGGTGAAGGTGATGCTTGCTATGGTGAAGGTGATGCTTGCTATGGTGAAGGTGATGCTTGCTATGGTGAAGGTGATGCTTGCTATGGCGAAGGTGATGCTTGCTATGGCGAAGGTGATGCTTGCTATGGCGAAGGTGATGCTTGCTAGGTGAAGGTGATGCTTGCTATGGTGAAGGTGATGCTTGCTATGGTGAAGGTGATGCTTGCTAGGTGAAGGTGATGCTTGCTATGGTGAAGGTGATGCTTGCTATGGTGAAGGTGATGCTTGCTGTGGTGAAGGTGACGCTTGCTGTGGTGAAGGTGATGCTTGCTATGGTGAAGGTGATGCTTGCTATGGTGAAGGTGATGCTTGCTATGGTGAAGGTGATGCTTGCTATGGTGAAGGTGATGCTTGCTGTGGTGAAGGTGATGCTTGCTGTGGTGAAGGTGACGCTTGCTGTGGTGAAGGTGATGCTTGCTATGGTGAAGGTGATGCTTGGTATGGTGAAGGTGATGCTTGCTATGGTGAAGGTGATGCTTGCTATGGTGAAGGTGATGCTTGCTATGGTGAAGGTGATGCTTGGTATGGTGAAGGTGATGCTTGCTATGGTGAAGGTGATGCTTGCTATGGTGAAGGTGATGCTTGCTATGGTGAAGGTGATGCTTGCTATGGTGAAGGTGATGCTTGGTATGGTGAAGGTGATACTTGGTATGGTGAAGGTGATACTTGGTATGGTGAAGGTGATACTTGGTATGGTGAAGGTGATACTTGGTATGGTGAAGGTGATACTTGGTACGGTGAAGGTGATACTTGGTACGGTGAAGGTGATACTTGGTACGGTGAAGGTGATACTTGGTGCGGTGAAGGTGATACTTGGTACGGTGAAGGTGATACTTGGTACGGTGAAGGTGATGCTTGGTACGGTGAAGGTGATGCTTGGTACGGTGAAGGTGATGCTTGGTACGGTGAAGGTGATGCTTGGTACGGTGAAGGTGATGCTTGCTATGGTGAAGGTGATGCTTGCTATGGTGAAGGTGATGCTTGCTATGGTGAAGGTGATGCTTGCTAAGGTGAAGGTGATGCTTGCTATGGTGAAGGTGATGCTTGGTATGGTGAAGGTGATGCTTGGTATGGTGAAGGCGATGCTTGGTATGGTGAAGGTGATGCTTGCTATGGTGAAGGTGATGCTTGCTATGGTTAAGGTGATGCTTGCTATGGTGAAGGTGATGCTTGGTATGGTGAAGGTGATGCTTGGTATGGTGAAGGTGATGCTTGGTATGGAAGGTGATGCTTGCTATGGTGAAGGTGATGCTTGCAATGGTGAAGGTGATGCTTGCTATGGTGAAGGTGATGCTTGGTATGGTGAAGGTGATGCTTGCTATGGTGAAGGTGATGCTTGGTATGGTGAAGGTGATGCTTGGTATGGTGAAGGCGATGCTTGGTATGGTGAAGGTGATGCTTGGTATGGTGAAGGTGATGCTTGGTATGGTGAAGGTGATGCTTGGTATGGTGAAGGTGATGCTTGGTATGGTGAAGGTGATGCTTGCTATGGTGAAGGTGATGCTTGGTATGGTGAATGTGATGCTTGGTATGGTGAAGATGATGCTTGCTATGGTGAAGGTGATGCTTGCTATGGTGGAGGTAATGCTTGCTATGGTGAAGGTGATGCTTGCTATGGTGAAGGTGATGCTTGCTATGGTGAAGGTGATGCTTGCTATGGTGAAGGTGATGCTTGCTATGGTGAAGGTGATGCTTGCTATGGTGAAGGTGATGCTTGCTATGGTGAAGGTGATGCTTGCTATGGTGAAGGTGATGCTTGCTATGGTGAAGGTGATGCTTGCTATGGTGAAGGTGATGCTTGCTATGGTGGAGGTGATGCTTGCTATGGTGAAGGTGATGCTTGCTATGGTGAAGGTGATGCTTGCTATGGTGGAGGTGATGCTTGCTATGGTGAAGGTGATGCTTGCTATGGTGAAGGTGCTGCTTGCTATGGTGAAGGTGATGCTTGCTATGGTGAAGGTGATGCTTGCTATGGTGAAGGTGATGCTTGCTATGGTGGAGGTGATGCTTGCTATGGTGGAGGTGATGCTTGCTATGGTGGAGGTGATGCTTGCTATGGTGGAGGTGATGCTTGCTATGGTGGAGATGATGCTTGCTATGGTGGAGTTGAAGCTTGCTATGGTGGAGGTGATGCTTGCTATGGTGGAGGTGATGCTTGCTATGGTGAAGGTGATGCTTGCTATGGTGAAGGTGATGCTTGCTATGGTGAAGGTGATGCTTGCTATGGTGGAGGTAATGCTTGCTATGGTGAAGGTGATGCTTGCTATGGTGGAGGTAATGCTTGCTATGGTGAAGGTGATGCTTGCTATGGTGAAGGTGATGCTTGCTATTGTGAAGGTGATGCTTGCTATGGTGAAGGTGATGCTTGCTATGGTGAAGGTGATGCTTGCTATGGTGAAGGTGATGCTTGCTATGGTGAAGGTGATGCTTGCTATGGTGAAGGTGATGCTTGCTATGGTGAAGGTGATGCTTGCTATGGTGGAGGTGATGCTTGCTATGGTGGAGGTGATGCTTGCTATGGTGAAGGTGATGCTTGCTATGGTGAAGGTGCTGCTTGCTATGGTGAAGGTGATGCTTGCTATGGTGAAGGTGATGCTTGCTATGGTGGAGGTGATGCTTGCTATGGTGGAGGTGATGCTTGCTATGGTGGAGGTGATGCTTGCTATGGTGGAGGTGATGCTTGCTATGGTGGAGATGATGCTTGCTATGGTGGAGGTGAAGCTTGCTATGGTGGAGGTGATGCTTGCTATGGTGGAGGTGATGCTTGCTATGGTGGAGGTGATGCTTGCTATGGTGGAGGTGATGCTTGCTATGGTGGAGGTGATGCTTGCTATGGTGGAGGTGATGCTTGCTATGGTGAAGGTGATGCTTGCTATGGTGAAGGTGATGCTTGCTATGGTGAAGGTGATGCTTGCTATGGTGAAGGTGATGCTTGCTTTGGTGGAGGTGATGCTTGCTATGGTGGAGGTGATGCTTGCTATGGTGAAGTTGATGCTTGCTATGGTGAAGGTGATGCTTGCTATGGTGAAGGTGATGCTTGGTATGTTGAAGGTGATGCTTCGTATGGTGAAGGTGATGCTTGGTATGGCGAAGGTGATGCTTGGTATGGTGAAGATGATGCTTGGTATGTTGAAGGTGATGCTTGGTATAGTGAAGGTGATGCTTGGTATGGTGAAGGTGTTGCTTGGTATGGTGAAGGTGTTGCTTGGTATGGTGAAGGTGATGCTTGGTATGTTGAAGGTGTTGCTTGGTATGGTGAAGGTGATGCTTGGTATGGTGAAGGTGATGCTTGGTATGGTGAAGGTGATGCTTGGTATGGTGAAGGTGATGCTTGGTATGGTGAAGGTGATGCTTGGTATGGTGAAGGTGAGCTTGGTACGGTGAAGGTGATACTTGGTACGGTGAAGGTGATACTTGGTACGGTGAAGGTGATGCTTGGTACGGTGAAGGTGATACTTGGTACGGTGAAGGTGATACTTGGTACGGTGAAGGTGATACTTGGTACGGTGAAGGTGATACTTGGTACGGTGAAGGTGATGCTTGGTACGGTGAAGGTGATGCTTGGTACGGTGAAGGTGATGCTTGGTACGGTGAAGGTGATGCTTGGTACGGTGAAGGTGATGCTTGGTACGGTGAAGGTGATGCTTGCTATGGTGAAGGTGATGCTTGCTATGGTGAAGGTGATGCTTGCTATGGTGAAGGTGATGCTTGCTATGGCGAAGGTGATGCTTGCTATGGCGAAGGTGATGCTTGCTATGGCGAAGGTGATGCTTGCTAGGTGAAGGTGATTCTTGCTATGGTGAAGGTGATGCTTGCTATGGTGAAGGTGATGCTTGCTATGGTGAAGGTGATGCTTGCTGTGGTGAAGGTGATGCTTGCTGTGGTGAAGGTGATGCTTGCTGTGGTGAAGGTGATGCTTGCTGTGGTGAAGGTGATGCTTGCTGTGGTGAAGGTGATGCTTGCTGTGGTGAAGGTGAGGCTTGCTGTGGTGAAGGTGACGCTTGCTGTGGTGAAGGTGACGCTTGCTGTGGTGAAGGTGACGCTTGCTGTGGTGAAGGTGACGCTTGCTATGGTGAAGGTGATGCTTGCTATGGTGAAGGTGATGCTTGCTATGGTGAAGGTGATGCTTGCTGTGGTGAAGGTGATGCTTGCTGTGGTGAAGGTGACGCTTGCTGTGGTGAAGGTGATGCTTGCTATGGTGAAGGTGATGCTTGCTATGGTGAAGGTGATGCTTGCTATGGTGAAGGTGATGCATGCTATGGTGAAGGTGATGCTTGCTATGGTGAAGGTGATGCTTGGTATGGTGAAGGTGATGCTTGCTATGGTGAAGGTGATGCTTGCTATGGTGAAGGTGATGCTTGCTATGGTGAAGGTGATGCTTGCTATGGTGAAGGTGATGCTTGGTATGGTGAAGGTGATACTTGGTATGGTGAAGGTGATACTTGGTATGGTGAAGGTGATACTTGGTATGGTGAAGGTGATACTTGGTATGGTGAAGGTGATACTTGGTATGGTGAAGGTGATACTTGGTACGGTGAAGGTGATACTTGGTACGGTGAAGGTGATACTTGGTACGGTGAAGGTGATACTTGGTACGGTGAAGGTGATACTTGGTACGGTGAAGGTGATACTTGGTACGGTGAAGGTGATACTTGGTACGGTGAAGGTGATGCTTGGTACGGTGAAGATGATGCTTGGTACGGTGAAGGTGATGCTTGGTACGGTGAAGGTGATGCTTGGTACGGTGAAGGTGATGCTTGGTACGGTGAAGGTGATGCTTGGTACGGTGAAGGTGATGCTTGCTATGGTGAAGGTGATGCTTGCTATGGCGAAGGTGATGCTTGCTATGGCGAAGGTGATGCTTGCTATGGCGAAGGTGATGCTTGCTAGGTGAAGGTGAGGCTTGCTATGGTGAAGGTGATGCTTGCTATGGTGAAGGTGATGCTTGCTATGGTGAAGGTGATGCTTGCTATGGTGAAGGTGATGCTTGCTAGGTGAAGGTGAGGCTTGCTATGGTGAAGGTGATGCTTGCTATGGTGAAGGTGATGCTTGCTATGGTGAAGGTGATGCTTGCTATGGTGAAGGTGATGCTTGCTATGGTGAAGGTGATGCTTGCTATGGTGGAGGTGATGCTTGCTATGGTGAAGGTGATGCTTGCTATGGTGAAGGTGCTGCTTGCTATGGTGAAGGTGATGCTTGCTATGGTGAAGGTGATGCTTGCTATGGTGGAGGTGATGCTTGCTATGGTGGAGGTGATGCTTGCTATGGTGGAGGTGATGCTTGCTATGGTGGAGATGATGCTTGCTATGGTGGAGGTGGAGCTTGCTATGGTGGAGGTGATGCTTGCTATGGTGGAGGTGATGCTTGCTATGGTGGAGGTGATGCTTGCTATGGTGGAGGTGATGCTTGCTATGGTGGAGGTGATGCTTGCTATGGTGGAGGTGATGCTTGCTATGGTGGAGGTGATGCTTGCTATGGTGAAGTTGATGCTTGCTATGGTGAAGGTGATGCTTGCTATGGTGAAGGTGATGCTTGGTATGTTGAAGGTGATGCTTGGTATGGTGAAGGTGATGCTTGGTATGGCGAAGGTGATGCTTGGTATGGTGAAGATGATGCTTGGTATGTTGAAGGTGATGCTTGGTATAGTGAAGGTGATGCTTGGTATGGTGAAGGTGTTGCTTGGTATGGTGAAGGTGTTGCTTGGTATGGTGAAGGTGATGCTTGGTATGTTGAAGGTGTTGCTTGGTATGGTGAAGGTGATGCTTGGTATGGTGAAGGTGATGCTTGGTATGGTGAAGGTGATGCTTGGTATGGTGAAGGTGATGCTTGGTATGGTGAAGGTGATGCTTGGTATGGTGAAGGTGATGCTTGGTATGGTGAAGGTGAGCTTGGTACGGTGAAGGTGATACTTGGTACGGTGAAGGTGATACTTGGTACGGTGAAGGTGATGCTTGGTACGGTGAAGGTGATACTTGGTACGGTGAAGGTGATACTTGGTACGGTGAAGGTGATACTTGGTACGGTGAAGGTGATACTTGGTACGGTGAAGGTGATGCTTGGTACGGTGAAGGTGATGCTTGGTACGGTGAAGGTGATGCTTGGTACGGTGAAGGTGATGCTTAGTACGGTGAAGGTGATGCTTGGTACGGTGAAGGTGATGCTTGCTATGGTGAAGGTGATGCTTGCTATGGTGAAGGTGATGCTTGCTATGGTGAAGGTGATGCTTGCTATGGCGAAGGTGATGCTTGCTATGGCGAAGGTGATGCTTGCTATGGCGAAGGTGATGCTTGCTAGGTGAAGGTGATTCTTGCTATGGTGAAGGTGATGCTTGCTATGGTGAAGGTGATGCTTGCTATGGTGAAGGTGATGCTTGCTATGGTGAAGGTGATGCTTGCTGTGGTGAAGGTGATGCTTGCTGTGGTGAAGGTGATGCTTGCTGTGGTGAAGGTGATGCTTGCTGTGGTGAAGGTGAGGCTTGCTATGGTGAAGGTGACGCTTGCTGTGGTGAAGGTGACGCTTGCTGTGGTGAAGGTGACGCTTGCTATGGTGAAGGTGACGCTTGCTGTGGTGAAGGTGACGCTTGCTGTGGTGAAGGTGATGCTTGCTATGGTGAAGGTGATGCTTGCTATGGTGAAGGTGATGCTTGCTATGGTGAAGGTGATGCTTGCTGTGGTGAAGGTGATGCTTGCTGTGGTGAAGGTGACGCTTGCTGTGGTGAAGGTGATGCTTGCTATGGTGAAGGTGATGCTTGCTATGGTGAAGGTGATGCTTGCTATGGTGAAGGTGATGCTTGCTATGGTGAAGGTGATGCTTGCTATGGTGAAGGTGATGCTTGGTATGGTGAAGGTGATGCTTGCTATGGTGAAGGTGATGCTTGCTATGGTGAAGGTGATGCTTGCTATGGTGAAGGTGATGCTTGCTATGGTGAAGGTGATGCTTGGTATGGTGAAGGTGATACTTGGTATGGTGAAGGTGATACTTGGTATGGTGAAGGTGATACTTGGTATGGTGAAGGTGATACTTGGTATGGTGAAGGTGATACTTGGTATGGTGAAGGTGATACTTGGTACGGTGAAGGTGATACTTGGTACGGTGAAGGTGATACTTGGTACGGTGAAGGTGATACTTGGTACGGTGAAGGTGATACTTGGTACGGTGAAGGTGATACTTGGTACGGTGAAGGTGATGCTTGGTACGGTGAAGGTGATGCTTGGTACGGTGAAGGTGATGCTTGGTACGGTGAAGGTGATGCTTGGTACGGTGAAGGTGATGCTTGGTACGGTGAAGGTGATGCTTGCTATGGTGAAGGTGATGCTTGCTATGGCGAAGGTGATGCTTGCTATGGCGAAGGTGATGCTTGCTATGGCGAAGGTGATGCTTGCTATGGCGAAGGTGATGCTTGCTAGGTGAAGGTGATGCTTGCTATGGTGAAGGTGACGCTTGCTGTGGTGAAGGTGACGCTTGCTGTGGTGAAGGTGACGCTTGCTGTGGTGAAGGTGACGCTTGCTATGGTGAAGGTGACGCTTGCTGTGGTGAAGGTGACGCTTGCTGTGGTGAAGGTGATGCTTGCTATGGTGAAGGTGATGCTTGCTATGGTGAAGGTGATGCTTGCTAAGGTGAAGGTGATGCTTGCTATGGTGAAGGTGATGCTTGCTGTGGTGAAGGTGATGCTTGCTGTGGTGAAGGTGACGCTTGCTGTGGTGAAGGTGATGCTTGCTATGGTGAAGGTGATGCTTGCTATGGTGAAGGTGATGCTTGCTATGGTGAAGGTGATGCTTGCTATGGTGAAGGTGATGCTTGCTATGGTGAAGGTGATGCTTGCTATGGTGAAGGTGATGCTTGCTATGGTGAAGGTGATGCTTGCTAAGGTGAAGGTGATGCTTGCTATGGTGAAGGTGATGCTTGCTATGGTGAAGGTGATGCTTGGTATGGTGAAGGTGATACTTGGTATGGTGAAGGTGATACTTGGTATGGTGAAGGTGATACTTGGTATGGTGAAGGTGATACTTGGTACGGTGAAGGTGATACTTGGTACGGTGAAGGTGATACTTGGTACGGTGAAGGTGATACTTGGTACGGTGAAGGTGATACTTGGTACGGTGAAGGTGATACTTGGTACGGTGAAGGTGATGCTTGGTACGGTGAAGGTGATGCTTGGTACGGTGAAGGTGATGCTTGGTACGGTGAAGGTGATGCTTGGTACGGTGAAGGTGATGCTTGCTATGGTGAAGGTGATGCTTGCTATGGTGAAGGTGATGCTTGCTATGGTGAAGGTGATGCTTGCTATGGTGAAGGTGATGCTTGCTATGGTGAAGGTGATGCTTGGTATGGTGAAGGTGATGCTTGGTATGGTGAAGGCGATGCTTGGTATGGTGAAGGTGATGCTTGCTATGGTGAAGGTGATGCTTGCTATGGTTAAGGTGATGCTTGCTATGGTGAAGGTGATGCTTGGTATGGTGAAGGTGATGCTTGGTATGGTGAAGGTGATGCTTGGTATGAAAGGTGATGCTTGCTATGGTGAAGGTGATGCTTGCAATGGTGAAGGTGATGCTTGCTATGGTGAAGGTGATGCTTGGTATGGTGAAGGTGATGCTTGGTATGGTGAAGGCGATGCTTGGTATGGTGAAGGTGATGCTTGGTATGGTGAAGGTGATGCTTGGTATGGTGAAGGTGATGCTTGGTATGGTGAAGGTGATGCTTGGTATGGTGAAGGTGATGCTTGCTATGGTGAAGGTGATGCTTGGTATGGTGAATGTGATGCTTGGTATGGTGAAGATGATGCTTGCTATGGTGAAGGTGATGCTTGCTATGGTGGAGGTAATGCTTGCTATGGTGAAGGTGATGCTTGTTATGGTGAAGGTGATGCTTGCTATGGTGAAGGTGATGCTTGCTATGGTGAAGGTGATGCTTGCTATGGTGAAGGTGATGCTTGCTATGGTGAAGGTGATGCTTGCTATGGTGAAGGTGATGCTTGCTATGGTGAAGGTGATGCTTGCTATGGTGAAGGTGATGCTTGCTATGGTGGAGGTGATGCTTGCTATGGTGAAGGTGATGCTTGCTATGGTGAAGGTGATGCTTGCTATGGTGGAGGTGATGCTTGCTATGGTGAAGGTGATGCTTGCTATGGTGAAGGTGCTGCTTGCTATGGTGAAGGTGATGCTTGCTATGGTGAAGGTGATGCTTGCTATGTTGAAGGTGATGCTTGCTATGGTGAAGGTGATGCTTGCTATGGTGGAGGTGATGCTTGCTATGGTGAAGGTGATGCTTGCTGTGGTGAAGGTGAGGCTTGCTATGGTGAAGGTGACGCTTGCTGTGGTGAAGGTGACGCTTGCTGTGGTGAAGGTGACGCTTGCTATGGTGAAGGTGACGCTTGCTGTGGTGAAGGTGACGCTTGCTGTGGTGAAGGTGATGCTTGCTATGGTGAAGGTGATGCTTGCTATGGTGAAGGTGATGCTTGCTATGGTGAAGGTGATGCTTGCTGTGGTGAAGGTGATGCTTGCTGTGGTGAAGGTGACGCTTGCTGTGGTGAAGGTGACGCTTGCTATGGTGAAGGTGATGCTTGCTATGGTGAAGGTGATGCTTGCTATGGTGAAGGTGATGCTTGCTATGGTGAAGGTGATGCTTGCTATGGTGAAGGTGATGCTTGGTATGGTGAAGGTGATGCTTGCTATGGTGAAGGTGATGCTTGCTATGGTGAAGGTGATGCTTGCTATGGTGAAGGTGATGCTTGCTATGGTGAAGGTGATGCTTGCTATGGTGAAGGTGATGCTTGCTATGGTGAAGGTGATGCTTGCTATGGTGAAGGTGATGCTTGCTTTGGTGGAGGTGATGCTTGCTATGGTGGAGGTGATGCTTGCTATGGTGAAGTTGATGCTTGCTATGGTGAAGGTGATGCTTGCTATGGTGAAGGTGATGCTTGGTATGTTGAAGGTGATGCTTCGTATGGTGAAGGTGATGCTTGGTATGGCGAAGGTGATGCTTGGTATGGTGAAGATGATGCTTGGTATGTTGAAGGTGATGCTTGGTATAGTGAAGGTGATGCTTGGTATGGTGAAGGTGTTGCTTGGTATGGTGAAGGTGTTGCTTGGTATGGTGAAGGTGATGCTTGGTATGTTGAAGGTGTTGCTTGGTATGGTGAAGGTGATGCTTGGTATGGTGAAGGTGATGCTTGGTATGGTGAAGGTGATGCTTGGTATGGTGAAGGTGATGCTTGGTATGGTGAAGGTGATGCTTGGTATGGTGAAGGTGATGCTTGGTATGGTGAAGGTGATGCTTGGTACGGTGAAGGTGATACTTGGTACGGTGAAGGTGATACTTGGTACGGTGAAGGTGATGCTTGGTACGGTGAAGGTGATACTTGGTACGGTGAAGGTGATACTTGGTACGGTGAAGGTGATACTTGGTACGGTGAAGGTGATGCTTGGTACGGTGAAGGTGATGCTTGGTACGGTGAAGGTGATGCTTGGTACGGTGAAGGTGATGCTTAGTACGGTGAAGGTGATGCTTGGTACGGTGAAGGTGATGCTTGCTATGGTGAAGGTGATGCTTGCTATGGTGAAGGTGATGCTTGCTATGGTGAAGGTGATGCTTGCTATGGCGAAGGTGATGCTTGCTATGGCGAAGGTGATGCTTGCTATGGCGAAGATGATGCATGCTAGGTGAAGGTGATGCTTGCTATGGTGAAGGTGATGCTTGCTATGGTGAAGGTGATGCTTGCTAGGTGAAGGTGATGCTTGCTATGGTGAAGGTGATGCTTGCTATGGTGAAGGTGATGCTTGCTATGGTGAAGGTGATGCTTGCTATGGTGAAGGTGATGCTTGCTGTGGTGAAGGTGATGCTTGCTGTGGTGAAGGTGATGCTTGCTGTGGTGAAGGTGATGCTTGCTGTGGTGAAGGTGATGCTTGCTGTGGTGAAGGTGAGGCTTGCTATGGTGAAGGTGACGCTTGCTGTGGTGAAGGTGACGCTTGCTGTGGTGAAGGTGACGCTTGCTATGGTGAAGGTGACGCTTGCTGTGGTGAAGGTGACGCTTGCTGTGGTGAAGGTGATGCTTGCTATGGTGAAGGTGATGCTTGCTATGGTGAAGGTGATGCTTGCTAAGGTGAAGGTGATGCTTGCTATGGTGAAGGTGATGCTTGCTGTGGTGAAGGTGATGCTTGCTGTGGTGAAGGTGACGCTTGCTGTGGTGAAGGTGATGCTTGCTATGGTGAAGGTGATGCTTGGTATGGTGAAGGTGATGCTTGCTATGGTGAAGGTGATGCTTGCTATGGTGAAGGTGATGCTTGCTATGGTGAAGGTGATGCTTGGTATGGTGAAGGTGATGCTTGCTATGGTGAAGGTGATGCTTGCTATGGTGAAGGTGATGCTTGCTATGGTGAAGGTGATGCTTGCTATGGTGAAGGTGATGCTTGGTATGGTGAAGGTGATACTTGGTATGGTGAAGGTGATACTTGGTATGGTGAAGGTGATACTTGGTATGGTGAAGGTGATACTTGGTATGGTGAAGGTGATACTTGGTATGGTGAAGGTGATACTTGGTACGGTGAAGGTGATACTTGGTACGGTGAAGGTGATACTTGGTACGGTGAAGGTGATACTTGGTGCGGTGAAGGTGATACTTGGTACGGTGAAGGTGATACTTGGTACGGTGAAGGTGATGCTTGGTACGGTGAAGGTGATGCTTGGTACGGTGAAGGTGATGCTTGGTACGGTGAAGGTGATGCTTGCTATGGTGAAGGTGATGCTTGCTATGGTGAAGGTGATGCTTGCTATGGTGAAGGTGATGCTTGCTATGGTGAAGGTGATGCTTGCTATGGTGAAGGTGATGCTTGGTATGGTGAAGGTGATGCTTGGTATGGTGAAGGCGATGCTTGGTATGGTGAAGGTGATGCTTGCTATGGTGAAGGTGATGCTTGCTATGGTTAAGGTGATGCTTGCTATGGTGAAGGTGATGCTTGGTATGGTGAAGGTGATGCTTGGTATGGTGAAGGTGATGCTTGGTATGGAAGGTGATGCTTGCTATGGTGAAGGTGATGCTTGCAATGGTGAAGGTGATGCTTGCTATGGTGAAGGTGATGCTTGGTATGGTGAAGGTGATGCTTGCTATGGTGAAGGTGATGCTTGGTATGGTGAAGGTGATGCTTGGTATGGTGAAGGCGATGCTTGGTATGGTGAAGGTGATGCTTGGTATGGTGAAGGTGATGCTTGGTATGGTGAAGGTGATGCTTGGTATGGTGAAGGTGATGCTTGGTATGGTGAAGGTGATGCTTGCTATGGTGAAGGTGATGCTTGGTATGGTGAATGTGATGCTTGGTATGGTGAAGATGATGCTTGCTATGGTGAAGGTGATGCTTGCTATGGTGGAGGTAATGCTTGCTATGGTGAAGGTGATGCTTGCTATGGTGAAGGTGATGCTTGCTATGGTGAAGGTGATGCTTGCTATGGTGAAGGTGATGCTTGCTATGGTGAAGGTGATGCTTGCTATGGTGAAGGTGATGCTTGCTATGGTGAAGGTGATGCTTGCTATGGTGAAGGTGATGCTTGCTATGGTGAAGGTGATGCTTGCTATGGTGAAGGTGATGCTTGCTATGGTGGAGGTGATGCTTGCTATGGTGAAGGTGATGCTTGCTATGGTGAAGGTGATGCTTGCTATGGTGGAGGTGATGCTTGCTATGGTGAAGGTGATGCTTGCTATGGTGAAGGTGCTGCTTGCTATGGTGAAGGTGATGCTTGCTATGGTGAAGGTGATGCTTGCTATGGTGAAGGTGATGCTTGCTATGGTGGAGGTGATGCTTGCTATGGTGGAGGTGATGCTTGCTATGGTGGAGGTGATGCTTGCTATGGTGGAGGTGATGCTTGCTATGGTGGAGATGATGCTTGCTATGGTGGAGGTGAAGCTTGCTATGGTGGAGGTGATGCTTGCTATGGTGGAGGTGATGCTTGCTATGGTGAAGGTGATGCTTGCTATGGTGAAGGTGATGCTTGCTATGGTGAAGGTGATGCTTGCTATGGTGGAGGTAATGCTTGCTATGGTGAAGGTGATGCTTGCTATGGTGGAGGTAATGCTTGCTATGGTGAAGGTGATGCTTGCTATGGTGGAGGTGATGCTTGCTATGGTGGAGGTGATGCTTGGTATGGTGAAGGTGATACTTGGTATGGTGAAGGTGATACTTGGTATGGTGAAGGTGATACTTGGTATGGTGAAGGTGATGCTTGCTATGGTGAAGGTGATGCTTGCTATGGTGAAGGTGATGCTTGCTATGGTGAAGGTGATGCTTGCTATCGTGAAGGTGATGCTTGCTATGGTGAAGGTGATGCTTGCTATGGTGAAGGTGATGCTTGCTATGGTGAAGGTGATGCTTGCTATGGTGGAGGTAATGCTTGCTATGGTGAAGGTGATGCTTGCTATGGTGAAGGTGATGCTTGCTATTGTGAAGGTGATGCTTGCTATGGTGAAGGTGATGCTTGCTATGGTGAAGGTGATGCTTGCTATGGTGAAGGTGATGCTTGCTATGGTGAAGGTGATGCTTGCTATGGTGAAGGTGATGCTTGCTATGGTGAAGGTGATGCTTGCTATGGTGGAGGTGATGCTTGCTATGGTGGAGGTGATGCTTGCTATGGTGAAGGTGATGCTTGCTATGGTGAAGGTGCTGCTTGCTATGGTGAAGGTGATGCTTGCTATGGTGAAGGTGATGCTTGCTATGGTGGAGGTGATGCTTGCTATGGTGGAGGTGATGCTTGCTATGGTGGAGGTGATGCTTGCTATGGTGGAGGTGATGCTTGCTATGGTGGAGATGATGCTTGCTATGGTGGAGGTGAAGCTTGCTATGGTGGAGGTGATGCTTGCTATGGTGGAGGTGATGCTTGCTATGGTGGAGGTGATGCTTGCTATGGTGGAGGTGATGCTTGCTATGGTGAAGGTGATGCTTGCTATGGTGAAGGTGATGCTTGCTATGGTGAAGGTGATGCTTGCTATGGTGAAGGTGATGCTTGCTTTGGTGGAGGTGATGCTTGCTATGGTGGAGGTGATGCTTGCTATGGTGAAGTTGATGCTTGCTATGGTGAAGGTGATGCTTGCTATGGTGAAGGTGATGCTTGGTATGTTGAAGGTGATGCTTCGTATGGTGAAGGTGATGCTTGGTATGGCGAAGGTGATGCTTGGTATGGTGAAGATGATGCTTGGTATGTTGAAGGTGATGCTTGGTATAGTGAAGGTGATGCTTGGTATGGTGAAGGTGTTGCTTGGTATGGTGAAGGTGTTGCTTGGTATGGTGAAGGTGATGCTTGGTATGTTGAAGGTGTTGCTTGGTATGGTGAAGGTGATGCTTGGTATGGTGAAGGTGATGCTTGGTATGGTGAAGGTGATGCTTGGTATGGTGAAGGTGATGCTTGGTATGGTGAAGGTGATGCTTGGTATGGTGAAGGTGATGCTTGGTATGGTGAAGGTGAGCTTGGTACGGTGAAGGTGATACTTGGTACGGTGAAGGTGATACTTGGTACGGTGAAGGTGATGCTTGGTACGGTGAAGGTGATACTTGGTACGGTGAAGGTGATACTTGGTACGGTGAAGGTGATACTTGGTACGGTGAAGGTGATACTTGGTACGGTGAAGGTGATGCTTGGTACGGTGAAGGTGATGCTTGGTACGGTGAAGGTGATGCTTGGTACGGTGAAGGTGATGCTTAGTACGGTGAAGGTGATGCTTGGTACGGTGAAGGTGATGCTTGCTATGGTGAAGGTGATGCTTGCTATGGTGAAGGTGATGCTTGCTATGGTGAAGGTGATGCTTGCTATGGCGAAGGTGATGCTTGCTATGGCGAAGGTGATGCTTGCTATGGCGAAGGTGATGCTTGCTAGGTGAAGGTGATTCTTGCTATGGTGAAGGTGATGCTTGCTATGGTGAAGGTGATGCTTGCTATGGTGAAGGTGATGCTTGCTATGGTGAAGGTGATGCTTGCTGTGGTGAAGGTGATGCTTGCTGTGGTGAAGGTGATGCTTGCTGTGGTGAAGGTGATGCTTGCTGTGGTGAAGGTGATGCTTGCTGTGGTGAAGGTGAGGCTTGCTATGGTGAAGGTGACGCTTGCTGTGGTGAAGGTGACGCTTGCTGTGGTGAAGGTGACGCTTGCTATGGTGAAGGTGACGCTTGCTGTGGTGAAGGTGACGCTTGCTGTGGTGAAGGTGATGCTTGCTATGGTGAAGGTGATGCTTGCTATGGGGAAGGTGATGCTTGCTATGGTGAAGGTGATGCTTGCTGTGGTGAAGGTGATGCTTGCTGTGGTGAAGGTGACGCTTGCTGTGGTGAAGGTGATGCTTGCTATGGTGAAGGTGATGCTTGCTATGGTGAAGGTGATGCTTGCTATGGTGAAGGTGATGCTTGCTATGGTGAAGGTGATGCTTGCTATGGTGAAGGTGATGCTTGGTATGGTGAAGGTGATGCTTGCTATGGTGAAGGTGATGCTTGCTATGGTGAAGGTGATGCTTGCTATGGTGAAGGTGATGCTTGCTATGGTGAAGGTGATGCTTGGTATGGTGAAGGTGATACTTGGTATGGTGAAGGTGATACTTGGTATGGTGAAGGTGATACTTGGTATGGTGAAGGTGATACTTGGTATGGTGAAGGTGATACTTGGTATGGTGAAGGTGATACTTGGTACGGTGAAGGTGATACTTGGTACGGTGAAGGTGATACTTGGTACGGTGAAGGTGATACTTGGTACGGTGAAGGTGATACTTGGTACGGTGAAGGTGATACTTGGTACGGTGAAGGTGATACTTGGTACGGTGAAGGTGATACTTGGTACGGTGAAGGTGATGCTTGGTACGGTGAAGGTGATGCTTGGTACGGTGAAGGTGATGCTTGGTACGGTGAAGGTGATGCTTGGTACGGTGAAGGTGATGCTTGGTACGGTGAAGGTGATGCTTGGTACGGTGAAGGTGATGCTTGCTATGGTGAAGGTGATGCTTGCTATGGCGAAGGTGATGCTTGCTATGGCGAAGGTGATGCTTGCTATGGCGAAGGTGATGCTTGCTAGGTGAAGGTGATGCTTGCTATGGTGAAGGTGAGGCTTGCTATGGTGAAGGTGACGCTTGCTGTGGTGAAGGTGACGCTTGCTGTGGTGAAGGTGACGCTTGCTATGGTGAAGGTGACGCTTGCTGTGGTGAAGGTGACGCTTGCTGTGGTGAAGGTGATGCTTGCTATGGTGAAGGTGATGCTTGCTATGGTGAAGGTGATGCTTGCTAAGGTGAAGGTGATGCTTGCTATGGTGAAGGTGATGCTTGCTGTGGTGAAGGTGATGCTTGCTGTGGTGAAGGTGACGCTTGCTGTGGTGAAGGTGATGCTTGCTATGGTGAAGGTGATGCTTGCTATGGTGAAGGTGATGCTTGCTATGGTGAAGGTGATGCTTGCTATGGTGAAGGTGATGCTTGCTATGGTGAAGGTGATGCTTGGTATGGTGAAGGTGATGCTTGCTATGGTGAAGGTGATGCTTGCTATGGTGAAGGTGATGCTTGCTATGGTGAAGGTGATGCTTGCTATGGTGAAGGTGATGCTTGGTATGGTGAAGGTGATACTTGGTATGGTGAAGGTGATACTTGGTATGGTGAAGGTGATACTTGGTATGGTGAAGGTGATACTTGGTATGGTGAAGGTGATACTTGGTATGGTGAAGGTGATACTTGGTACGGTGAAGGTGATACTTGGTACGGTGAAGGTGATACTTGGTACGGTGAAGGTGATACTTGGTACGGTGAAGGTGATACTTGGTACGGTGAAGGTGATACTTGGTACGGTGAAGGTGATGCTTGGTACGGTGAAGGTGATGCTTGGTACGGTGAAGGTGATGCTTGGTACGGTGAAGGTGATGCTTGGTACGGTGAAGGTGATGCTTGCTATGGTGAAGGTGATGCTTGCTATGGTGAAGGTGATGCTTGCTATGGTGAAGGTGATGCTTGCTATGGTGAAGGTGATGCTTGCTATGGTGAAGGTGATGCTTGGTATGGTGAAGGTGATGCTTGGTATGGTGAAGGCGATGCTTGGTATGGTGAAGGTGATGCTTGCTATGGTGAAGGTGATGCTTGCTATGGTTAAGGTGATGCTTGCTATGGTGAAGGTGATGCTTGGTATGGTGAAGGTGATGCTTGGTATGGTGAAGGTGATGCTTGGTATGGAAGGTGATGCTTGCTATGGTGAAGGTGATGCTTGCAATGGTGAAGGTGATGCTTGCTATGGTGAAGGTGATGCTTGGTATGGTGAAGGTGATGCTTGCTATGGTGAAGGTGATGCTTGGTATGGTGAAGGTGATGCTTGGTATGGTGAAGGCGATGCTTGGTATGGTGAAGGTGATGCTTGGTATGGTGAAGGTGATGCTTGGTATGGTGAAGGTGATGCTTGGTATGGTGAAGGTGATGCTTGGTATGGTGAAGGTGATGCTTGCTATGGTGAAGGTGATGCTTGGTATGGTGAATGTGATGCTTGGTATGGTGAAGATGATGCTTGCTATGGTGAAGGTGATGCTTGCTATGGTGGAGGTAATGCTTGCTATGGTGAAGGTGATGCTTGCTATGGTGAAGGTGATGCTTGCTATGGTGAAGGTGATGCTTGCTATGGTGAAGGTGATGCTTGCTATGGTGAAGGTGATGCTTGCTATGGTGAAGGTGATGCTTGCTATGGTGAAGGTGATGCTTGCTATGGTGAAGGTGATGCTTGCTATGGTGAAGGTGATGCTTGCTATGGTGGAGGTGATGCTTGCTATGGTGAAGGTGATGCTTGCTATGGTGAAGGTGATGCTTGCTATGGTGGAGGTGATGCTTGCTATGGTGAAGGTGATGCTTGCTATGGTGAAGGTGCTGCTTGCTATGGTGAAGGTGATGCTTGCTATGGTGAAGGTGATGCTTGCTATGTTGAAGGTGATGCTTGCTATGGTGAAGGTGATGCTTGCTATGGTGGAGGTGATGCTTGCTATGGTGAAGGTGATGCTTGCTGTGGTGAAGGTGAGGCTTGCTATGGTGAAGGTGACGCTTGCTGTGGTGAAGGTGACGCTTGCTGTGGTGAAGGTGACGCTTGCTGTGGTGAAGGTGACGCTTGCTGTGGTGAAGGTGACGCTTGCTGTGGTGAAGGTGATGCTTGCTATGGTGAAGGTGATGCTTGCTATGGTGAAGGTGATGCTTGCTATGGTGAAGGTGATGCTTGCTGTGGTGAAGGTGATGCTTGCTGTGGTGAAGGTGACGCTTGCTGTGGTGAAGGTGACGCTTGCTATGGTGAAGGTGATGCTTGCTATGGTGAAGGTGATGCTTGCTATGGTGAAGGTGATGCTTGCTATGGTGAAGGTGATGCTTGCTATGGTGAAGGTGATGCTTGGTATGGTGAAGGTGATGCTTGCTATGGTGAAGGTGATGCTTGCTATGGTGAAGGTGATGCTTGCTATGGTGAAGGTGATGCTTGCTATGGTGAAGGTGATGCTTGCTATGGTGAAGGTGATGCTTGCTATGGTGAAGGTGATGCTTGCTATGGTGGAGGTAATGCTTGCTATGGTGAAGGTGATGCTTGCTATCGTGAAGGTGATGCTTGCTATGGTGAAGGTGATGCTTGCTATGGTGAAGGTGATGCTTGCTATGGTGAAGGTGATGCTTGCTATGGTGAAGGTGATGCTTGCTATGGTGAAGGTGATGCTTGCTATGGTGAAGGTGATGCTTGCTATGGTGAAGGTGATGCTTGCTATGGTGGAGGTGATGCTTGCTAAGGTGAAGGTGATGCTTGCTATGGTGAAGGTGCTGCTTGCTATGGTGAAGGTGATGCTTGCTATGGTGAAGGTGATGCTTGCTATGGTGAAGGTGATGCTTGCTATGGTGGAGGTGATGCTAGCTATGGTGGAGGTGATGCTTGCTATGGTGGAGGTGATGCTTGCTATGGTGGAGGTGATGCTTGCTATGGTGGAGATGATGCTTGCTATGGTGGAGGTGAAGCTTGCTATGGTGGAGGTGATGCTTGCTATGGTGGAGGTGATGCTTGCTATGGTGGAGGTGATGCTTGCTATGGTGGAGGTGATGCTTGCTATGGTGGAGGTGATGCTTGCTATGGTGAAGGTGATGCTTGCTATGGTGAAGGTGATGCTTGCTATGGTGAAGGTGATGCTTGCTTTGGTGGAGGTGATGCTTGCTATGGTGGAGGTGATGCTTGCTATGGTGAAGTTGATGCTTGCTATGGTGAAGGTGATGCTTGCTATGGTGAAGGTGATGCTTGGTATGTTGAAGGTGATGCTTCGTATGGTGAAGGTGATGCTTGGTATGGCGAAGGTGATGCTTGGTATGGTGAAGATGATGCTTGGTATGTTGAAGGTGATGCTTGGTATAGTGAAGGTGATGCTTGGTATGGTGAAGGTGTTGCTTGGTATGGTGAAGGTGTTGCTTGGTATGGTGAAGGTGATGCTTGGTATGTTGAAGGTGTTGCTTGGTATGGTGAAGGTGATGCTTGGTATGGTGAAGGTGATGCTTGGTATGGTGAAGGTGATGCTTGGTATGGTGAAGGTGATGCTTGGTATGGTGAAGGTGATGCTTGGTATGGTGAAGGTGATGCTTGGTATGGTGAAGGTGATGCTTGGTACGGTGAAGGTGATACTTGGTACGGTGAAGGTGATACTTGGTACGGTGAAGGTGATGCTTGGTACGGTGAAGGTGATACTTGGTACGGTGAAGGTGATACTTGGTACGGTGAAGGTGATACTTGGTACGGTGAAGGTGATACTTGGTACGGTGAAGGTGATGCTTGGTACGGTGAAGGTGATGCTTGGTACGGTGAAGGTGATGCTTGGTACGGTGAAGGTGATGCTTAGTACGGTGAAGGTGATGCTTGGTACGGTGAAGGTGATGCTTGCTATGGTGAAGGTGATGCTTGCTATGGTGAAGGTGATGCTTGCTATGGTGAAGGTGATGCTTGCTATGGCGAAGGTGATGCTTGCTATGGCGAAGGTGATGCTTGCTATGGCGAAGGTGATGCTTGCTAGGTGAAGGTGATTCTTGCTATGGTGAAGGTGATGCTTGCTATGGTGAAGGTGATGCTTGCTATGGTGAAGGTGATGCTTGCTATGGTGAAGGTGATGCTTGCTGTGGTGAAGGTGATGCTTGCTGTGGTGAAGGTGATGCTTGCTGTGGTGAAGGTGATGCTTGCTGTGGTGAAGGTGATGCTTGCTGTGGTGAAGGTGAGGCTTGCTATGGTGAAGGTGACGCTTGCTGTGGTGAAGGTGACGCTTGCTGTGGTGAAGGTGACGCTTGCTGTGGTGAAGGTGACGCTTGCTGTGGTGAAGGTGACGCTTGCTGTGGTGAAGGTGATGCTTGCTATGGTGAAGGTGATGCTTGCTATGGTGAAGGTGATGCTTGCTATGGTGAAGGTGATGCTTGCTATGGTGAAGGTGATGCTTGCTGTGGTGAAGGTGATGCTTGCTGTGGTGAAGGTGACGCTTGCTGTGGTGAAGGTGATGCTTGCTATGGTGAAGGTGATGCTTGCTATGGTGAAGGTGATGCTTGCTATGGTGAAGGTGATGCTTGCTATGGTGAAGGTGATGCTTGCTATGGTGAAGGTGATGCTTGGTATGGTGAAGGTGATGCTTGCTATGGTGAAGGTGATGCTTGCTATGGTGAAGGTGATGCTTGCTATGGTGAAGGTGATGCTTGCTATGGTGAAGGTGATGCTTGGTATGGTGAAGGTGATACTTGGTATGGTGAAGGTGATACTTGGTATGGTGAAGGTGATACTTGGTATGGTGAAGGTGATACTTGGTATGGTGAAGGTGATACTTGGTATGGTGAAGGTGATACTTGGTACGGTGAAGGTGATACTTGGTACGGTGAAGGTGATACTTGGTACGGTGAAGGTGATACTTGGTACGGTGAAGGTGATGCTTGGTACGGTGAAGGTGATGCTTGGTACGGTGAAGGTGATGCTTGGTACGGTGATGGTGATGCTTGGTACGGTGAAGGTGATGCTTGGTACGGTGAAGGTGATGCTTGCTATGGTGAAGGTGATGCTTGCTATGGTGAAGGTGATGCTTGCTATGGTGAAGGTGATGCTTGCTATGGTGAAGGTGATGCTTGGTATGGTGAAGGTGATGCTTGGTATGGTGAAGGCGATGCTTGGTATGGTGAAGGCGATGCTTGCTATGGTGAAGGTGATGCTTGCTATGGTGAAGGTGAGGCTTGCTATGGTGAAGGTGACGCTTGCTGTGGTGAAGGTGACGCTTGCTGTGGTGAAGGTGACGCTTGCTATGGTGAAGGTGACGCTTGCTGTGGTGAAGGTGACGCTTGCTGTGGTGAAGGTGACGCTTGCTATGGTGAAGGTGATGCTTGCTATGGTGAAGGTGATGCTTGCTATGGTGAAGGTGATGCTTGGTATGTTGAAGGTGATGCTTCGTATGGTGAAGGTGATGCTTGGTATGGTGAAGGTGATGCTTGGTATGGTGAAGGTGATGCTTGGTATGGTGAAGGTGTTGCTTGGTATGGTGAAGGTGATGCTTGGTATGTTGAAGGTGTTGCTTGGTATGGTGGAGGTGATGCTTGCTATGGTGGAGGTGATGCTTGCTATGGTGGAGGTGATGCTTGCTATGGTGGAGGTGATGCTTGCTATGGTGGAGGTGATGCTTGGTACGGTGAAGGTGATACTTGGTATGGTGAAGGTGATACTTGGTACGGTGAAGGTGATACTTGGTACGGTGAAGGTGATACTTGGTACGGTGAAGGTGATGCTTGGTACGGTGAAGGTGATGCTTGCTACGGTGAAGGTGATGCTTGGTACGGTGAAGGTGATGCTTGGTACGGTGAAGGTGATGCTTGCTATGGTGAAGGTGATGCTTGCTATGGTGAAGGTGATGCTTGCTATGGTGAAGGTGATGCTTGCTATGGTGAAGGTGTTGCTTGCTATGGTGAAGGTGATGCTTGCTATGGCGAAGGTGATGCTTGCTATGGCGAAGGTGATGCTTGCTAGGTGAAGGTGATGCTTGCTATGGTGAAGGTGATGCTTGCTATGGTGAAGGTGATGCTTGCTATGGTGAAGGTGATGCTTGCTGTGGTGAAGGTGATGCTTGCTATGGTGAAGGTGATGCTTGCTATGGTGAAGGTGATGCTTGCTATGGTGAAGGTGATGCTTGCTATGGTGGAGGTGATGCTTGCTATGGTGAAGGTGATGCTTGCTTTGGTGAAGGTGATGCTTGCTATGGTGAAGGTGATGCTTGCTATGGTGAAGGTGATGCTTGCTATGGTGAAGGTGATGCTTGGTATGGTGAAGGTGATGCTTGGTATGGTGAAGGTGATGCTTGGTATGGTGAAGGTGATGCTTGGTATGGTGAAGGTGATGCTTGGTATGTTGAAGGTGATGCTTGGTACGGTGAAGGTGATACTTGGTACGGTGAAGGTGATACTTGGTATGGTGAAGGTGATGCTTGGTACGGTGAAGGTGATGCTTGGTATGGTGAAGGTGATGCTTGGTATGGTGAAGGTGATGCTTGGTATGGTGAAGGTGTTGCTTGGTATGGTGAAGGTGATGCTTGGTATGTTGAAGGTGTTGCTTGGTATGGTGAAGGTGATGCTTGCTATGGTGAAGGTGATGCTTGCTATGGCGAAGGTGATGCTTGCTATGGCAAAGGTGATGCTTGCTAGGTGAAGGTGATGCTTGCTATGGTGAAGGTGATGCTTGCTATGGTGAAGGTGATGCTTGCTATGGTGAAGGTGATGCTTGCTATGGTGAAGGTGATGCTTGCTCTGGTGATGGTGATGCTTGCTGTGGTGAAGGTGATGCTTGCTGTGGTGAAGGTGATGCTTGCTCTGGTGAAGGTGATGCTTGCTGTGGTGAAGGTGATGCTTGCTGTGGTGAAGGTGATGCTTGCTATGGTGAAGGTGACGCTTGCTGTGGTGAAGGTGATGCTTGCTATGGTGAAGGTGACGCTTGCTGTGGTGAAGGTGACGCTTGCTGTGGTGAAGGTGATGCTTGCTATGGTGAAGGTGATGCTTGCTATGGTGAAGGTGATGCTTGCTATGGTGAAGGTGATGCTTGCTGTGGTGAAGGTGATGCTTGCTGTGGTGAAGGTGACGCTTGCTGTGGTGAAGGTGACTCTTGCTATGGTGAAGGTGATGCTTGCTATGGTGAAGGTGATGCTTGCTATGGTGAAGGGGATGCTTGCTATGGTGAAGGCGATGCTTGCTATGGTGAAGGTGATGCTTGCTATGGTGAAGGTGATGCTTGCTATGGTGAAGGTGATGCTTGCTATGGTGAAGGTGATGCTTGCTATGGTGAAGGTGATGCTTGCTATGGTGAAGGTGATGCTTGGTATGGTGAAGGTGATACTTGGTATGGTGAAGGTGATACTTGGTATGGTGAAGGTGATACTTGGTATGGTGAAGGTGATACTTGGTATGGTGAAGGTGATACTTGGTACGGTGAAGGTGATACTTGGTACGGTGAAGGTGATACTTGGTACGGTGAAGGTGATACTTGGTACGGTGAAGGTGATACTTGGTACGGTGAAGGTGATACTTGGTACGGTGAAGGTGATGCTTGGTACGGTGAAGGTGATGCTTGGTACGGTGAAGGTGATGCTTGGTACGGTGAAGGTGATGCTTGGTACGGTGAAGGTGATGCTTGGTACGGTGAAGGTGATGCTTGCTATGGTGAAGGTGATGCTTGCTTATGGTGAAGGTGATGCTTGCTATGGTGAAGGTGATGCTTGCTATGGTGAAGGTGATGCTTGCTATGGTGAAGGTGATGCTGCTATGGTGAAGGTGATGCTTGCTATGGTGAAGGTGATGCTTGCTATGGTGAAGGTGATGCTTGCTGTGGTGAAGGTGATGCTTGCTATGGTGAAGGTGATGCTTGCTATGGTGAAGGTGATGCTTGCTATGGTGGAGGTGATGCTTGCTATGGTGAAGGTGATGCTTGCTTTGGTGAAGGTGATGCTTGCTATGGTGAAGGTGATGCTTGCTATGGTGAAGGTGATGCTTGCTATGGTGAAGGTGATGCTTGGTATGGTGAAGGTGATGCTTGGTATGGTGAAGGTGATGGTTGGTATGGTGAAGGTGATGCTTGGTATGGTGAAGGTGATGCTTGGTATGTTGAAGGTGATGCTTGGTACGGTGAAGGTGATACTTGGTACGGTGAAGGTGATACTTGGTACGGTGAAGGTGATGCTTGGTACGGTGAAGGTGATGCTTGCTACGGTGAAGGTGATGCTTGGTACGGTGAAGGTGATGCTTGGTACGGTGAAGGTGATGCTTGCTATGGTGAAGGTGATGCTTGCTATGGTGAAGGTGATGCTTGCTATGGTGAAGGTGATGCTTGCTATGGTGAAGGTGATGCTTGCTATGGTGAAGGTGATGCTTGCTATGGCGAAGGTGATGCTTGCTATGGCGAAGGTGATGCTTGCTAGGTGAAGGTGATGCTTGCTATGGTGAAGGTGATGCTTGCTATGGTGAAGGTGTTGCTTGCTATGGTGAAGGTGATGCTTGCTATGGTGAAGGTGATGCTTGGTATGGTGAAGGTGATGCTTGGTATGGTGAAGGTGATATTTGGTATGGTGAAGGTGATACTTGGTATGGTGAAGGTGATACTTGGTATGGTGAAGGTGATACTTGGTATGGTGAAGGTGATACTTGGTACGGTGAAGGTGATACTTGGTACGGTGAAGGTGATACTTGGTACGGTGAAGGTGATACTTGGTACGGTGAAGGTGATACTTGGTACGGTGAAGGTGATACTTGGTACGGTGAAGGTGATGCTTGGTACGGTGAAGGTGATGCTTGGTACGGTGAAGGTGATGCTTGGTACGGTGAAGGTGATGCTTGGTACGGTGAAGGTGATGCTTGCTATGGTGAAGGTGATGCTTGCTATGGTGAAGGTGATGCTTGCTTATGGTGAAGGTGATGCTTGCTATGGTGAAGGTGATGCTTGCTATGGTGAAGGTGATGCTTGCTATGGTGAAGGTGATGCTGCTATGGTGAAGGTGATGCTTGCTATGGTGAAGGTGATGCTTGCTATGGTGAAGGTGATGCTTGCTATGGCGAAGGTGATGCTTGCTATGGCGAAGGTGATGCTTGCTAGGTGAAGGTGATGCTTGCTATGGTGAAGGTGATGCTTGCTATGGTGAAGGTGATGCTTGCTATGGTGAAGGTGATGCTTGCTATGGTGAAGGTGATGCTTGCTATGGTGAAGGTGATGCTTGCTGTGGTGAAGGTGATGCTTGCTGTGGTGAAGGTGATGCTTGCTCTGGTGAAGGTGATGCTTGCTGTGGTGAAGGTGATGCTTGCTGTGGTGAAGGTGATGCTTGCTATGGTGAAGGTGATGCTTGCTGTGGTGAAGGTGATGCTTGCTGTGGTGAAGGTGATGCTTGGTATGGTGAAGGTGATGCTTGCTACGGTGAAGGTGATGCTTGCTACGGTGAAGGTGATGCTTGCTATGGTGAAGGTGATGCTTGCTACGGTGAAGGTGATGCTTGCTACGGTGAAGGTGATGCTTGCTACGGTGAAGGTGATGCTTGCTATGGTGAAGGTGATGCTTGGTACGGTGAAGGTGATGCTTGGTACGGAGAAGGTGATGCTTGGTACGGTGAAGGTGATGCTTGCTATGGTGAAGGTGATGCTTGGTACGGTGAAGGTGATGCTTGGTACGGTGAAGGTGATGCTTGGTACGGTGAAGGTGATGCTTGCTATGGTGAAGGTGATGCTTGCTATGGTGAAGGTGATGCTTGCTATGGTGAAGGTGATGCTTGCTATGGTGAAGGTGATGCTTGCTATGGTGAAGGTGATGCTTGCTATAGCGAAGGTGATGCTTGCTATGGCGAAGGTGATGCTTGCTAGGTGAAGGTGATGCTTGCTATGGTGAAGGTGATGCTTGCTATGGTGAAGGTGATGCTTGCTATGGTGAAGGTGATGCTTGCTATGGTGAAGGTGATGCTTGCTATGGTGAAGGTGATGCTTGCTGTGGTGAAGGTGATGCTTGCTGTGGTGAAGGTGATGCTTGCTCTGGTGAAGGTGATGCTTGCTGTGGTGAAGGTGATGCTTGCTGTGGTGAAGGTGATGCTTGCTATGGTGAAGGTGACGCTTGCTGTGGTGAAGGTGATGCTTGCTATGGTGAAGGTGACGCTTGCTGTGGTGAAGGTGACGCTTGCTGTGGTGAAGGTGATGCTTGCTATGGTGAAGGTGATGCTTGCTATGGTGAAGGTGATGCTTGCTGTGGTGAAGGTGATGTTTGCTGTGGTGAAGGTGATGCTTGCTGTGGTGAAGGTGACGCTTGCTGTGGTGAAGGTGACGCTTGCTATGGTGAAGGTGATGCTTGCTATGGTGAAGGTGATGCTTGCTATGGTGAAGGTGATGCTTGCTATGGTGAAGGTGATGCTTGCTATGGTGAAGGTGATGCTTGCTATGGTGAAGGTGATGCTTGCTATGGTGAATGTGATGCTTGGTATGGTGAAGGTGATACTTGGTATGGTGAAGGTGATACTTGGTATGGTGAAGGTGATACTTGGTATGGTGAAGGTGATACTTGGTATGGTGAAGGTGATACTTGGTACGGTGAAGGTGATACTTGGTACGGTGAAGGTGATACTTGGTACGGTGAAGGTGATACTTGGTACGGTGAAGGTGATACTTGGTACGGTGAAGGTGATACTTGGTACGGTGAAGGTGATGCTTGGTACGGTGAAGGTGATGCTTGGTACGGTGAAGGTGATGCTTGGTACGGTGAAGGTGATGCTTGGTACGGTGAAGGTGATGCTTGCTATGGTGAAGGTGATGCTTGCTATGGTGAAGGTGATGCTTGCTATGGTGAAGGTGATGCTTGCTATGGCGAAGGTGATGCTTGCTATGGCGAAGGTGATGCTTGCTAGGTGAAGGTGATGCTTGCTATGGCGAAGGTGATGCTTGCTATGGCGAAGGTGATGCTTGCTAGGTGAAGGTGATTCTTGCTATGGTGAAGGTGATGCTTGCTATGGTGAAGGTGATGCTTGCTATGGTGAAGGTGATGCTTGCTATGGTGAAGGTGATGCTTGCTGTGGTGAAGGTGATGCTTGCTGTGGTGAAGGTGATGCTTGCTGTGGTGAAGGTGATGCTTGCTGTGGTGAAGGTGATGCTTGCTGTGGTGAAGGTGAGGCTTGCTATGGTGAAGGTGACGCTTGCTGTGGTGAAGGTGACGCTTGCTGTGGTGAAGGTGACGCTTGCTGTGGTGAAGGTGACGCTTGCTGTGGTGAAGGTGACGCTTGCTGTGGTGAAGGTGATGCTTGCTATGGTGAAGGTGATGCTTGCTATGGTGAAGGTGATGCTTGCTATGGTGAAGGTGATGCTTGCTATGGTGAAGGTGATGCTTGCTGTGGTGAAGGTGATGCTTGCTGTGGTGAAGGTGACGCTTGCTGTGGTGAAGGTGATGCTTGCTATGGTGAAGGTGATGCTTGCTATGGTGAAGGTGATGCTTGCTATGGTGAAGGTGATGCTTGCTATGGTGAAGGTGATGCTTGCTATGGTGAAGGTGATGCTTGGTATGGTGAAGGTGATGCTTGCTATGGTGAAGGTGATGCTTGCTATGGTGAAGGTGATGCTTGCTATGGTGAAGGTGATGCTTGCTATGGTGAAGGTGATGCTTGGTATGGTGAAGGTGATACTTGGTATGGTGAAGGTGATACTTGGTATGGTGAAGGTGATACTTGGTAGGGTGAAGGTGATACTTGGTATGGTGAAGGTGATACTTGGTATGGTGAAGGTGATACTTGGTACGGTGAAGGTGATACTTGGTACGGTGAAGGTGATACTTGGTACGGTGAAGGTGATACTTGGTACGGTGAAGGTGATACTTGGTACGGTGAAGGTGATGCTTGGTACTGTGAAGGTGATGCTTGGTACGGTGAAGGTGATGCTTGGTACGGTGAAGGTGATGCTTGGTACGGTGAAGGTGATGCTTGCTATGGTGAAGGTGATGCTTGCTATGGTGAAGGTGATGCTTGCTATGGTGAAGGTGATGCTTGCTATGGTGAAGGTGATGCTTGCTATGGTGAAGGTGATGCTTGGTATGGTGAAGGTGATGCTTGGTATGGTGAAGGCGATGCTTGGTATGGTGAAGGTGATGCTTGCTATGGTGAAGGTGATGCTTGCTATGGTGAAGGTGAGGCTTGCTATGGTGAAGGTGACGCTTGCTGTGGTGAAGGTGACGCTTGCTGTGGTGAAGGTGACGCTTGCTATGGTGAAGGTGACGCTTGCTGTGGTGAAGGTGACGCTTGCTGTGGTGAAGGTGATGCTTGCTATGGTGAAGGTGATGCTTGCTATGGTGAAGGTGATGCTTGCTATGGTGAAGGTGATGCTTGGTATGTTGAAGGTGATGCTTCGTATGGTGAAGGTGATGCTTGGTATGGTGAAGGTGAGGCTTGGTATGGTGAAGGTGATGCTTGGTATGGTGAAGGTGTTGCTTGGTATGGTGAAGGTGATGCTTGGTATGTTGAAGGTGTTGCTTGGTATGGTGGAGGTGATGCTTGCTATGGTGGAGGTGATGCTTGCTATGGTGGAGGTGATGCTTGCTATGGTGGAGGTGATGCTTGCTATGGTGGAGGTGATGCTTGGTACGGTGAAGGTGATACTTGGTACGGAGAAGGTGATGCTTGGTACGGTGAAGGTGATGCTTGCTATGGTGAAGGTGATGCTTGGTACGGTGAAGGTGATGCTTGGTACGGTGAAGGTGATGCTTGGTACGGTGAAGGTGATGCTTGCTATGGTGAAGGTGATGCTTGCTATGGTGAAGGTGATGCTTGCTATGGTGAAGGTGATGCTTGCTATGGTGAAGGTGATGCTTGCTATGGTGAAGGTGATGCTTGCTATGGCGAAGGTGATGCTTGCTATGGCGAAGGTGATGCTTGCTAGGTGAAGGTGATGCTTGCTATGGTGAAGGTGATGCTTGCTATGGTGAAGGTGATGCTTGCTATGGTGAAGGTGATGCTTGCTATGGTGAAGGTGATGCTTGCTATGGTGAAGGTGATGCTTGCTGTGGTGAAGGTGATGCTTGCTGTGGTGAAGGTGATGCTTGCTCTGGTGAAGGTGATGCTTGCTGTGGTGAAGGTGATGCTTGCTGTGGTGAAGGTGATGCTTGCTATGGTGAAGGTGACGCTTGCTGTGGTGAAGGTGATGCTTGCTATGGTGAAGGTGACGCTTGCTGTGGTGAAGGTGACGCTTGCTGTGGTGAAGGTGATGCTTGCTATGGTGAAGGTGATGCTTGCTATGGTGAAGGTGATGCTTGCTATGGTGAAGGTGATGCTTGCTGTGGTGAAGGTGATGCTTGCTGTGGTGAAGGTGACGCTTGCTATGGTGAAGGTGATGCTTGCTATGGTGAAGGTGATGCTTGCTATGGTGAAGGTGATGCTTGCTATGGTGAAGGTGATGCTTGCTATGGTGAAGGTGATGCTTGCTATGGTGAAGGTGATGCTTGCTATGGTGAAGGTGATGCTTGCTATGGTGAATGTGATGCTTGGTATGGTGAATGTGATGCTTGGTATGGTGAAGGTGATACTTGGTATGGTGAAGGTGATACTTGGTATGGTGAAGGTGATACTTGGTACGGTGAAGGTGATACTTGGTACGGTGAAGGTGATACTTGGTACGGTGAAGGTGATACTTGGTACGGTGAAGGTGATACTTGGTACGGTGAAGGTGATACTTGGTACGGTGAAGGTGATACTTGGTACGGTGAAGGTGATGCTTGGTACGGTGAAGGTGATGCTTGGTACGGTGAAGGTGATGCTTGGTACGGTGAAGGTGATGCTTGGTACGGTGAAGGTGATGCTTGGTACGGTGAAGGTGATGCTTGCTATGGTGAAGGTGATGCTTGCTATGGTGAAGGTGATGCTTGCTATGGTGAAGGTGATGCTTGCTATGGCGAAGGTGATGCTTGCTATGGCGAAGGTGATGTTTGCTATGGCGAAGGTGATGCTTGCTATGGCGAAGGTGATGCTTGCTATGGCGAAGGTGATGCTTGCTAGGTGAAGGTGATTCTTGCTATGGTGAAGGTGATGCTTGCTATGGTGAAGGTGATGCTTGCTATGGTGAAGGTGATGCTTGCTGTGGTGAAGGTGATGCTTGCTGTGGTGAAGGTGATGCTTGCTGTGGTGAAGGTGATGCTTGCTGTGGTGAAGGTGATGCTTGCTGTGGTGAAGGTGATGCTTGCTGTGGTGAAGGTGAGGCTTGCTATGGTGAAGGTGACGCTTGCTGTGGTGAAGGTGACGCTTGCTGTGGTGAAGGTGACGCTTGCTGTGGTGAAGGTGACGCTTGCTGTGGTGAAGGTGACGCTTGCTGTGGTGAAGGTGACGCTTGCTATGGTGAAGGTGATGCTTGCTATGGTGAAGGTGATGCTTGCTATGGTGAAGGTGATGCTTGCTGTGGTGAAGGTGATGCTTGCTGTGGTGAAGGTGATGCTTGCTGTGGTGAAGGTGACGCTTGCTGTGGTGAAGGTGATGCTTGCTATGGTGAAGGTGATGCTTGCTATGGTGAAGGTGATGCTTGCTATGGTGAAGGTGATGCTTGCTATGGTGAAGGTGATGCTTGGTATGGTGAAGGTGATGCTTGCTATGGTGAAGGTGATGCTTGCTATGGTGAAGGTGATGCTTGCTATGGTGAAGGTGATGCTTGCTATGGTGAAGGTGATGCTTGGTATGGTGAAGGTGATACTTGGTATGGTGAAGGTGATACTTGGTATGGTGAAGGTGATACTTGGTAGGGTGAAGGTGATACTTGGTATGGTGAAGGTGATACTTGGTATGGTGAAGGTGATACTTGGTACGGTGAAGGTGATACTTGGTACGGTGAAGGTGATACTTGGTACGGTGAAGGTGATACTTGGTACGGTGAAGGTGATACTTGGTACGGTGAAGGTGATGCTTGGTACGGTGAAGGTGATGCTTGGTACGGTGAAGGTGATGCTTGGTACGGTGAAGGTGATGCTTGCTATGGTGAAGGTGATGCTTGCTATGGTGAAGGTGATGCTTGCTATGGTGAAGGTGATGCTTGCTATGGTGAAGGTGATGCTTGCTATGGTGAAGGTGATGCTTGGTATGGTGAAGGCGATGCTTGGTATGGTGAAGGTGATGCTTGCTATGGTGAAGGTGATGCTTGCTATGGTGAAGGTGAGGCTTGCTATGGTGAAGGTGAGGCTTGCTGTGGTGAAGGTGACGCTTGCTGTGGTGAAGGTGACGCTTGCTGTGGTGAAGGTGACGCTTGCTGTGGTGAAGGTGACGCTTGCTATGGTGAAGGTGACGCTTGCTGTGGTGAAGGTGACGCTTGCTGTGGTGAAGGTGATGCTTGCTATGGTGAAGGTGATGCTTGCTATGGTGAAGGTGATGCTTGCTATGGTGAAGGTGATGCTTGGTATGTTGAAGGTGATGCTTCGTATGGTGAAGGTGATGCTTGGTATGGTGAAGGTGAGGCTTGGTATGGTGAAGGTGATGCTTGGTATGGTGAAGGTGTTGCTTGGTATGGTGAAGGTGATGCTTGGTATGTTGAAGGTGTTGCTTGGTATGGTGGAGGTGATGCTTGCTATGGTGGAGGTGATGCTTGCTATGGTGGAGGTGATGCTTGCTATGGTGGAGGTGATGCTTGCTATGGTGGAGGTGATGCTTGGTACGGTGAAGGTGATACTTGGTACGGTGAAGGTGATACTTGGTACGGTGAAGGTGATACTTGGTACGGTGAAGGTGATACTTGGTACGGTGAAGGTGATGCTTGGTACGGTGAAGGTGATGCTTGCTACGGTGAAGGTGATGCTTGGTACGGTGAAGGTGATGCTTGGTACGGTGAAGGTGATGCTTGGTACGGTGAAGGTGATGCTTGCTATGGTGAAGGTGATGCTTGCTATGGTGAAGGTGATGCTTGCTATGGTGAAGGTGTTGCTTGCTATGGTGAAGGTGATGCTTGCTATGGCGAAGGTGATGCTTGCTATGGTGAAGGTGATGCTTGCTAGATGAAGGTGATGCTTGCTATGGTGAAGGTGATGCTTGCTGTGGTGAAGGTGATGCTTGCTATGGTGAAGGTGATGCTTGCTATGGTGAAGGTGATGCTTGCTATGGTGAAGGTGATGCTTGCTATGGTGGAGGTGATGCTTGCTATGGTGAAGGTGATGCTTGCTTTGGTGAAGGTGATGCTTGCTATGGTGAAGGTGATGCTTGCTATGGTGAAGGTGATGCTTGCTATGGTGAAGGTGATGCTTGGTATGGTGAAGGTGATGCTTGGTATGGTGAAGGTGATGCTTGGTATGGTGAAGGTGATGCTTGGTATGGTGAAGGTGATGCTTGGTATGTTGAAGGTGATGCTTGGTACGGTGAAGGTGATACTTGGTACGGTGAAGGTGATACTTGGTACGGTGAAGGTGATGCTTGGTACGGTGAAGGTGATGCTTGCTACGGTGAAGGTGATGCTTGGTACGGTGAAGGTGATGCTTGGTACGGTGAAGGTGATGCTTGGTACGGTGAAGGTGATGCTTGCTATGGTGAAGGTGATGCTTGCTATGGTGAAGGTGATGCTTGCTATGGTGAAGGTGATGCTTGCTATGGTGAAGGTGATGCTTGCTATGGTGAAGGTGATGCTTGCTATGGCGAAGGTGATGCTTGCTATGGCGAAGGTGATGCTTGCTAGGTGAAGGTGATGCTTGCTATGGTGAAGGTGATGCTTGCTATGGTGAAGGTGATGCTTGCTATGGTGAAGGTGATGCTTGCTATGGTGAAGGTGATGCTTGCTCTGGTGAAGGTGATGCTTGCTGTGGTGAAGGTGATGCTTGCTGTGGTGAAGGTGATGCTTGCTCTGGTGAAGGTGATGCTTGCTGTGGTGAAGGTGATGCTTGCTGTGGTGAAGGTGATGCTTGCTATGGTGAAGGTGACGCTTGCTGTGGTGAAGGTGATGCTTGCTATGGTGAAGGTGACGCTTGCTGTGGTGAAGGTGACGCTTGCTGTGGTGAAGGTGATGCTTGCTATGGTGAAGGTGATGCTTGCTATGGTGAAGGTGATGCTTGCTATGGTGAAGGTGATGCTTGCTGTGGTGAAGGTGATGCTTGCTGTGGTGAAGGTGACGCTTGCTGTGGTGAAGGTGACTCTTGCTATGGTGAAGGTGATGCTTGCTATGGTGAAGGTGATGCTTGCTATGGTGAAGGGGATGCTTGCTATGGTGAAGGCGATGCTTGCTATGGTGAAGGTGATGCTTGCTATGGTGAAGGTGATGCTTGCTATGGTGAAGGTGATGCTTGCTATGGTGAAGGTGATGCTTGCTATGGTGAAGGTGATGCTTGCTATGGTGAAGGTGATGCTTGGTATGGTGAAGGTGATACTTGGTATGGTGAAGGTGATACTTGGTACGGTGAAGGTGATACTTGGTACGGTGAAGGTGATACTTGGTATGGTGAAGGTGATACTTGGTACGGTGAAGGTGATACTTGGTACGGTGAAGGTGATACTTGGTACGGTGAAGGTGATACTTGGTACGGTGAAGGTGATACTTGGTACGGTGAAGGTGATACTTGGTACGGTGAAGGTGATGCTTGGTACGGTGAAGGTGATGCTTGGTACGGTGAAGGTGATGCTTGGTACGGTGAAGGTGATGCTTGGTACGGTGAAGGTGATGCTTGGTACGGTGAAGGTGATGCTTGCTATGGTGAAGGTGATGCTTGCTTATGGTGAAGGTGATGCTTGCTATGGTGAAGGTGATGCTTGCTATGGTGAAGGTGATGCTTGCTATGGTGAAGGTGATGCTGCTATGGTGAAGGTGATGCTTGCTATGGTGAAGGTGATGCTTGCTATGGTGAAGGTGATGCTTGCTGTGGTGAAGGTGATGCTTGCTATGGTGAAGGTGATGCTTGCTATGGTGAAGGTGATGCTTGCTATGGTGGAGGTGATGCTTGCTATGGTGAAGGTGATGCTTGCTTTGGTGAAGGTGATGCTTGCTATGGTGAAGGTGATGCTTGCTATGGTGAAGGTGATGCTTGCTATGGTGAAGGTGATGCTTGGTATGGTGAAGGTGATGCTTGGTATGGTGAAGGTGATGCTTGGTATGGTGAAGGTGATGCTTGGTATGGTGAAGGTGATGCTTGGTATGTTGAAGGTGATGCTTGGTACGGTGAAGGTGATACTTGGTACGGTGAAGGTGATACTTGGTACGGTGAAGGTGATGCTTGGTACGGTGAAGGTGATGCTTGCTACGGTGAAGGTGATGCTTGGTACGGTGAAGGTGATGCTTGGTACGGTGAAGGTGATGCTTGCTATGGTGAAGGTGATGCTTGCTATGGTGAAGGTGATGCTTGCTATGGTGAAGGTGATGCTTGCTATGGTGAAGGTGATGCTTGCTATGGTGAAGGTGATGCTTGCTATGGCGAAGGTGATGCTTGCTATGGCGAAGGTGATGCTTGCTAGGTGAAGGTGATGCTTGCTATGGGGAAGGTGATGCTTGCTATGGTGAAGGTGATGCTTGCTATGGTGAAGGTGATGCTTGCTATGGTGAAGGTGATGCTTGCTATGGTGAAGGTGATGCTTGGTATGGTGAAGGTGATACTTGGTATGGTGAAGGTGATACTTGGTATGGTGAAGGTGATACTTGGTATGGTGAAGGTGATACTTGGTATGGTGAAGGTGATACTTGGTACGGTGAAGGTGATACTTGGTACGGTGAAGGTGATACTTGGTACGGTGAAGGTGATACTTGGTACGGTGAAGGTGATACTTGGTACGGTGAAGGTGATACTTGGTACGGTGAAGGTGATGCTTGGTACGGTGAAGGTGATGCTTGGTACGGTGAAGGTGATGCTTGGTACGGTGAAGGGGATGCTTGGTACGGTGAAGGTGATGCTTACTATGGTGAAGGTGATGCTTGCTATGGTGAAGGTGATGCTTGCTTATGGTGAAGGTGATGCTTGCTATGGTGAAGGTGATGCTTGCTATGGTGAAGGTGATGCTTGCTATGGTGAAGGTGATGCTGCTATGGTGAAGGTAATGCTTGCTATGGTGAAGGTGATGCTTGCTATGGTGAAGGTGATGCTTGCTATGGCGAAGGTGATGCTTGCTATGGCGAAGGTGATGCTTGCTAGGTGAAGGTGATGCTTGCTATGGTGAAGGTGATGCTTGCTATGGTGAAGGTGATGCTTGGTATGGTGAAGGTGATGCTTGCTATGGTGAAGGTGATGCTTGCTATGGTGAAGGTGATGCTTGCTGTGGTGAAGGTGATGCTTGCTGTGGTGAAGGTGATGCTTGCTCTGGTGAAGGTGATGCTTGCTGTGGTGAAGGTGATGCTTGCTGTGGTGAAGGTGATGCTTGCTATGGTGAAGGTGATGCTTGCTGTGGTGAAGGTGATGCTTGCTGTGGTGAAGGTGATGCTTGGTATGGTGAAGGTGATGCTTGCTATGGTGAAGGTGATGCTTGCTATGGTGAAGGTGATGCTTGCTATGGTGAAGGTGATGCTTGCTATGGTGAAGGTGATGCTTGCTATGGTGAAGGTGATGCTGCTATGGTGAAGGTGATGCTTGCTATGGTGAAGGTGATGCTTGGTACGGTGAAGGTGATGCTTGGTACGGAGAAGGTGATGCTTGGTACGGTGAAGGTGATGCTTGCTATGGTGAAGGTGATGCTTGGTACGGTGAAGGTGATGCTTGGTACGGTGAAGGTGATGCTTGGTACGGTGAAGGTGATGCTTGCTAGGTGAAGGTGATGCTTGCTATGGTGAAGGTGATGCTTGCTATGGTGAAGGTGATGCTTGCTATGGTGAAGGTGATGCTTGCTATGGTGAAGGTGATGCTTGCTATGGTGAAGGTGATGCTTGCTGTGGTGAAGGTGATGCTTGCTGTGGTGAAGGTGATGCTTGCTCTGGTGAAGGTGATGCTTGCTGTGGTGAAGGTGATGCTTGCTGTGGTGAAGGTGATGCTTGCTATGGTGAAGGTGACGCTTGCTGTGGTGAAGGTGATGCTTGCTATGGTGAAGGTGACGCTTGCTGTGGTGAAGGTGACGCTTGCTGTGGTGAAGGTGATGCTTGCTATGGTGAAGGTGATGCTTGCTATGGTGAAGGTGATGCTTGCTATGGTGAAGGTGATGCTTGCTGTGGTGAAGGTGATGCTTGCTGTGGTGAAGGTGACGCTTGCTGTGGTGAAGGTGACGCTTGCTATGGTGAAGGTGATGCTTGCTATGGTGAAGGTGATGCTTGCTATGGTGAAGGTGATGCTTGCTATGGTGAAGGTGATGCTTGCTATGGTGAAGGTGATGCTTGCTATGGTGAAGGTGATGCTTGCTATGGTGAAGGTGATGCTTGCTATGGTGAAGGTGATGCTTGGTATGGTGAAGGTGATACTTGGTATGGTGAAGGTGATACTTGGTATGGTGAAGGTGATACTTGGTATGGTGAAGGTGATACTTGGTATGGTGAAGGTGATACTTGGTACGGTGAAGGTGATACTTGGTACGGTGAAGGTGATACTTGGTACGGTGAAGGTGATACTTGGTACGGTGAAGGTGATACTTGGTACGGTGAAGGTGATACTTGGTACGGTGAAGGTGATACTTGGTACGGTGAAGGTGATGCTTGGTACGGTGAAGGTGATGCTTGGTACGGTGAAGGTGATGCTTGGTACGGTGAAGGTGATGCTTGGTACGGTGAAGGTGATGCTTGCTATGGTGAAGGTGATGCTTGCTATGGTGAAGGTGATGCTTGCTATGGTGAAGGTGATGCTTGCTATGGTGAAGGTGATGCTTGCTATGGTGAAGGTGATGCTTGCTATGGTGAAGGTGATGCTTGCTATGGTGAAGGTGATGCTGCTATGGTGAAGGTGATGCTTGCTATGGTGAAGGTGATGCTTGCTATGGTTAAGGTGATGCTTGCTATGGTGAAGGTGATGCTTGGTATGGTGAAGGTGATGCTTGGTATGGTGAAGGTGATGCTTGGTATGGTGAAGGTGATGCTTGCTATGGTGAAGGTGATGCTGCTATGGTGAAGGTGATGCTTGCTATGGTGAAGGTGATGCTTGCTATGGTGAAGGTGATGCTTGCTATGGTGAAGGTGATGCTTGCTATGGTGGAGGTGATGCTTGCTATGGTGGAGGTGATGCTTGCTATGGTTGAGGTGATGCTTGCTATGGTGGAGGTGATGCTTGCTATGGTGGAGGTGATGCTTGGTATGGTGGAGGTGATGCTTGCTATGGTGGAGGTGATGCTTGCTATGGTGGAGGTGATGCTTGCTATGGTGGAGGTGATGCTTGCTATGGTGGAGGTGATGCTTGCTATGGTGGAGGTGATGCTTGCTATGGTGAAGGTGATGCTTGCTATGGTGAAGGTGATGCTTGCTATGGTGAAGGTGATGCTTGCTATGGTGAAGGTGATGCTTGCTATGGTGAAGGTGATGCTTGCTATGGTGAAGGTGATGCTTGCTTTGGTGAAGGTGATGCTTGCTATGGTGAAGGTGATGCTTGCTATGGTGAAGGTGATGCTTGCTATGGTGAAGGTGATGCTTGCTATGGTGAAGGTGATGCTTGCTATGGTGAAGGTGATGCTTGGTATGTTGAAGGTGACGCTTGGTATGGTGAAGGTGACGCTTGGTATGGTGAAGGTGTTGCTTGGTATGGTGAAGGTGTTGCTTGGTATGTTGAAGGTGATGCTTGGTATGGTGAAGGTGTTGCTTGGTATGGTGATGGTGATGCTTGGTATGGTGAAGGTGATGCTTGGTATGGTGAAGGTGATGCTTGCTATGGTGAAGGTGATGCTTGCTATGTTGAAGGTGATGCTTCGTATGGTGAAGGTGATGCTTGGTATGGCGAAGGTGATGCTTGGTATGGCGAAGATGATGCTTGGTATGTTGAAGGTGATGCTTGGTATAGTGAAGGTGATGCTTGGTATGGTGAAGGTGTTGCTTGGTATGGTGAAGGTGATGCTTGGTATGTTGAAGGTGTTGCTTGGTATGGTGAAGGTGATGCTTGGTATGGTGAAGGTGATGCTTGGTATGGTGAAGGTGATGCTTGGTATGGTGAAGGTGATGCTTGGTATGGTGAAGGCGATGCTTGGTATGGTGAAGGTGATGCTTGGTATGGTGAAGGTGATGCTTGGTACGGTGAAGGTGATACTTGGTACGGTGAAGGTGATACTTGGTACGGTGAAGGTGATGCTTGGTACGGTGAAGGTGATACTTGGTACGGTGAAGGTGATACTTGGTACGGTGAAGGTGATACTTGGTACGGTGAAGGTGATACTTGGTACGGTGAAGGTGATGCTTGGTACGGTGAAGGTGATGCTTGGTACGGTGAAGGTGATGCTTGGTACGGTGAAGGTGATGCTTAGTACGGTGAAGGTGATGCTTGGTACGGTGAAGGTGATGCTTGCTACGGTGAAGGTGATGCTTGCTATGGTGAAGGTGATGCTTGCTATGGTGAAGGTGATGCTTGCTATGGCGAAGGTGATGCTTGCTATGGCGAAGGTGATGCTTGCTATGGCGAAGGTGATGCTTGCTATGGCGAAGGTGATGCTTGCTATGGTGAAGGTGATGCTTGCTATGGTGAAGGTGATGCTTGCTATGGTGAAGGTTTTGCTTGCTATGGTGAAGGTGATGCTTGCTGTGGTGAAGGTGATGCTTGCTGTGGTGAAGGTGATGCTTGCTGTGGTGAAGGTGATGCTTGCTGTGGTGAAGGTGATGCTTGCTGTGGTGAAGGTGAGGCTTGCTATGGTGAAGGTGACGCTTGCTGTGGTGAAGGTGACGCTTGCTGTGGTGAAGGTGACGCTTGCTATGGTGAAGGTGACGCTTGCTGTGGTGAAGGTGACGCTTGCTGTGGTGAAGGTGACGCTTGCTATGGTGAAGGTGATGCTTGCTATGGTGAAGGTGATGCTTGCTATGGTGAAGGTGATGCTTGCTATGGTGAAGGTGATGCTTGCTGTGGTGAAGGTGATGCTTGCTGTGGTGAAGGTGACGCTTGCTGTGGTGAAGGTGACGCTTGCTATGGTGAAGGTGATGCTTGCTATGGTGAAGGTGATGCTTGCTATGGTGAAGGTGATGCTTGCTATGGTGAAGGTGATGCTTGCTATGGTGAAGGTGATGCTTGGTATGGTGAAGGTGATGCTTGCTATGGTGAAGGTGATGCTTGCTATGGTGAAGGTGATGCTTGCTATGGTGAAGGTGATGCTTGCTATGGTGAAGGTGATGCTTGGTATGGTGAAGGTGATACTTGGTATGGTGAAGGTGATACTTGGTATGGTGAAGGTGATACTTGGTATGGTGAAGGTGATACTTGGTACGGTGAAGGTGATACTTGGTACGGTGAAGGTGATACTTGGTACGGTGAAGGTGATACTTGGTACGGTGAAGGTGATACTTGGTACGGTGAAGGTGATACTTGGTACGGTGAAGGTGATGCTTGGTACGGTGAAGGTGATGCTTGGTACGGTGAAGGTGATGCTTGGTACGGTGAAGGTGATGCTTGGTACGGTGAAGGTGATGCTTGCTATGGTGAAGGTGATGCTTGCTATGGTGAAGGTGATGCTTGCTATGGTGAAGGTGATGCTTGCTATGGTGAAGGTGATGCTTGCTATGGTGAAGGTGATGCTTGGTATGGTGAAGGTGATGCTTGGTATGGTGAAGGCGATGCTTGGTATGGTGAAGGTGATGCTTGCTATGGTTAAGGTGATGCTTGCTATGGTGAAGGTGATGCTTGGTATGGTGAAGGTGATGCTTGGTATGGTGAAGGTGATGCTTGGTATGGAAGGTGATGCTTGCTATGGTGAAGGTGATGCTTGCTATGGTGAAGGTGATGCTTGGTATGGTGAAGGTGATGCTTGCTATGGTGAAGGTGATGCTTGGTATGGTGAAGGTGATGCTTGGTATGGTGAAGGCGATGCTTGGTATGGTGAAGGTGATGCTTGGTATGGTGAAGGTGATGCTTGGTATGGTGAAGGTAATGCTTGGTATGGTGAAGGTGATGCTTGCTATGGTGAAGGTGATGCTTGGTATGGTGAATGTGATGCTTGGTATGGTGAAGATGATGCTTGCTATGGTGAAGGTGATGCTTGCTATGGTGGAGGTAATGCTTGCTATGGTGAAGGTGATGCTTGCTATGGTGAAGGTGATGCTTGCTATGGTGAAGGTGATGCTTGCTATGGTGAAGGTGATGCTTGCTATGGTGAAGGTGATGCTTGCTATGGTGAAGGTGATGCTTGCTATGGTGAAGGTGATGCTTGCTATGGTGAAGGTGATGCTTGCTATGGTGAAGGTGATGCTTGCTATGGTGAAGGTGATGCTTGCTATGGTGGAGGTGATGCTTGCTATGGTGAAGGTGATGCTTGCTATGGTGAAGGTGATGCTTGCTATGGTGGAGGTGATGCTTGCTATGGTGAAGGTGATGCTTGCTATGGTGAAGGTGCTGCTTGCTATGGTGAAGGTGATGCTTGCTATGGTGAAGGTGATGCTTGCTATGGTGAAGGTGATGCTTGCTATGGCGAAGGTGATGCTTGCTATGGCGAAGGTGATGCTTGCTATGGCGAAGGTGATGCTTGCTAGGTGAAGGTGATGCTTGCTATGGTGAAGGTGAGGCTTGCTATGGTGAAGGTGACGCTTGCTGTGGTGAAGGTGACGCTTGCTGTGGTGAAGGTGACGCTTGCTATGGTGAAGGTGACGCTTGCTGTGGTGAAGGTGACGCTTGCTGTGGTGAAGGTGATGCTTGCTATGGTGGAGGTAATGCTTGCTATGGTGAAGGTGACGCTTGCTATGGTGGAGGTAATGCTTGCTATGGTGAAGGTGATGCTTGCTATGGTGGAGGTGATGCTTGCTATGGTGGAGGTGATGCTTGGTATGGTGAAGGTGATACTTGGTATGGTGAAGGTGATACTTGGTATGGTGAAGGTGATACTTGGTATGGTGAAGGTGATGCTTGCTATGGTGAAGGTGATGCTTGCTATGGTGAAGGTGATGCTTGCTATGGTGAAGGTGATGCTTGCTATCGTGAAGGTGATGCTTGCTATGGTGAAGGTGATGCTTGCTATGGTGAAGGTGATGCTTGCTATGGTGAAGGTGATGCTTGCTATGGTGGAGGTAATGCTTGCTATGGTGAAGGTGATGCTTGCTATGGTGAAGGTGATGCTTGCTATTGTGAAGGTGATGCTTGCTATGGTGAAGGTGATGCTTGCTATGGTGAAGGGGATGCTTGCTATGGTGAAGGCGATGCTTGCTATGGTGAAGGTGATGCTTGCTATGGTGAAGGTGATGCTTGCTATGGTGAAGGTGATGCTTGCTATGGTGAAGGTGATGCTTGCTATGGTGAAGGTGATGCTTGCTATGGTGAAGGTGATGCTTGGTATGGTGAAGGTGATACTTGGTATGGTGAAGGTGATACTTGGTATGGTGAAGGTGATACTTGGTATGGTGAAGGTGATACTTGGTATGGTGAAGGTGATACTTGGTACGGTGAAGGTGATACTTGGTACGGTGAAGGTGATACTTGGTACGGTGAAGGTGATACTTGGTACGGTGAAGGTGATACTTGGTACGGTGAAGGTGATACTTGGTACGGTGAAGGTGATGCTTGGTACGGTGAAGGTGATGCTTGGTACGGTGAAGGTGATGCTTGGTACGGTGAAGGTGATGCTTGGTACGGTGAAGGTGATGCTTGGTACGGTGAAGGTGATGCTTGCTATGGTGAAGGTGATGCTTGCTTATGGTGAAGGTGATGCTTGCTATGGTGAAGGTGATGCTTGCTATGGTGAAGGTGATGCTTGCTATGGTGAAGGTGATGCTGCTATGGTGAAGGTGATGCTTGCTATGGTGAAGGTGATGCTTGCTATGGTGAAGGTGATGCTTGCTGTGGTGAAGGTGATGCTTGCTATGGTGAAGGTGATGCTTGCTATGGTGAAGGTGATGCTTGCTATGGTGGAGGTGATGCTTGCTATGGTGAAGGTGATGCTTGCTTTGGTGAAGGTGATGCTTGCTATGGTGAAGGTGATGCTTGCTATGGTGAAGGTGATGCTTGCTATGGTGAAGGTGATGCTTGGTATGGTGAAGGTGATGCTTGGTATGGTGAAGGTGATGCTTGGTATGGTGAAGGTGATGCTTGGTATGGTGAAGGTGATGCTTGGTATGTTGAAGGTGATGCTTGGTACGGTGAAGGTGATACTTGGTACGGTGAAGGTGATACTTGGTACGGTGAAGGTGATGCTTGGTACGGTGAAGGTGATGCTTGCTACGGTGAAGGTGATGCTTGGTATGGTGAAGGTGATGCTTGGTACGGTGAAGGTGATGCTTGCTATGGTGAAGGTGATGCTTGCTATGGTGAAGGTGATGCTTGCTATGGTGAAGGTGATGCTTGCTATGGTGAAGGTGATGCTTGCTATGGTGAAGGTGATGCTTGCTATGGCGAAGGTGATGCTTGCTATGGCGAAGGTGATGCTTGCTAGGTGAAGGTGATGCTTGCTATGGTGAAGGTGATGCTTGCTATGGTGAAGGTGTTGCTTGCTATGTTGAAGGTGATGCTTGCTATGGTGAAGGTGATGCTTGCTATGGTGAAGGTGATGCTTGGTATGGTGAAGGTGATATTTGGTATGGTGAAGGTGATACTTGGTATGGTGAAGGTGATACTTGGTATGGTGAAGGTGATACTTGGTATGGTGAAGGTGATACTTGGTACGGTGAAGGTGATACTTGGTACGGTGAAGGTGATACTTGGTACGGTGAAGGTGATACTTGGTACGGTGAAGGTGATACTTGGTACGGTGAAGGTGATACTTGGTACGGTGAAGGTGATGCTTGGTACGGTGAAGGTGATGCTTGGTACGGTGAAGGTGATGCTTGGTACGGTGAAGGTGATGCTTGGTACGGTGAAGGTGATGCTTGCTATGGTGAAGGTGATGCTTGCTATGGTGAAGGTGATGCTTGCTTATGGTGAAGGTGATGCTTGCTATGGTGAAGGTGATGCTTGCTATGGTGAAGGTGATGCTTGCTATGGTGAAGGTGATGCTGCTATGGTGAAGGTGATGCTTGCTATGGTGAAGGTGATGCTTGCTATGGTGAAGGTGATGCTTGCTATGGCGAAGGTGATGCTTGCTATGGCGAAGGTGATGCTTGCTAGGTGAAGGTGATGCTTGCTATGGTGAAGGTGATGCTTGCTATGGTGAAGGTGATGCTTGCTATGGTGAAGGTGATGCTTGCTATGGTGAAGGTGATGCTTGCTATGGTGAAGGTGATGCTTGCTGTGGTGAAGGTGATGCTTGCTCTGGTGAAGGTGATGCTTGCTGTGGTGAAGGTGATGCTTGCTGTGGTGAAGGTGATGCTTGCTATGGTGAAGGTGATGCTTGCTGTGGTGAAGGTGATGCTTGCTGTGGTGAAGGTGATGCTTGGTATGGTGAAGGTGATGCTTGCTATGGTGAAGGTGATGCTTGCTATGGTGAAGGTGATGCTTGCTATGGTGAAGGTGATGCTTGCTATGGTGAAGGTGATGCTTGCTATGGTGAAGGTGATGCTGCTATGGTGAAGGTGATGCTTGCTATGGTGAAGGTGATGCTTGGTACGGTGAAGGTGATGCTTGGTACGGAGAAGGTGATGCTTGGTACGGTGAAGGTGATGCTTGCTATGGTGAAGGTGATGCTTGGTACGGTGAAGGTGATGCTTGGTACGGTGAAGGTGATGCTTGGTACGGTGAAGGTGATGCTTGCTATGGTGAAGGTGATGCTTGCTATGGTGAAGGTGATGCTTGCTATGGTGAAGGTGATGCTTGCTGTGGTGAAGGTGAGGCTTGCTATGGTGAAGGTGACGCTTGCTGTGGTGAAGGTGACGCTTGCTGTGGTGAAGGTGACGCTTGCTGTGGTGAAGGTGACGCTTGCTGTGGTGAAGGTGACGCTTGCTGTGGTGAAGGTGATGCTTGCTATGGTGAAGGTGATGCTTGGTACGGTGAAGGTGATGCTTGGTATGGTGAAGGTGATACTTGGTATGGTGAAGGTGATACTTGGTATGGTGAAGGTGATACTTGGTATGGTGAAGGTGATACTTGGTACGGTGAAGGTGATACTTGGTACGGTGAAGGTGATACTTGGTACGGTGAAGGTGATACTTGGTACGGTGAAGGTGATACTTGGTACGGTGAAGGTGATACTTGGTACGGTGAAGGTGATACTTGGTACGGTGAAGGTGATACTTGGTACGGTGAAGGTGATGCTTGGTACGGTGAAGGTGATGCTTGGTACGGTGAAGGTGATGCTTGGTACGGTGAAGGTGATGCTTGGTACGGTGAAGGTGATGCTTGCTATGGTGAAGGTGATGCTTGCTATGGTGAAGGTGATGCTTGCTATGGTGAAGGTGATGCTTGCTATGGCGAAGGTGATGCTTGCTATGGCGAAGGTGATGCTTGCTAGGTGAAGGTGATGCTTGCTATGGCGAAGGTGATGCTTGCTATGGCGAAGGTGATGCTTGCTAGGTGAAGGTGATTCTTGCTATGGTGAAGGTGATGCTTGCTATGGTGAAGGTGATGCTTGCTATGGTGAAGGTGATGCTTGCTATGGTGAAGGTGATGCTTGCTGTGGTGAAGGTGATGCTTGCTGTGGTGAAGGTGATGCTTGCTGTGGTGAAGCTGATGCTTGCTGTGGTGAAGGTGATGCTTGCTGTGGTGAAGGTGAGGCTTGCTATGGTGAAGGTGACGCTTGCTGTGGTGAAGGTGACGCTTGCTGTGGTGAAGGTGACGCTTGCTGTGGTGAAGGTGACGCTTGCTGTGGTGAAGGTGACGCTTGCTGTGGTGAAGGTGATGCTTGCTATGGTGAAGGTGATGCTTGCTATGGTGAAGGTGATGCTTGCTATGGTGAAGGTGATGCTTGCTATGGTGAAGGTGATGCTTGCTGTGGTGAAGGTGATGCTTGCTGTGGTGAAGGTGACGCTTGCTGTGGTGAAGGTGATGCTTGCTATGGTGAAGGTGATGCTTGCTATGGTGAAGGTGATGCTTGCTATGGTGAAGGTGATGCTTGCTATGGTGAAGGTGATGCTTGCTATGGTGAAGGTGATGCTTGGTATGGTGAAGGTGATGCTTGCTATGGTGAAGGTGATGCTTGCTATGGTGAAGGTGATGCTTGCTATGGTGAAGGTGATGCTTGCTATGGTGAAGGTGATGCTTGGTATGGTGAAGGTGATACTTGGTATGGTGAAGGTGATACTTGGTATGGTGAAGGTGATACTTGGTAGGGTGAAGGTGATACTTGGTATGGTGAAGGTGATACTTGGTATGGTGAAGGTGATACTTGGTACGGTGAAGGTGATACTTGGTACGGTGAAGGTGATACTTGGTACGGTGAAGGTGATACTTGGTACGGTGAAGGTGATACTTGGTACGGTGAAGGTGATGCTTGGTACGGTGAAGGTGATGCTTGGTACGGTGAAGGTGATGCTTGGTACGGTGAAGGTGATGCTTGGTACGGTGAAGGTGATGCTTGCTATGGTGAAGGTGATGCTTGCTATGGTGAAGGTGATGCTTGCTATGGTGAAGGTGATGCTTGCTATGGTGAAGGTGATGCTTGCTATGGTGAAGGTGATGCTTGGTATGGTGAAGGTGATGCTTGGTATGGTGAAGGCGATGCTTGGTATGGTGAAGGTGATGCTTGCTATGGTGAAGGTGATGCTTGCTATGGTGAAGGTGAGGCTTGCTATGGTGAAGGTGACGCTTGCTGTGGTGAAGGTGACGCTTGCTGTGGTGAAGGTGACGCTTGCTATGGTGAAGGTGACGCTTGCTGTGGTGAAGGTGACGCTTGCTGTGGTGAAGGTGATGCTTGCTATGGTGAAGGTGATGCTTGCTATGGTGAAGGTGATGCTTGCTATGGTGAAGGTGATGCTTGGTATGTTGAAGGTGATGCTTCGTATGGTGAAGGTGATGCTTGGTATGGTGAAGGTGATGCTTGGTATGGTGAAGGTGATGCTTGGTATGGTGAAGGTGTTGCTTGGTATGGTGAAGGTGATGCTTGGTATGTTGAAGGTGTTGCTTGGTATGGTGGAGGTGATGCTTGCTATGGTGGAGGTGATGCTTGCTATGGTGGAGGTGATGCTTGCTATGGTGGAGGTGATGCTTGGTACGGTGAAGGTGATACTTGGTACGGTGAAGGTGATACTTGGTACGGTGAAGGTGATACTTGGTACGGTGAAGGTGATACTTGGTACGGTGAAGGTGATGCTTGGTACGGTGAAGGTGATGCTTGCTACGGTGAAGGTGATGCTTGGTACGGTGAAGGTGATGCTTGGTACGGTGAAGGTGATGCTTGGTACGGTGAAGGTGATGCTTGCTATGGTGAAGGTGATGCTTGCTATGGTGAAGGTGATGCTTGCTATGGTGAAGGTGATGCTTGCTATGGTGAAGGTGTTGCTTGCTATGGTGAAGGTGATGCTTGCTATGGCGAAGGTGATGCTTGCTATGGCGAAGGTGATGCTTGCTAGATGAAGGTGATGCTTGCTATGGTGAAGGTGATGCTTGCTATGGTGAAGGTGATGCTTGCTATGGTGAAGGTGATGCTTGCTGTGGTGAAGGTGATGCTTGCTATGGTGAAGGTGATGCTTGCTATGGTGAAGGTGATGCTTGCTATGGTGAAGGTGATGCTTGCTATGGTGGAGGTGATGCTTGCTATGGTGAAGGTGATGCTTGCTTTGGTGAAGGTGATGCTTGCTATGGTGAAGGTGATGCTTGCTATGGTGAAGGTGATGCTTGCTATGGTGAAGGTGATGCTTGGTATGGTGAAGGTGATGCTTAGTATGGTGAAGGTGATGCTTGGTATGGTGAAGGTGATGCTTGGTATGGTGAAGGTGATGCTTGGTATGTTGAAGGTGATGCTTGGTACGGTGAAGGTGATACTTGGTACGGTGAAGGTGATACTTGGTACGGTGAAGGTGATGCTTGGTACGGTGAAGGTGATGCTTGCTACGGTGAAGGTGATGCTTGGTACGGTGAAGGTGATGCTTGGTACGGTGAAGGTGATGCTTGGTACGGTGAAGGTGATGCTTGCTATGGTGAAGGTGATGCTTGCTATGGTGAAGGTGATGCTTGCTATGGTGAAGGTGATGCTTGCTATGGTGAAGGTGATGCTTGCTATGGTGAAGGTGATGCTTGCTATGGCGAAGGTGATGCTTGCTATGGCGAAGGTGATGCTTGCTAGGTGAAGGTGATGCTTGCTATGGTGAAGGTGATGCTTGCTATGGTGAAGGTGATGCTTGCTATGGTGAAGGTGATGCTTGCTCTGGTGAAGGTGATGCTTGCTGTGGTGAAGGTGATGCTTGCTCTGGTGAAGGTGATGCTTGCTGTGGTGAAGGTGATGCTTGCTGTGGTGAAGGTGATGCTTGCTATGGTGAAGGTGACGCTTGCTGTGGTGAAGGTGATGCTTGCTATGGTGAAGGTGACGCTTGCTGTGGTGAAGGTGACGCTTGCTGTGGTGAAGGTGATGCTTGCTATGGTGAAGGTGATGCTTGCTATGGTGAAGGTGATGCTTGCTGTGGTGAAGGTGATGCTTGCTGTGGTGAAGGTGACGCTTGCTGTGGTGAAGGTGACTCTTGCTATGGTGAAGGTGATGCTTGCTATGGTGAAGGTGATGCTTGCTATGGTGAAGGGGATGCTTGCTATGGTGAAGGCGATGCTTGCTATGGTGAAGGTGATGCTTGCTATGGTGAAGGTGATGCTTGCTATGGTGAAGGTGATGCTTGCTATGGTGAAGGTGATGCTTGCTATGGTGAAGGTGATGCTTGCTATGGTGAAGGTGATGCTTGGTATGGTGAAGGTGATACTTGGTATGGTGAAGGTGATACTTGGTATGGTGAAGGTGATACTTGGTATGGTGAAGGTGATACTTGGTATGGTGAAGGTGATACTTGGTACGGTGAAGGTGATACTTGGTACGGTGAAGGTGATACTTGGTACGGTGAAGGTGATACTTGGTACGGTGAAGGTGATACTTGGTACGGTGAAGGTGATACTTGGTACGGTGAAGGTGATGCTTGGTACGGTGAAGGTGATGCTTGGTACGGTGAAGGTGATGCTTGGTACGGTGAAGGTGATGCTTGGTACGGTGAAGGTGATGCTTGGTACGGTGAAGGTGATGCTTGCTATGGTGAAGGTGATGCTTGCTTATGGTGAAGGTGATGCTTGCTATGGTGAAGGTGATGCTTGCTATGGTGAAGGTGATGCTTGCTATGGTGAAGGTGATGCTGCTATGGTGAAGGTGATGCTTGCTATGGTGAAGGTGATGCTTGCTATGGTGAAGGTGATGCTTGCTGTGGTGAAGGTGATGCTTGCTATGGTGAAGGTGATGCTTGCTATGGTGAAGGTGATGCTTGCTATGGTGGAGGTGATGCTTGCTATGGTGAAGGTGATGCTTGCTTTGGTGAAGGTGATGCTTGCTATGGTGAAGGTGATGCTTGCTATGGTGAAGGTGATGCTTGCTATGGTGAAGGTGATGCTTGGTATGGTGAAGGTGATGCTTGGTATGGTGAAGGTGATGCTTGGTATGGTGAAGGTGATGCTTGGTATGGTGAAGGTGATGCTTGGTATGTTGAAGGTGATGCTTGGTACGGTGAAGGTGATACTTGGTACGGTGAAGGTGATACTTGGTACGGTGAAGGTGATGCTTGGTACGGTGAAGGTGATGCTTGCTACGGTGAAGGTGATGCTTGGTATGGTGAAGGTGATGCTTGGCACGGTGAAGGTGATGCTTGCTATGGTGAAGGTGATGCTTGCTATGGTGAAGGTGATGCTTGCTATGGTGAAGGTGATGCTTGCTATGGTGAAGGTGATGCTTGCTATGGTGAAGGTGATGCTTGCTATGGCGAAGGTGATGCTTGCTATGGCGAAGGTGATGCTTGCTAGGTGAAGGTGATGCTTGCTATGGTGAAGGTGATGCTTGCTATGGTGAAGGTGATGCTTGCTATGGTGAAGGTGATGCTTGCTATGGTGAAGGTGATGCTTGCTATGGTGAAGGTGATGCTTGGTATGGTGAAGGTGATACTTGGTATGGTGAAGGTGATACTTGGTATGGTGAAGGTGATACTTGGAATGGTGAAGGTGATACTTGGTATGGTGAAGGTGATACTTGGTACGGTGAAGGTGATACTTGGTACGGTGAAGGTGATACTTGGTACGGTGAAGGTGATACTTGGTACGGTGAAGGTGATACTTGGTACGGTGAAGGTGATGCTTGGTACGGTGAAGGTGATGCTTGGTACGGTGAAGGTGATGCTTGGTACGGTGAAGGTGATGCTTGGTACGGTGAAGGTGATGCTTGCTATGGTGAAGGTGATGCTTGCTATGGTGAAGGTGATGCTTGCTTATGGTGAAGGTGATGCTTGCTATGGTGAAGGTGATGCTTGCTATGGTGAAGGTGATGCTTGCTATGGTGAAGGTGATGCTGCTATGGTGAAGGTGATGCTTGCTATGGTGAAGGTGATGCTTGCTATGGTGAAGGTGATGCTTGCTATGGCGAAGGTGATGCTTGCTATGGCGAAGGTGATGCTTGCTAGGTGAAGGTGATGCTTGCTATGGTGAAGGTGATGCTTGCTATGGTGAAGGTGATGCTTGCTATGGTGAAGGTGATGCTTGCTATGGTGAAGGTGATGCTTGCTATGGTGAAGGTGATGCTTGCTGTGGTGAAGGTGATGCTTGCTGTGGTGAAGGTGATGCTTGCTCTGGTGAAGGTGATGCTTGCTGTGGTGAAGGTGATGCTTGCTGTGGTGAAGGTGATGCTTGCTATGGTGAAGGTGATGCTTGCTGTGGTGAAGGTGATGCTTGCTGTGGTGAAGGTGATGCTTGGTATGGTGAAGGTGATGCTTGCTATGGTGAAGGTGATGCTTGCTATGGTGAAGGTGATGCTTGCTATGGTGAAGGTGATGCTTGCTATGGTGAAGGTGATGCTTGCTATGGTGAAGGTGATGCTGCTATGGTGAAGGTGATGCTTGCTATGGTGAAGGTGATGCTTGGTACGGTGAAGGTGATGCTTGGTACGGAGAAGGTGATGCTTGGTACGGAGAAGGTGATGCTTGCTATGGTGAAGGTGATGCTTGGTACGGTGAAGGTGATGCTTGGTACGGTGAAGGTGATGCTTGGTACGGTGAAGGTGATGCTTGCTAGGTGAAGGTGATGCTTGCTATGGTGAAGGTGATGCTTGCTATGGTGAAGGTGATGCTTGCTATGGTGAAGGTGATGCTTGCTATGGTGAAGGTGATGCTTGCTGTGGTGAAGGTGATGCTTGCTGGGGTGAAGGTGATGCTTGCTCTGGTGAAGGTGATGCTTGCTGTGGTGAAGGTGATGCTTGCTGTGGTGAAGGTGATGCTTGCTATGGTGAAGGTGACGCTTGCTGTGGTGAAGGTGATGCTTGCTATGGTGAAGGTGACGCTTGCTGTGGTGAAGGTGACGCTTGCTGTGGTGAAGGTGATGCTTGCTATGGTGAAGGTGATGCTTGCTATGGTGAAGGTGATGCTTGCTATGGTGAAGGTGATGCTTGCTGTGGTGAAGGTGATGCTTGCTGTGGTGAAGGTGACGCTTGCTGTGGTGAAGGTGACGCTTGCTATGGTGAAGGTGATGCTTGCTATGGTGAAGGTGATGCTTGCTATGGTGAAGGTGATGCTTGCTATGGTGAAGGTGATGCTTGCTATGGTGAAGGTGATGCTTGCTATGGTGAAGGTGATGCTTGCTATGGTGAAGGTGATGCTTGCTATGGTGAAGGTGATGCTTGGTATGGTGAAGGTGATACTTGGTATGGTGAAGGTGATACTTGGTATGGTGAAGGTGATACTTGGTATGGTGAAGGTGATACTTGGTATGGTGAAGGTGATACTTGGTACGGTGAAGGTGATACTTGGTACGGTGAAGGTGATACTTGGTACGGTGAAGGTGATACTTGGTACGGTGAAGGTGATACTTGGTACGGTGAAGGTGATACTTGGTACGGTGAAGGTGATACTTGGTACGGTGAAGGTGATGCTTGGTACGGTGAAGGTGATGCTTGGTACGGTGAAGGTGATGCTTGGTACGGTGAAGGTGATGCTTGGTACGGTGAAGGTGATGCTTGCTATGGTGAAGGTGATGCTTGCTATGGTGAAGGTGATGCTTGCTATGGTGAAGGTGATGCTTGCTATGGTGAAGGTGATGCTTGCTATGGTGAAGGTGATGCTTGCTATGGTGAAGGTGATGCTTGCTATGGTGAAGGTGATGCTGCTATGGTGAAGGTGATGCTTGCTATGGTGAAGGTGATGCTTGCTATGGTTAAGGTGATGCTTGCTATGGTGAAGGTGATGCTTGGTATGGTGAAGGTGATGCTTGGTATGGTGAAGGTGATGCTTGGTATGGTGAAGGTGATGCTTGCTATGGTGAAGGTGATGCTGCTATGGTGAAGGTGATGCTTGCTATGGTGAAGGTGATGCTTGCTATGGTGAAGGTGATGCTTGCTATGGTGAAGGTGATGCTTGCTATGGTGGAGGTGATGCTTGCTATGGTGGAGGTGATGCTTGCTATGGTTGAGGTGATGCTTGCTATGGTGGAGGTGATGCTTGCTATGGTGGAGGTGATGCTTGGTATGGTGGAGGTGATGCTTGCTATGGTGGAGGTGATGCTTGCTATGGTGGAGGTGATGCTTGCTATGGTGGAGGTGATGCTTGCTATGGTGGAGGTGATGCTTGCTATGGTGGAGGTGATGCTTGCTATGGTGAAGGTGATGCTTGCTATGGTGAAGGTGATGCTTGCTATGGTGAAGGTGATGCTTGCTATGGTGAAGGTGATGCTTGCTATGGTGAAGGTGATGCTTGCTATGGTGAAGGTGATGCTTGCTTTGGTGAAGGTGATGCTTGCTATGGTGAAGGTGATGCTTGCTATGGTGAAGGTGATGCTTGCTATGGTGAAGGTGATGCTTGCTATGGTGAAGGTGATGCTTGCTATGGTGAAGGTGATGCTTGGTATGTTGAAGGTGACGCTTGGTATGGTGAAGGTGATGCTTGGTATGGTGAAGGTGTTGCTTGGTATGGTGAAGGTGTTGCTTGGTATGTTGAAGGTGATGCTTGGTATGGTGAAGGTGTTGCTTGGTATGGTGATGGTGATGCTTGGTATGGTGAAGGTGATGCTTGGTATGGTGAAGGTGATGCTTGCTATGGTGAAGGTGATGCTTGCTATGTTGAAGGTGATGCTTCGTATGGTGAAGGTGATGCTTGGTATGGCGAAGGTGATGCTTGGTATGGTGAAGATGATGCTTGGTATGTTGAAGGTGATGCTTGGTATAGTGAAGGTGATGCTTGGTATGGTGAAGGTGTTGCTTGGTATGGTGAAGGTGTTGCTTGGTATGGTGAAGGTGATGCTTGGTATGTTGAAGGTGTTGCTTGGTATGGTGAAGGTGATGCTTGGTATGGTGAAGGTGATGCTTGGTATGGTGAAGGTGATGCTTGGTATGGTGAAGGTGATGCTTGGTATGGTGAAGGTGATGCTTGGTATGGTGAAGGTGATGCTTGGTATGGTGAAGGTGATGCTTGGTACGGTGAAGGTGATACTTGGTACGGTGAAGGTGATACTTGGTACGGTGAAGGTGATGCTTGGTACGGTGAAGGTGATACTTGGTACGGTGAAGGTGATACTTGGTACGGTCAAGGTGATACTTGGTACGGTGAAGGTGATGCTTGGTACGGTGAAGGTGATGCTTGGTACGGTGAAGGTGATGCTTGGTACGGTGAAGGTGATGCTTGGTACGGTGAAGGTGATGCTTAGTACGGTGAAGGTGATGCTTGCTACGGTGAAGGTGATGCTTGCTACGGTGAAGGTGATGCTTGCTATGGTGAAGGTGATGCTTGCTATGGTGAAGGTGATGCTTGCTATGGCGAAGGTGATGCTTGCTATGGCGAAGGTGATGCTTGCTATGGCGAAGGTGATGCTTGCTATGGCGAAGGTGATGCTTGCTATGGTGAAGGTGATGCTTGCTATGGTGAAGGTGATGCTTGCTATGGTGAAGGTGATGCTTGCTATGGTGAAGGTGATGCTTGCTGTGGTGAAGGTGATGCTTGCTGTGGTGAAGGTGATGCTTGCTGTGGTGAAGGTGATGCTTGCTGTGGTGAAGGTGATGCTTGCTGTGGTGAAGGTGAGGCTTGCTATGGTGAAGGTGACGCTTGCTGTGGTGAAGGTGACGCTTGCTGTGGTGAAGGTGACGCTTGCTATGGTGAAGGTGACGCTTGCTGTGGTGAAGGTGACGCTTGCTGTGGTGAAGGTGACGCTTGCTATGGTGAAGGTGATGCTTGCTATGGTGAAGGTGATGCTTGCTATGGTGAAGGTGATGCTTGCTGTGGTGAAGGTGATGCTTGCTGTGGTGAAGGTGATGCTTGCTGTGGTGAAGGTGACGCTTGCTGTGGTGAAGGTGACGCTTGCTATGGTGAAGGTGATGCTTGCTATGGTGAAGGTGATGCTTGCTATGGTGAAGGTGATGCTTGCTATGGTGAAGGTGATGCTTGCTATGGTGAAGGTGATGCTTGGTATGGTGAAGGTGATGCTTGCTATGGTGAAGGTGATGCTTGCTATGGTGAAGGTGATGCTTGCTATGGTGAAGGTGATGCTTGCTATGGTGAAGGTGATACTTGGTATGGTGAAGGTGATACTTGGTATGGTGAAGGTGATACTTGGTATGGTGAAGGTGATACTTGGTATGGTGAAGGTGATACTTGGTATGGTGAAGGTGATACTTGGTACGGTGAAGGTGATACTTGGTACGGTGAAGGTGATACTTGGTACGGTGAAGGTGATACTTGGTACGGTGAAGGTGATACTTGGTACGGTGAAGGTGATACTTGGTACGGTGAAGGTGATGCTTGGTACGGTGAAGGTGATGCTTGGTACGGTGAAGGTGATGCTTGGTACGGTGAAGGTGATGCTTGGTACGGTGAAGGTGATGCTTGCTATGGTGAAGGTGATGCTTGCTATGGTGAAGGTGATGCTTGCTATGGTGAAGGTGATGCTTGCTATGGTGAAGGTGATGCTTGCTATGGTGAAGGTGATGCTTGGTATGGTGAAGGCGATGCTTGGTATGGTGAAGGTGATGCTTGCTATGGTGAAGGTGATGCTTGCTATGGTTAAGGTGATGCTTGCTATGGTGAAGGTGATGCTTGGTATGGTGAAGGTGATGCTTGGTATGGTGAAGGTGATGCTTGGTATGGAAGGTGATGCTTGCTATGGTGAAGGTGATGCTTGCAATGGTGAAGGTGATGCTTGCTATGGTGAAGGTGATGCTTGGTATGGTGAAGGTGATGCTTGCTATGGTGAAGGTGATGCTTGGTATGGTGAAGGTGATGCTTGGTATGGTGAAGGCAATGCTTGGTATGGTGAAGGTGATGCTTGGTATGGTGAAGGTGATGCTTGGTATGGTGAAGGTGATGCTTGGTATGGTGAAGGTGATGCTTGGTATGGTGAAGGTGATGCTTGCTATGGTGAAGGTGATGCTTGGTATGGTGAATGTGATGCTTGGTATGGTGAAGATGATGCTTGCTATGGTGAAGGTGATGCTTGCTATGGTGGAGGTAATGCTTGCTATGGTGAAGGTGATGCTTGCTATGGTGAAGGTGATGCTTGCTATGGTGAAGGTGATGCTTGCTATGGTGAAGGTGATGCTTGCTATGGTGAAGGTGATGCTTGCTATGGTGAAGGTGATGCTTGCTATGGTGAAGGTGATGCTTGCTATGGTGAAGGTGATGCTTGCTATGGTGAAGGTGATGCTTGCTATGGTGAAGGTGATGCTTGCTATGGTGGAGGTGATGCTTGCTATGGTGAAGGTGATGCTTGCTATGGTGAAGGTGATGCTTGCTATGGTGGAGGTGATGCTTGCTATGGTGAAGGTGATGCTTGCTATGGTGAAGGTGCTGCTTGCTATGGTGAAGGTGATGCTTGCTATGGTGAAGGTGATGCTTGCTATGGTGAAGGTGATGCTTGCTATGGCGAAGGTGATGCTTGCTATGGCGAAGGTGATGCTTGCTATGGCGAAGGTGATGCTTGCTAGGTGAAGGTGATGCTTGCTATGGTGAAGGTGAGGCTTGCTATGGTGAAGGTGACGCTTGCTGTGGTGAAGGTGACGCTTGCTGTGGTGAAGGTGACGCTTGCTATGGTGAAGGTGACGCTTGCTGTGGTGAAGGTGACGCTTGCTGTGGTGAAGGTGATGCTTGCTATGGTGGAGGTAATGCTTGCTATGGTGAAGGTGATGCTTGCTATGGTGGAGGTAATGCTTGCTATGGTGAAGGTGATGCTTGCTATGGTGGAGGTGATGCTTGCTATGGTGGAGGTGATGCTTGGTATGGTGAAGGTGATACTTGGTATGGTGAAGGTGATACTTGGTATGGTGAAGGTGATACTTGGTATGGTGAAGGTGATGCTTGCTATGGTGAAGGTGATGCTTGCTATGGTGAAGGTGATGCTTGCTATGGTGAAGGTGATGCTTGCTATCGTGAAGGTGATGCTTGCTATGGTGAAGGTGATGCTTGCTATGGTGAAGGTGATGCTTGCTATGGTGAAGGTGATGCTTGCTATGGTGGAGGTAATGCTTGCTATGGTGAAGGTGATGCTTGCTATGGTGAAGGTGATGCTTGCTATTGTGAAGGTGATGCTTGCTATGGTGAAGGTGATGCTTGCTATGGTGAAGGTGATGCTTGCTATGGTGAAGGTGATGCTTGCTATGGTGAAGGTGATGCTTGCTATGGTGAAGGTGATGCTTGCTATGGTGAAGGTGATGCTTGCTATGGTGAAGGTGATGCTTGCTATGGTGGAGGTGATGCTTGCTATGGTGAAGGTGATGCTTGCTATGGTGAAGGTGCTGCTTGCTATGGTGAAGGTGATGCTTGCTATGGTGAAGGTGATGCTTGCTATGGTGGAGGTGATGCTTGCTATGGTGGAGGTGATGCTTGCTATGGTGGAGGTGATGCTTGCTATGGTGGAGGTGATGCTTGCTATGGTGGAGATGATGCTTGCTATGGTGGAGGTGAAGCTTGCTATGGTGGAGGTGATGCTTGCTATGGTGGAGGTGATGCTTGCTATGGTGGAGGTGATGCTTGCTATGGTGGAGGTGATGCTTGCTATGGTGAAGGTGATGCTTGCTATGGTGAAGGTGATGCTTGCTATGGTGAAGGTGATGCTTGCTATGGTGAAGGTGATGCTTGCTTTGGTGGAGGTGATGCTTGCTATGGTGGAGGTGATGCTTGCTATGGTGAAGTTGATGCTTGCTATGGTGAAGGTGATGCTTGCTATGGTGAAGGTGATGCTTGGTATGTTGAAGGTGATGCTTCGTATGGTGAAGGTGATGCTTGGTATGGCGAAGGTGATGCTTGGTATGGTGAAGATGATGCTTGGTATGTTGAAGGTGATGCTTGGTATAGTGAAGGTGATGCTTGGTATGGTGAAGGTGTTGCTTGGTATGGTGAAGGTGTTGCTTGGTATGGTGAAGGTGATGCTTGGTATGTTGAAGGTGTTGCTTGGTATGGTGAAGGTGATGCTTGGTATGGTGAAGGTGTTGCTTGGTATGGTGAAGGTGATGCTTGGTATGGTGAAGGTGATGCTTGGTATGGTGAAGGTGATGCTTGGTATGGTGAAGGTGATGCTTGGTATGGTGAAGGTGATGCTTGGTACGGTGAAGGTGATACTTGGTACGGTGAAGGTGATGCTTGGTACGGTGAAGGTGATGCTTGGTACGGTGAAGGTGATACTTGGTACGGTGAAGGTGATACTTGGTACGGTGAAGGTGATACTTGGTACGGTGAAGGTGATGCTTGGTACGGTGAAGGTGATGCTTGGTACGGTGAAGGTGATGCTTGGTACGGTGAAGGTGATGCTTAGTACGGTGAAGGTGATGCTTGGTACGGTGAAGGTGATGCTTGCTATGGTGAAGGTGATGCTTGCTATGGTGAAGGTGATGCTTGCTATGGTGAAGGTGATGCTTGCTATGGCGAAGGTGATGCTTGCTATGGCGAAGGTGATGCTTGCTATGGCGAAGGTGATGCTTGCTAGGTGAAGGTGATTCTTGCTATGGTGAAGGTGATGCTTGCTATGGTGAAGGTGATGCTTGCTATGGTGAAGGTGATGCTTGCTATGGTGAAGGTGATGCTTGCTGTGGTGAAGGTGATGCTTGCTGTGGTGAAGGTGATGCTTGCTGTGGTGAAGGTGATGCTTGCTGTGGTGAAGGTGATGCTTGCTGTGGTGAAGGTGAGGCTTGCTATGGTGAAGGTGACGCTTGCTGTGGTGAAGGTGACGCTTGCTGTGGTGAAGGTGACGCTTGCTATGGTGAAGGTGACGCTTGCTGTGGTGAAGGTGACGCTTGCTGTGGTGAAGGTGATGCTTGCTATGGTGAAGGTGATGCTTGCTATGGTGAAGGTGATGCTTGCTATGGTGAAGGTGATGCTTGCTATGGTGAAGGTGATGCTTGCTGTGGTGAAGGTGATGCTTGCTGTGGTGAAGGTGACGCTTGCTGTGGTGAAGGTGATGCTTGCTATGGTGAAGGTGATGCTTGCTATGGTGAAGGTGATGCTTGCTATGGTGAAGGTGATGCTTGCTATGGTGAAGGTGATGCTTGCTATGGTGAAGGTGATGCTTGGTATGGTGAAGGTGATGCTTGCTATGGTGAAGGTGATGCTTGCTATGGTGAAGGTGATGCTTGCTATGGTGAAGGTGATGCTTGCTATGGTGAAGGTGATGCTTGGTATGGTGAAGGTGATACTTGGTATGGTGAAGGTGATACTTGGTATGGTGAAGGTGATACTTGGTATGGTGAAGGTGATACTTGGTATGGTGAAGGTGATACTTGGTATGGTGAAGGTGATACTTGGTACGGTGAAGGTGATACTTGGTACGGTGAAGGTGATACTTGGTACGGTGAAGGTGATACTTGGTACGGTGAAGGTGATACTTGGTACGGTGAAGGTGATACTTGGTACGGTGAAGGTGATGCTTGGTACGGTGAAGGTGATGCTTGGTACGGTGAAGGTGATGCTTGGTACGGTGAAGGTGATGCTTGGTACGGTGAAGGTGATGCTTGGTATGGTGAAGGTGATGCTTGGTACGGTGAAGGTGATGCTTGGTACGGTGAAGGTGATGCTTGCTATGGTGAAGTTGATGCTTGCTATGGCGAAGGTGATGCTTGCTATGGCGAAGGTGATGCTTGCTATGGCGAAGGTGATGCTTGCTAGGTGAAGGTGATGCTTGCTATGGTGAAGGTGAGGCTTGCTATGGTGAAGGTGACGCTTGCTGTGGTGAAGGTGACGCTTGCTGTGGTGAAGGTGACGCTTGCTATGGTGAAGGTGACGCTTGCTGTGGTGAAGGTGACGCTTGCTGTGGTGAAGGTGATGCTTGCTATGGTGAAGGTGATGCTTGCTATGGTGAAGGTGATGCTTGCTAAAGTGAAGGTGATGCTTGCTATGGTGAAGGTGATGCTTGCTGTGGTGAAGGTGATGCTTGCTGTGGTGAAGGTGACGCTTGCTGTGGTGAAGGTGATGCTTGCTATGGTGAAGGTGATGCTTGCTATGGTGAAGGTGATGCTTGCTATGGTGAAGGTGATGCTTGCTATGGTGAAGGTGATGCTTGCTATGGTGAAGGTGATGCTTGGTATGGTGAAGGTGATGCTTGCTATGGTGAAGGTGATGCTTGCTATGGTGAAGGTGATGCTTGCTATGGTGAAGGTGATGCTTGCTATGGTGAAGGTGATGCTTGGTATGGTGAAGGTGATACTTGGTATGGTGAAGGTGATACTTGGTATGGTGAAGGTGATACTTGGTATGGTGAAGGTGATACTTGGTATGGTGAAGGTGATACTTGGTATGGTGAAGGTGATACTTGGTACGGTGAAGGTGATACTTGGTACGGTGAAGGTGATACTTGGTACGGTGAAGGTGATACTTGGTACGGTGAAGGTGATACTTGGTACGGTGAAGGTGATACTTGGTACGGTGAAGGTGATGCTTGGTACGGTGAAGGTGATGCTTGGTACGGTGAAGGTGATGCTTGGTACGGTGAAGGTGATGCTTGGTACGGTGAAGGTGATGCTTGCTATGGTGAAGGTGATGCTTGCTATGGTGAAGGTGATGCTTGCTATGGTGAAGGTGATGCTTGCTATGGTGAAGGTGATGCTTGCTATGGTGAAGGTGATGCTTGGTATGGTGAAGGTGATGCTTGGTATGGTGAAGGCGATGCTTGGTATGGTGAAGGTGATGCTTGCTATGGTGAAGGTGATGCTTGCTATGGTTAAGGTGATGCTTGCTATGGTGAAGGTGATGCTTGGTATGGTGAAGGTGATGCTTGGTATGGTGAAGGTGATGCTTGGTATGGAAGGTGATGCTTGCTATGGTGAAGGTGATGCTTGCAATGGTGAAGGTGATGCTTGCTATGGTGAAGGTGATGCTTGGTATGGTGAAGGTGATGCTTGCTATGGTGAAGGTGATGCTTGGTATGGTGAAGGTGATGCTTGGTATGGTGAAGGCGATGCTTGGTATGGTGAAGGTGATGCTTGGTATGGTGAAGGTGATGCTTGGTATGGTGAAGGTGATGCTTGGTATGGTGAAGGTGATGCTTGGTATGGTGAAGGTGATGCTTGCTATGGTGAAGGTGATGCTTGGTATGGTGAATGTGATGCTTGGTATGGTGAAGATGATGCTTGCTATGGTGAAGGTGATGCTTGCTATGGTGGAGGTAATGCTTGCTATGGTGAAGGTGATGCTTGCTATGGTGAAGGTGATGCTTGCTATGGTGAAGGTGATGCTTGCTATGGTGAAGGTGATGCTTGCTATGGTGAAGGTGATGCTTGCTATGGTGAAGGTGATGCTTGCTATGGTGAAGGTGATGCTTGCTATGGTGAAGGTGATGCTTGCTATGGTGAAGGTGATGCTTGCTATGGTGGAGGTGATGCTTGCTATGGTGAAGGTGATGCTTGCTATGGTGAAGGTGATGCTTGCTATGGTGGAGGTGATGCTTGCTATGGTGAAGGTGATGCTTGCTATGGTGAAGGTGCTGCTTGCTATGGTGAAGGTGATGCTTGCTATGGTGAAGGTGATGCTTGCTATGGTGAAGGTGATGCTTGCTATGGTGAAGGTGATGCTTGCTATGGTGGAGGTGATGCTTGCTATGGTGAAGGTGATGCTTGCTGTGGTGAAGGTGAGGCTTGCTATGGTGAAGGTGACGCTTGCTGTGGTGAAGGTGACGCTTGCTGTGGTGAAGGTGACGCTTGCTATGGTGAAGGTGACGCTTGCTGTGGTGAAGGTGACGCTTGCTGTGGTGAAGGTGATGCTTGCTATGGTGAAGGTGATGCTTGCTATGGTGAAGGTGATGCTTGCTATGGTGAAGGTGATGCTTGCTATGGTGAAGGTGATGCTTGCTGTGGTGAAGGTGATGCTTGCTGTGGTGAAGGTGACGCTTGCTGTGGTGAAGGTGATGCTTGCTATGGTGAAGGTGATGCTTGCTATGGTGAAGGTGATGCTTGCTATGGTGAAGGTGATGCTTGCTATGGTGAAGGTGATGCTTGGTATGGTGAAGGTGATGCTTGCTATGGTGAAGGTGATGCTTGCTATGGTGAAGGTGATGCTTGCTATGGTGAAGGTGATGCTTGCTATGGTGAAGGTGATGCTTGCTATGGTGAAGGTGATGCTTGCTATGGTGAAGGTGATGCTTGCTATGGTGGAGGTAATGCTTGCTATGGTGAAGGTGATGCTTGCTATGGTGAAGGTGATGCTTGCTATCGTGAAGGTGATGCTTGCTATGGTGAAGGTGATGCTTGCTATGGTGAAGGTGATGCTTGCTATGGTGAAGGTGATGCTTGCTATGGTGAAGGTGATGCTTGCTATGGTGAAGGTGATGCTTGCTATGGTGAAGGTGATGCTTGCTATGGTGAAGGTGATGCTTGCTATGGTGGAGGTGATGCTTGCTATGGTGAAGGTGATGCTTGCTATGGTGAAGGTGCTTCTTGCTATGGTGAAGGTGATGCTTGCTATGGTGAAGGTGATGCTTGCTATGGTGAAGGTGATGCTTGCTATGGTGGAGGTGATGCTAGCTATGGTGGAGGTGATGCTTGCTATGGTGGAGGTGATGCTTGCTATGGTGGAGGTGATGCTTGCTATGGTGGAGATGATGCTTGCTATGGTGGAGGTGAAGCTTGCTATGGTGGAGGTGATGCTTGCTATGGTGGAGGTGATGCTTGCTATGGTGGAGGTGATGCTTGCTATGGTGGAGGTGATGCTTGCTATGGTGGAGGTGATGCTTGCTATGGTGAAGGTGATGCTTGCTATGGTGAAGGTGATGCTTGCTATGGTGAAGGTGATGCTTGCTATGGTGAAGGTGATGCTTGCTTTGGTGGAGGTGATGCTTGCTATGGTGGAGGTGATGCTTGCTATGGTGAAGTTGATGCTTGCTATGGTGAAGGTGATGCTTGCTATGGTGAAGGTGATGCTTGGTATGTTGAAGGTGATGCTTCGTATGGTGAAGGTGATGCTTGGTATGACGAAGGTGATGCTTGGTATGGTGAAGATGATGCTTGGTATGTTGAAGGTGATGCTTGGTATAGTGAAGGTGATGCTTGGTATGGTGAAGGTGTTGCTTGGTATGGTGAAGGTGTTGCTTGGTATGGTGAAGGTGATGCTTGGTATGTTGAAGGTGTTGCTTGGTATGGTGAAGGTGATGCTTGGTATGGTGAAGGTGATGCTTGGTATGGTGAAGGTGATGCTTGGTATGGTGAAGGTGATGCTTGGTATGGTGAAGGTGATGCTTGGTATGGTGAATGTGATGCTTGGTATGGTGAAGGTGATGCTTGGTACGGTGAAGGTGATACTTGGTACGGTGAAGGTGATACTTGGTATGGTGAAGGTGATGCTTGGTACGGTGAAGGTGATACTTGGTACGGTGAAGGTGATACTTGGTACGGTGAAGGTGATACTTGGTACGGTGAAGGTGATACTTGGTACGGTGAAGGTGATGCTTGGTACGGTGAAGGTGATGCTTGGTACGGTGAAGGTGATGCTTGGTACGGTGAAGGTGATGCTTAGTACGGTGAAGGTGATGCTTGGTACGGTGAAGGTGATGCTTGCTATGGTGAAGGTGATGCTTGCTATGGTGAAGGTGATGCTTGCTATGGTGAAGGTGATGCTTGCTATGGCGAAGGTGATGCTTGCTATGGCGAAGGTGATGCTTGCTATGGCGAAGGTGATGCTTGCTAGGTGAAGGTGATTCTTGCTATGGTGAAGGTGATGCTTGCTATGGTGAAGGTGATGCTTGCTATGGTGAAGGTGATGCTTGCTATGGTGAAGGTGATGCTTGCTGTGGTGAAGGTGATGCTTGCTGTGGTGAAGGTGATGCTTGCTGTGGTGAAGGTGATGCTTGCTGTGGTGAAGGTGATGCTTGCTGTGGTGAAGGTGAGGCTTGCTATGGTGAAGGTGACGCTTGCTGTGGTGAAGGTGACGCTTGCTGTGGTGAAGGTGACGCTTGCTGTGGTGAAGGTGACGCTTGCTGTGGTGAAGGTGATGCTTGCTATGGTGAAGGTGATGCTTGCTATGGTGAAGGTGATGCTTGCTATGGTGAAGGTGATGCTTGCTATGGTGAAGGTGATGCTTGCTGTGGTGAAGGTGATGCTTGCTGTGGTGAAGGTGACGCTTGCTGTGGTGAAGGTGACGCTTGCTATGGTGAAGGTGATGCTTGCTATGGTGAAGGTGATGCTTGCTATGGTGAAGGTGATGCTTGCTATGGTGAAGGTGATGCTTGCTATGGTGAAGGTGATGCTTGGTATGGTGAAGGTGATGCTTGCTATGGTGAAGGTGATGCTTGCTATGGTGAAGGTGATGCTTGCTATGGTGAAGGTGATGCTTGCTATGGTGAAGGTGATGCTTGGTATGGTGAAGGTGATACTTGGTATGGTGAAGGTGATACTTGGTATGGTGAAGGTGATACTTGGTATGGTGAAGGTGATACTTGGTATGGTGAAGGTGATACTTGGTATGGTGAAGGTGATACTTGGTACGGTGAAGGTGATACTTGGTACAGTGAAGGTGATACTTGGTACGGTGAAGGTGATACTTGGTACGGTGAAGGTGATACTTGGTACGGTGAATGTGATACTTGGTACGGTGAAGGTGATGCTTGGTACGGTGAAGGTGATGCTTGGTACGGTGAAGGTGATGCTTGGTACGGTGAAGGTGATGCTTGGTACGGTGAAGGTGATGCTTGCTATGGTGAAGGTGATGCTTGCTATGGTGAAGGTGATGCTTGCTATGGTGAAGGTGATGCTTGCTATGGTGAAGGTGATGCTTGCTATGGTGAAGGTGATGCTTGGTATGGTGAAGGTGATGCTTGGTATGGTGAAGGCGATGCTTGGTATGGTGAAGGTGATGCTTGCTATGGTGAAGGTGATGCTTGCTATGGTTAAGGTGATGCTTGCTATGGTGAAGGTGATGCTTGGTATGGTGAAGGTGATGCTTGGTATGGTGAAGGTGATGCTTGGTATGGAAGGTGATGCTTGCTATGGTGAAGGTGATGCTTGCAATGGTGAAGGTGATGCTTGCTATGGTGAAGGTGATGCTTGGTATGGTGAAGGTGATGCTTGCTATGGTGAAGGTGATGCTTGGTATGGTGAAGGTGATGCTTGGTATGGTGAAGGCGATGCTTGGTATGGTGAAGGTGATGCTTGGTATGGTGAAGGTGATGCTTGGTATGGTGAAGGTGATGCTTGGTATGGTGAAGGTGATGCTTGGTATGGTGAAGGTGATGCTTGCTATGGTGAAGGTGATGCTTGCTACCATGATGCTTGCTATGGTGAAGGTGATGCTTGCTATGGTGAAGGTGATGCTTGCTATGGTGAAGGTGATGCTTGCTATGGTGGAGGTGATGCTTGCTATGGTGAAGGTGATGCTTGCTATGGTGAAGGTGATGCTTGCTATGGTGAAGGTGATGCTTGCTATGGTGAAGGTGATGCTTTCTATGGTGAAGGTGATGCTTGCTATGGTGGAGGTGATGCTTGCTATGGTGGAGGTGATGCTTGCTATGGTGGAGGTGATGCTTGCTATGGTGAAGGTGATGCTTGCTATGGTGAAGGTGATGCTTGGTATGGTGAAGGTGATGCTTGGTATGGTGAAGGTGATGCTTGGTATGGTGAAGGTGATGCTTGGTATGGTGAAGGTGATGCTTGGTATGGTGAAGGTGATGCTTGGTATGGTGAAGGTGATGCTTGGTATGTTGAAGGTGATGCTTGGTATGTTGAAGGTGACACTTGGTATGGTGAAGGTGATGCTTGGTATGGTGAAGGTGTTGCTTGGTATGGTGAAGGTGTTGCTTGGTATGTTGAAGGTGATGCTTGGTATGGTGAAAGTGGTGCTTGGTATGGTGATGGTGGTGCTTGGTATGGTGAAGGTGATGCTTGGTATGGTGAAGGTGATGCTTGGTATGGTGAAGGTGATGCTTGGTATGGTGAAGGTGATGCTTGGTATGGTGAAGGTGATGCTTGGTATGGTGAAGGTGATGCTTGGTACGGTGAAGGTGATGCTTGGTTCGGTGAAGGTGATGCTTGGTACGGTGAAGGTGATACTTGGTACGGTGAAGGTGATGCTTGGTACGGTGAAGGTGATGCTCGGTACGGTGAAGGTGATACTTGGTACGGTGAAGGTGATACTTGGTACGGTGAAGGTGATGCTTGGTATGGTGAAGGTGATGCTTGCTATGGTGAAGGTGATGCTTGCTATGGTGAAGGTGATGCTTGCTATGGTGAAGGTGATGCTTGCTATGGTGAAGGTGATGCTTGCTATGGTGGAGGTGATGTTTGCTATGGTGGAGGTGATGCTTGCTATGGTGAAGGTGATGCTTGCTATGGTGAAGGTGATGCTTGCTATGGTGAAGGTGATGCTTGCTATGGTGAAGGTGATGCTTGCTATGGTGGAGGTGATGCTTGCTATGGTGGAGTTGATGCTTGCTATGGTGGAGGTGATGCTTGCTATGGTGGAGGTGATGCTTGCTATGGTGGAGGTGATGCTTGCTATGGTGGAGGTGATGCTTGCTATGGTGGAGGTGATGCTTGCTATGGTGGAGGTGATGCTTGCTATGGTGGAGGTGATGCTTGCTATGGTGGAGGTGATGCTTGCTATGGTGGAGGTGATGCTTGCTATGGTGAAGGTGATGCTTGCTATGGTGAAGGTGATGCTTGCTATGGTGAAGGTGATGCTTGCTATGGTGAAGGTGATGCTTGCTATGGTGAAGGTGATGCTTGCTATGGCGAAGGTGATGCTTGCTATGGTGAAGGTGATGCTTGCTAGGTGAAGGTGATGCTTGCTATGGTGAAGGTGATGCTTGGTATGGTGAAGGTGATGCTTGCTATGGTGAAGGTGATGCTTGCTAGGTGAAGGTGATGCTTGCTATGGTGAAGGTGATACTTGGTATGGTGAAGGTGATGCTTGGTATGGTGAAGGTGATGCTTGCTATGGTGGAGGTGATGCTTGCTATGGTGAAGGTGATGCTTGCAATGGTGAAGGTGATGCTTGCTAAGGTGAAGGTGATGCTTGCTATGGTGAAGTTGATGCTTGCTATGGTGAAGGAGATGCTTGCTGTGGTGGAGGTGATCCTTGCTATGGTGAAGGTGATGCTTGCTATGGTGAAGGTGATGCTTGCTATGGTGAAGGTGATGCTTGGTATGGTGAAGGTGATGCTTGGTATGGTGAAGGTGATGCTTGGTATGGTGAAGGTGATGCTCGGTATGGTGAAGGTGATGCTTGGTATGGTGAAGGTGATGCTTGGTATGGTGAAGGTGATGCTTGGTATGGTGAAGGTGATGCTTGGTATGGTGAAGGTGATGCTTGGTATGGTGAAGGTGATGCTTGGTATGATGAAGGTGTTGCTTGGTATGGTGAAGGTGTTGCTTGGTATGGTGAAGGTGATGCTTGGTATGGTGAAGGTGATGCTTGGTATGGTGAAGGTGATGCTTGGTATGGTGAAGGTGATGCTTGGTATGGTGAAGGTGATGCTTGGTATGGTGAAGGTGATGCTTGGTATGGTGAAGGTGATGCTTGGTATGGTGAAGGTGATGCTTGGTATGGTGAAGGTGATGCTTGGTATGGTGAAGGTGATACTTGGTATGGTGAAGGTGATGCTTGGTATGGTGAAGGTGATACTTGGTATGGTGAAGGTGATACTTGGTATGGTGAAGGTGATACTTGGTATGGTGAAGGTGATACTTGGTACGGTGAAGGTGATACTTGGTACGGTGAAGGTGATACTTGGTACGGTGAAGGTGATACTTGGTACGGTGAAGGTGATACTTGGTACGGTGAAGGTGATGCTTGGTACGGTGAAGGTGATGCTTGGTACGGTGAAGGTGATGCTTGGTACGGTGAAGGTGATGCTTGGTACGGTGAAGGTGATGCTTGGTACGGTGAAGGTGATGCTTGGTACGGTGAAGGTGATGCTTGCTATGGTGAAGGTGATGCTTGCTATGGTGAAGTTGATGCTTGCTATGGTGAAGGTGATGCTTGATATGGTGAAGGTGATGCTTGCTATGGTGAAGGTGATGCTTGCTAGGGTGAACGTGATGCTTGCTATGGTGAAGGTGATGCTTGGTATGGAAGGTGATGCTTGCTATGGTGAAGGTGATGCTTGGTATGGTGAAGGTGATGCTTGGTATGGTGAAGGTGATGCTTGCTATGGTGAAGGTGATGCTTGGTATGGTGAAGGTGATGCTTGCTATGGTGAAGGTGATGCTTGGTATGGTAAAGGTGATGCTTGGTATGGTGAAGGTGATGCTTGGTATGGTGAAGGTGATGCTTGGTATGGTGAAGGTGATGCTTGCTATGGTGGAGGTGATGTTTGCTATGGTGGAGGTGATGCTTGCTATGGTGGAGGTGATGCTTGCTATGGTGAAGGTGACGCTTGCTATGGTGAAGGTGATGCTTGCTATGGTGAAGGTTATGCTTGCTATGGTGAAGGTGATGCTTGCTATGGTGAAGGTGATGCTTGCTATGGTGAAGCTGATGCTTGTTATGGTGAAGGTGATGCTTGGTATGGTGAAGGTGATGCTTGGTATGGAAGGTGATGCTTGCTATGGTGAAGGTGATGCTTGCTATGGTGAAGGTGATGCTTGGTATGGTGAAGGTGATGCTTGGTATGGGGAAGGTGATGCTTGGTATGGTGAAGGTGATGCTTGCTATGGTGAAGGTGAAGCTTGCTATCGTGAAGGTATGCTTGCTATGGTGAAGGTGATGCTTGCTGTGGTGGAGGTGATGCTTGCTATGGTGGAGGTGATGCTTGCTATGGTGGAGGTGATGCTTGATATGGTGGAGGTGATGCTTGCTATGGTGGTGGTGATGCTTGCTATGGTGGAGGTGATGCTTGCTATGGTGGAGGTGATGCTTGCTATGGTGGAGGTGATGCTTGCTATGGTGGAGGTGATACTTGCTATGGTGGAGGTGATGCTTGCTATGGTGAAGGTGATGCTTCCTATGGTGAAGGTGATGCTTGCTATGGTGAAGGTGATGCTTGCTATGGTGAAGGTGATGCTTGCTATGGTGAAGGTGATGCCTGCTTTGGTGGAGGTGATGCTTGCTATGGTGAAGGTGATGCTGGCTATGGTGAAGGTGATGCTTGCTATGGTGAAGGTGATGCTTGCTATGGTGAAGGTGATGCTTGCTATGGTGAAGGTGATGCTTGGTATGGTGAAGGTGATGCTTGGTATGGTGAAGGTGATGCTTGGTATGGTGAAGGTGATGCTTGGTATGGTGAAGGTGATGCTTGGTATGGTGAAGGTGATGCTTGGTATGTTGAAGGTGATGCTTGGTATGGTGAAGGTGATGCTTGGTATGGTGAAGGTGTTGCTTGGTATGGTGAAGGTGTTGCTTGGTATGTTGAAGGTGATGCTTGGTATGGTGAAGGTGTTGCTAGGTATGGTGATGGTGATGCTTGGTATGGTGAAGGTGATGCTTGGTATGGTGAAGGTGATGCTTGGTATGGTGAAGGTGATGCTTGGTATGGTGAAGGTGATGCTTGGTATGGTGAAGGTGATGCTTGGTACGGTGAAGGTGATGCTTGGTACGGTGAAGGTGATACTTGGTACGGTGAAGGTGATGCTTGGTATGGTGAAGGTGATACTTGGTACGGTGAAGGTGATACTTGGTACGGTGAAGGTGATGCTTGGCACGGTGAAGGTGATGCTTGTTACGGTGAAGGTGATGCTTGGTACGGTGAAGGTGATGCTTGGTACGGTGAAGGTGATGCTTGGTACGGTGAAGGTGATGCTTGCTATGGTGAAGGTGATGCTTGCTATGGTGAAGGTGATGCTTGCTATGGTGAAGGTGATGCTTGCTATGGTGAAGGTGATGCTTGCTATGGCGAAGGTGATGCTTGCTATGGTGAAGGTGATGCTTGCTATGTGAAGGTGATGCTTGCTATGGTGAAGGTGATGCTTGCTATGGTGAAGGTGATGCTTGCTATGGTGAAGGTGATGCTTGCTGTGGTGAAGGTGATGCTTGCTATGGTGAAGGTGATGCTTGCTGTGGTGAAGGTGATGCTTGCTGTGGTGAAGGTGATGCTTGCTATGGTGAAGGTGATGCTTGCTATGGTGAAGGTGATTCTTGCTGTGGTGAAGGTGATGCTTGCTATGGTGAAGGTGACGCTTGCTATGGTGAAGGAGATGCTTGCTGTGGTGAAGGTGATGCTTGCTATGGTGAAGGTGATGCTTGCTATGGTGAAGGTGATGCTTGCTGTGGTGAAGGTGATGCTTTCTATGGTGAAGGTGACGCTTTCTATGGTGAAGGTGACGCTTGCTGTGGTGAAGGTGATGCTTGCTGTGGTGAAGGTGATGCTTGCTGTGGTGAAGGTGATGCTTGCTGTGGTGAAGGTAATGCTTGCTATGGTGAAGGTGATGCTTGCTGTGGTGAAGGTGATGCTTGCTATGGTGAAGGTGATGCTTGCTCTGGTGAAGGTGATGCTTGCTATGGTGAAGGTGATGCTTGCTATGGTGAAGGTGATGCTTGCTATGGTGAAGGTGATGCTTGCTATGGTGAAGGTGATGCTTGCTATGGTGAAGCTGATGCTTGCTATGGTGAAGGTGATGCTTGCTATGTTGAAGGTGATGCTTGCTATGGTGAAGGTGATGCTTGCTATGGTGAAGGTGATGCTTGCTATGGTGAAGGTGATGCTTGCTATGGTGAAGGTGATGCTTGCTATGGTGAAGGTGATGCTTGCTATGGTGAAGGTGATGCTTGCTATGGTGAAGGTGATGCTTGCTATGGTGAAGGTGATGCTTACTATGGTGAAGGTGATGCTTGCTATGGTGAAGGTGATGCTTGCTATGGTGAAGGTGATGCTTGCTGTGGTGAAGGTGACGCTTGCTATGGTGAAGGTGATGCTTGCTGTGGTGAAGGTGATGCTTGCTGTGGTGAAGGTGATGCTTGCTATGGTGAAGGTGACGCTTGCTATGGTGAAGGTGACGCTTGGTATGGTGAAGGTGATGCTCGGTATGGTGAAGGTGATGCTTGGTATGGTGAAGGTGATGCTTGGTATGGTGAAGGTGATGCTTGGTATGGTGAAGGTGATGCTTGGTATGGTGAAGGTGATGCTTGGTATGGTGAAGGTGATGCTTTGTATGGTGAAGGTGATGCTTGGTATGATGAAGGTGTTGCTTGGTATGGTGAAGGTGTTGCTTGGTATGGTGAAAGTGATGCTTGGTATGGTGAAGGTGATGCTTGGTATGGTGAAGGTGATGCTTGGTATGGTGAAGGTGATGCTTGGTATGGTGAAGGTGATGCTTGGTATGGTGAAGGTGATGCTTGGTATGGTGAAGGTGATGCTTGGTATGGTGAAGGTGATGCTTGGTATGGTGAAGGTGATGCTTGGTATGGTGAAGGTGATACTTGGTATGGTGAAGGTGATGCTTGGTATGGTGAAGGTGATACTTGGTATGGTGAAGGTGATACTTGGTATGGTGAAGGTGATACTTGGTATGGTGAAGGTGATACTTGGTACGGTGAAGGTGATACTTGGTACGGTGAAGGTGATACTTGGTACGGTGAAGGTGATACTTGGTACGGTGAAGGTGATACTTGGTACGGTGAAGGTGATGCTTGGTACGGTGAAGGTGATGCTTGGTACGGTGAAGGTGATGCTTGGTACGGTGAAGGTGATGCTTGGTACGGTGAAGGTGATGCTTGGTACGGTGAAGGTGATGCTTGCTATGGTGAAGGTGATGCTTGCTATGGTGAAGTTGATGCTTGCTATGGTGAAGGTGATGCTTGCTATGGTGAAGGTGATGCTTGCTATGGTGAAGGTGATGCTTGCTAGGGTGAACGTGATGCTTGCTATGGTGAAGGTGATGCTTGGTATGGAAGGTGATGCTTGCTATGGTGAAGGTGATGCTTGGTATGGTGAAGGTGATGCTTGGTATGGTGAAGGTGATGCTTGCTATGGTGAAGGTGATGCTTGGTATGGTGAAGGTGATGCTTGCTATGGTGAAGGTGATGCTTGGTATGGTAAAGGTGATGCTTGGTATGGTGAAGGTGATGCTTGGTATGGTGAAGGTGATGCTTGGTATGGTGAAGGTGATGCTTGCTATGGTGGAGGTGATGTTTGCTATGGTGGAGGTGATGCTTGCTATGGTGGAGGTGATGCTTGCTATGGTGAAGGTGACGCTTGCTATGGTGAAGGTGATGCTTGCTATGGTGAAGGTTATGCTTGCTATGGTGAAGGTGATGCTTGCTATGGTGAAGGTGATGCTTGCTATGGTGAAGCTGATGCTTGTTATGGTGAAGGTGATGCTTGGTATGGTGAAGGTGATGCTTGGTATGGAAGGTGATGCTTGCTATGGTGAAGGTGATGCTTGCTATGGTGAAGGTGATGCTTGGTATGGTGAAGGTGATGCTTGGTATGGGGAAGGTGATGCTTGGTATGGTGAAGGTGATGCTTGCTATGGTGAAGGTGAAGCTTGCTATGGTGAAGGTATGCTTGCTATGGTGAAGGTGATGCTTGCTATGGTGGAGGTGATGCTTGCTATGGTGGAGGTGATGCTTGCTATGGTGGAGGTGATGCTTGATATGGTGGAGGTGATGCTTGCTATGGTGGTGGTGATGCTTGCTATGGTGGAGGTGATGCTTGCTATGGTGGAGGTGATGCTTGCTATGGTGGAGGTGATGCTTGCTATGGTGGAGGTGATACTTGCTATGGTGGAGGTGATGCTTGCTATGGTGAAGGTGATGCTTCCTATGGTGAAGGTGATGCTTGCTATGGTGAAGGTGATGCTTGCTATGGTGAAGGTGATGCTTGCTATGGTGAAGGTGATGCCTGCTTTGGTGGAGGTGATGCTTGCTATGGTGAAGGTGATGCTGGCTATGGTGAAGGTGATGCTTGCTATGGTGAAGGTGATGCTTGCTATGGTGAAGGTGATGCTTGCTATGGTGAAGGTGATGCTTGGTATGGTGAAGGTGATGCTTGGTATGGTGAAGGTGATGCTTGGTATGGTGAAGGTGATGCTTGGTATGGTGAAGGTGATGCTTGGTATGGTGAAGGTGATGCTTGGTATGTTGAAGGTGATGCTTGGTATGGTGAAGGTGTTGCTTGGTATGGTGAAGGTGTTGCTTGGTATGTTGAAGGTGATGCTTGGTATGGTGAAGGTGTTGCTAGGTATGGTGATGGTGATGCTTGGTATGGTGAAGGTGATGCTTGGTATGGTGAAGGTGATGCTTGGTATGGTGAAGGTGATGCTTGGTATGGTGAAGGTGATGCTTGGTATGGTGAAGGTGATGCTTGGTATGGTGAAGGTGATGCTTGGTACGGTGAAGGTGATACTTGGTACGGTGAAGGTGATACTTGGTACGGTGAAGGTGATGCTTGGTATGGTGAAGGTGATACTTGGTACGGTGAAGGTGATACTTGGTACGGTGAAGGTGATGCTTGGCACGGTGAAGGTGATGCTTGTTACGGTGAAGGTGATGCTTGGTACGGTGAAGGTGATGCTTGGTACGGTGAAGGTGATGCTTGGTACAGTGAAGGTGATGCTTGCTATGGTGAAGGTGATGCTTGCTATGGTGAAGGTGATGCTTGCTATGGTGAAGGTGATGCTTGCTATGGTGAAGGTGATGCTTGCTATGGCGAAGGTGATGCTTGCTATGGTGAAGGTGATGCTTGCTATGTGAAGGTGATGCTTGCTATGGTGAAGGTGATGCTTGCTATGGTGAAGGTGATGCTTGCTATGGTGAAGGTGATGCTTGCTATGGTGAAGGTGATGCTTGCTATGGTGAAGGTGATGCTTGCTGTGGTGAAGGTGATGCTTGCTATGGTGAAGGTGATGCTTGCTGTGGTGAAGGTGATGCTTGCTGTGGTGAAGCTGATGCTTGCTATGGTGAAGGTGATGCTTGCTATGGTGAAGGTGATTCTTGCTGTGGTGAAGGTGATGCTTGCTATGGTGAAGGTGACGCTTGCTATGGTGAAGGAGATGCTTGCTGTGGTGAAGGTGATGCTTGCTATGGTGAAGGTGATGCTTGCTATGGTGAAGGTGATGCTTGCTGTGGTGAAGGTGATGCTTTCTATGGTGAAGGTGACGCTTTCTATGGTGAAGGTGACGCTTGCTGTGGTGAAGGTGATGCTTGCTGTGGTGAAGGTGATGCTTGCTGTGGTGAAGGTGATGCTTGCTGTGGTGAAGGTGATGCTTGCTGTGGTGAAGGTAATGCTTGCTATGGTGAAGGTGATGCTTGCTGTGGTGAAGGTGATGCTTGCTATGGTGAAGGTGATGCTTGCTCTGGTGAAGGTGATGCTTGCTATGGTGGAGGTGATGCTTGCTATGGTGAAGGTGATGCTTGCTATGGTGAAGGTGATGCTTGCTATGGTGAAGGTGATGCTTGCTATGGTGAAGCTGATGCTTGCTATGGTGAAGGTGATGCTTGCTATGTTGAAGGTGATGCTTGCTATGGTGAAGGTGATGCTTGCTATGGTGAAGGTGATGCTTGCTATGGTGAAGGTGATGCTTGCTATGGTGAAGGTGATGCTTGCTATGGTGAAGGTGATGCTTGCTATGGTGAAGGTGATGCTTGCTATGGTGAAGGTGATGCTTACTATGGTGAAGGTGATGCTTGCTATGGTGAAGGTGATGCTTGCTATGGTGAAGGTGATGCTTGCTGTGGTGAAGGTGACGCTTGCTATGGTGAAGGTGATGCTTGCTGTGGTGAAGGTGATGCTTGCTGTGGTGAAGGTGATGCTTGCTATGGTGAAGGTGACGCTTGCTATGGTGAAGGTGATGCTTGCTGTGGTGAAGGTGATGCTTGCTATGGTGAAGGTGACGCTTGCTATGGTGAAGGTGATGCTTGCTGTGGTGAAGGTGATGCTTGCTATGGTGAAGGTGATACTTGGTATGGTGAAGGTGATGCTTGGTATGGTGAAGGTGATGCTTGCTATGGTGGAGGTGATGCTTGCTATGGTGGAGGTGATGCTTGCTATGTTGAAGGTGACGCTTGGTATGGTGAAGGTGATGCTTGCTATGGTGAAGGTGACGCTTGCTATGGTGAAGGTGATGCTTGGTATGGTGAAGGTGACGCTTGGTATGGTGAAGGTGATGCTTGGTATGGTGAAGGTGATGCTTGCTATGGTGGAGGTGATGCTTGCTATGGTGAAGGTGATGCTTGGTATGGTGAAGGTGATGCTTGGTATGGTGAAGGTGATGCTTGGTATGGTGAAGGTGACGCTTGCTATGGTGGAGGTGACGCTTGGTATGGTGAAGGTGATGCTTGCTATGGTGGAGATGATGCTTGCTATGGTGAAGGTGATGCTTGGTATGGTGAAGGTTATGCTTGCTATGGTGAAGGTGATGCTTGCTATGGTGAAGGTGATGCTTGCTATGGTGAAGGTGATGCTTGCTATGGTGAAGGTGATGCTTGCTATGGTGAAGGTGATGCTTGCTATGGTGAAGGTGATGCTTGCTATGGTGAAGGTGATGCTTGCTATGGTGAAGGTGATGCTTGCTATGGTGAAGGTGATGCTTGCTATGGTGAAGGTGATGCTTGCTATGGTGAAGGTGATGCTTGCTATGGCGAAGGTGATGCTTGCTGTGGTGAAGGTGATGCTTGCTATGGTGAAGGTAATGCTTGCTATGGTGAAGGTGATGCCTGCTGTGGTGAAGGTGATGCTTGCTATGGTGAAGGTGATGCTTGCTGTGGTGAAGTGATGCTTGCTGTGGTGAAGGTGATGCTTGCTATGGTGAAGGTGACGCTTGCTATGGTGAAGGTGATGCCTGCTGTGGTGAAGGTGATGCTTGCTATGGTGAAGGTGATGCTTGCTGTGGTGAAGTGATGCTTGCTGTGGTGAAGGTGATGCTTGCTATGGTGAAGGTGACGCTTGCTATGGTGAAGGTGATGCTTGCTGTGGTGAAGGTGATGCTTGCTATGGTGAAGGTGACGCTGGCTATGGTGAAGGTGACGCTTGCTGTGGTGAAGGCTATGCTTGCTGTGGTGAAGGCTATGCTTGCTGTGGTGAAGGTGATGCTTGCTATGGTGAAGGTGATGCTTGCTATGGTGAAGGTGATGCTTGCTATGGTGAAGGTGATGCTTGCTATGGTGAAGGTGACGCTTGCTGTGGTGAAGGTGGTGCTTGCTATGGTGAAGGTGACACTTGCTATGGTGAAGGTGATGCTTGCTGTGGTGAAGGTGATGCTTGCTGTGGTGAAGGTGATGCTTGCTATGGTGAAGGTGATGCTTGCTGTGGTGAAGGTAATGCTTGCTGCGGTGAAGGTGATGCTTGCTGTGGTGAAGGTGATGCTTGCTATGGTGAAGGTGATGCTTGCTCTGGTGAAGGTGATGCTTGCTATGGTGAAGGTGATGCTTGCTATGGTGAAGGTGATGCTTGCTATGGTGAAGGTGATGCTTGCTATGGTGAAGGTGATGCTTGCTATGGTGAAGGTGATGCTTGCTATGGTGAAGGTGATGCTTGCTATGGTGAATGTGATGCTTGCTATGGTGAAGGTGATGCTTGCTATGGTGAAGCTGATGCTTGCTATGGTGAAGGTGATGCTTGCTATGGTGAAGGTGACGCTTGCTATGGTGAAGGTGATGCTTGCTGTGGTGAAGGTGACGCTTGCTGTGGTGAAGGTGATGCTTGCTATGGTGAAGGTGATGCTTGCTGTGGTGAAGTGAGGCTTGCTGTGGTGAAGGTGATGCTTGCTATGGTGAAGGTGACGCTTGCTATGGTGAAGGTGATGCTTGCTGTGGTGAAGGTGATGCTTGCTATGGTGCAGGTGACGCTGGCTATGGTGAAGGTGACGCTTGCTGTGGTGAAGGCTATGCTTGCTGTGGTGAAGGTGATGCTTGCTATGGTGAAGGTGATGCTTGCTATGGTGAAGGTGATGCTTGCTATGGTGAAGGTGATGCTTGCTATGGTGAAGGTGATGCTTGCTATGGTGAAGGTGATGCTTGCTATGGTGAAGGTGACGCTTGCTGTGGTGAAGGTGGTGCTTGCTATGGTGAAGGTGACGCTTGCTATGGTGAAGGTGACGCTTGCTGTGGTGAAGGTGATGCTTGCTGTGGTGAAGGTGATGCTTGCTATGGTGAAGGTGATGCTTGCTGTGGTGAAGGTAATGCTTGCTACGGTGAAGGTGATGCTTGCTACGGTGAAGGTGATGCTTGCTGTGGTGAAGGTGATGCTTGCTATGGTGAAGGTGATGCTTGCTATGGTGAAGGTGATGCTTGCTATGGTGAAGGTGATGCTTGCTATGGTGAAGGTGAAGCTTGCTATGGTGAAGGTGATGCTTGCTATGGTGAAGGTGATGCTTGCTATGGTGAAGGTGATGCTTGCTATGGTGAAGGTGATGCTTGCTATGGTGAATGTGATGCTTGCTATGGTGAAGGTGATGCTTGCTATGGTGAAGCTGATGCTTGCTATGGTGAAGGTGATGCTTGCTATGGTGAAGGTGATGCTTGCTATGGTGAAGGTGACGCTTGCTATGGTGAAGGTGACGCTTGCTGTGGTGAAGGTGACGCTTGCTGTGGTGAAGGTGACGCTTGCTGTGGTGAAGGTGACGCTTGCTGTGGTGAAGGTGATGCTTGCTGTGGTGAAGGTGATGCTTGCTGTGGTGAAGGTGATGCTTGCTATGGTGAAGGTGATGCTTGCTCTGGTGAAGGTGATGCTTGCTATGGTGAAGGTGATGCTTGCTATGGTGAAGGTGATGCTTGCTATGGTGAAGGTGATGCTTGCTATGGTGAAGGTGATGCTTGCTATGGTGAAGGTGATGCTTGCTATGGTGAAGGTGATGCTTGCTATGGTGAAGGTGATGCTTGCTATGGTGAAGGTGATGCTTGCTATGGTGAAGGTGATGCTTGCTATGGTGAAGGTGATGCTTGCTATGGTGAAGGTGGTGCTTGCTATGGTGAAGGTGATGCTTGCTATGGTGAAGGTGATGCTTGCTATGGTGAAGGTGATGCTTGCTATGGTGAAGGTGATGCTTGCTATGGTGAAGGTGATGCTTGCTATGGTGAAGGTGATGCTTGCTATGGTGAAGGTGATGCTTGCTATGGTGAAGGTGATGCTTGCTAGGTGAAGGTGATGCTTGCTATGGTGAAGGTGATACTTGGTATGGTGAAGGTGATGCTTGGTATGGTGAAGGTGATGCTTGCTATGGTGGAGGTGATGCTTGCTATGGTGAAGGTGATGCTTGCAATGGTGAAGGTGATGCTTGCTAAGGTGAAGGTGATGCTTGCTATGGTGAAGTTGATGCTTGCTATGGTGAAGGAGATGCTTGCTGTGGTGGAGGTGATCCTTGCTATGGTGAAGGTGATGCTTGCTATGGTGAAGGTGATGCTTGCTATGGTGAAGGTGATGCTTGGTATGGTGAAGGTGATGCTTGGTATGGTGAAGGTGATGCTTGCTATGGTGAAGGTGATGCTCGGTATGGTGAAGGTGATGCTTGGTATGGTGAAGGTGATGCTTGGTATGGTGAAGGTGATGCTTGGTATGGTGAAGGTGATGCTTGGTATGGTGAAGGTGATGCTTGGTATGGTGAAGGTGATGCTTGGTATGGTGAAGGTGATGCTTGGTATGATGAAGGTGTTGCTTGGTATGGTGAAGGTGTTGCTTGGTATGGTGAAGGTGATGCTTGGTATGGTGAAGGTGATGCTTGGTATGGTGAAGGTGATGCTTGGTATGGTGAAGGTGATGCTTGGTATGGTGAAGGTGATGCTTGGTATGGTGAAGGTGATGCTTGGTATGGTGAAGGTGATGCTTGGTATGGTGAAGGTGATGCTTGGTATGGTGAAGGTGATGCTTGGTATGGTGAAGGTGATACTTGGTATGGTGAAGGTGATGCTTGGTATGGTGAAGGTGATACTTGGTATGGTGAAGGTGATACTTGGTATGGTGAAGGTGATACTTGGTATGGTGAAGGTGATACTTGGTACGGTGAAGGTGATACTTGGTACGGTGAAGGTGATACTTGGTACGGTAAAGGTGATACTTGGTACGGTGAAGGTGATACTTGGTACGGTGAAGGTGATGCTTGGTACGGTGAAGGTGATGCTTGGTACGGTGAAGGTGATGCTTGGTACGCTGAAGGTGATGCTTGGTACGGTGAAGGTGATGCTTGGTATGGTGAAGGTGATGCTTGCTATGGTGAAGGTGATGCTTGCTATGGTGAAGTTGATGCTTGCTATGGTGAAGGTGATACTTGCTATGGTGAAGGTGATGCTTGCTATGGTGAAGGTGATGCTTGCTATGGTGAACGTGATGCTTGCTATGGTGAAGGTGATGCTTGGTATGGAAGGTGATGCTTGCTATGGTGAAGGTGATGCTTGGTATGGTGAAGGTGATGCTTGGTATGGTGAAGGTGATGCTTGCTATGGTGAAGGTGATGCTTGGTATGGTGAAGGTGATGCTTGCTATGGTGAAGGTGATGCTTGGTATGGTAAAGGTGATGCTTGGTATGGTGAAGGTGATGCTTGGTATGGTGAAGGTGATGCTTGGTATGGTGAAGGTGATGCTTGGTATGGTGAAGGTGATGCTTGCTATGGTGGAGGTGATGTTTGCTATGGTGGAGGTGTTGCTTGCTATGGTGGAGGTGATGCTTGCTATGGTGAAGGTGACGCTTGCTATGGTGAAGGTGACGCTTGCTATGGTGAAGGTGATGCTTGCTATGGTGAAGGTTATGCTTGCTATGGTGAAGGTGATGCTTGCTATGGTGAAGGTGATGCTTGCTATGGTGAAGCTGATGCTTGTTATGGTGAAGGTGATGCTTGGTATGGTGAAGGTGATGCTTGGTATGGAAGGTGATGCTTGCTATGGTGAAGGTGATGCTTGGTATGGTGAAGGTGATGCTTGGTATGGGGAAGGTGATGCTTGGTATGGTGAAGGTGATGCTTGCTATGGTGAAGGTGAAGCTTGCTATGGTGAAGGTATGCTTGCTATGGTGAAGGTGATGCTTGCTATGGTGGAGGTGATGCTTGCTATGGTGGAGGTGATGCTTGCTATGGTGGAGGTGATGCTTGATATGGTGGAGGTGATGCTTGCTATGGTGGTGGTGATGCTTGCTATGGTGGAGGTGATGCTTGCTATGGTGGAGGTGATGCTTGCTATGGTGGAGGTGATGCTTGCTATGGTGGAGGTGATACTTGCTATGGTGGAGGTGATGCTTGCTATGGTGAAGGTGATGCTTCCTATGGTGAAGGTGATGCTTGCTATGGTGAAGGTGATGCTTGCTATGGTGAAGGTGATGCTTGCTATGGTGAAGGTGATGCCTGCTTTGGTGGAGGTGATGCTTGCTATGGTGAAGGTGATGCTGGCTATGGTGAAGGTGATGCTTGCTATGGTGAAGGTGATGCTTGCTATGGTGAAGGTGATGCTTGCTATGGTGAAGGTGATGCTTGGTATGGTGAAGGTGATGCTTGGTATGGTGAAGGTGATGCTTGGTATGGTGAAGGTGATGCTTGGTATGGTGAAGGTGATGCTTGGTATGTTGAAGGTGATGCTTGGTATGGTGAAGGTGTTGCTTGGTATGGTGAAGGTGTTGCTTGGTATGTTGAAGGTGATGCTTGGTATGGTGAAGGTGTTGCTAGGTATGGTGATGGTGATGCTTGGTATGGTGAAGGTGATGCTTGGTATGGTGAAGGTGATGCTTGGTATGGTGAAGGTGATGCTTGGTATGGTGAAGGTGATGCTTGGTATGGTGAAGGTGATGCTTGGTACGGTGAAGGTGATACTTGGTACGGTGAAGGTGATACTTGGTACGGTGAAGGTGATGCTTGGTATGGTGAAGGTGATACTTGGTACGGTGAAGGTGATACTTGGTACAGTGAAGGTGATGCTTGGTACGGTGAAGGTGATGCTTGTTACGGTGAAGGTGATGCTTGGTACGGTGAAGGTGATGCTTGGTACGGTGAAGGTGATGCTTGGTACAGTGAAGGTGATGCTTGCTATGGTGAAGGTGATGCTTGCTATGGTGAAGGTGATGCTTGCTATGGTGAAGGTGATGCTTGCTATGGTGAAGGTGATGCTTGCTATGGCGAAGGTGATGCTTGCTATGGTGAAGGTGATGCTTGCTATGTGAAGGTGATGCTTGCTATGGTGAAGGTGATGCTTGCTATGGTGAAGGTGATGCTTGCTATGGTGAAGGTGATGCTTGCTATGGTGAAGGTGATGCTTGCTATGGTGAAGGTGATGCTTGCTATGGTGAAGGTGATGCTTGCTGTGGTGAAGGTGATGCTTGCTATGGTGAAGGTGATGCTTGCTGTGGTGAAGGTGATGCTTGCTGTGGTGAAGGTGATGCTTGCTATGGTGAAGGTGATGCTTGCTATGGTGAAGGTGATTCTTGCTGTGGTGAAGGTGATGCTTGCTATGGTGAAGGTGACGCTTGCTATGGTGAAGGAGATGCTTGCTGTGGTGAAGGTGATGCTTGCTATGGTGAAGGTGATGCTTGCTATGGTGAAGGTGATGCTTGCTGTCGTGAAGGTGATGCTTTCTATGGTGAAGGTGACGCTTTCTATGGTGAAGGTGACGCTTGCTATGGTGAAGGTGATGCTTGCTGTGGTGAAGGTGATGCTTGCTATGGTGAAGGTGACGCTTGCTATGGTGAAGGTGATGCTTGCTGTGGTGAAGGTGATGCTTGCTATGGTGAAGGTGATACTTGGTATGGTGAAGGTGATGCTTGGTATGGTGAAGGTGATGCTTGCTATGGTGGAGGTGATGCTTGCTATGGTGGAGGTGATGCTTGCTATGTTGAAGGTGACGCTTGGTATGGTGAAGGTGATGCTTGCTATGGTGAAGGTGACGCTTGCTATGGTGAAGGTGATGCTTGGTATGGTGAAGGTGACGCTTGGTATGGTGAAGGTGATGCTTGGTATGGTGAAGGTGATGCTTGCTATGGTGGAGGTGATGCTTGCTATGGTGAAGGTGATGGTTGGTATGGTGAAGGTGATGCTTGGTATGGTGAAGGTGATGCTTGGTATGGTGAAGGTGACGCTTGCTATGGTGGAGGTGACGCTTGGTATGGTGAAGGTGATGCTTGCTATGGTGGAGATGATGCTTGCTATGGTGAAGGTGATGCTTGGTATGGTGAAGGTTATGCTTGCTATGGTGAAGGTGATGCTTGCTATGGTGAAGGTGATGCTTGCTATGGTGAAGGTGATGCTTGCTATGGTGAAGGTGATGCTTGCTATGGTGAAGGTGATGCTTGCTATGGTGAAGGTGATGCTTGCTATGGTGAAGGTGATGCTTGCTATGGTGAAGGTGATGGTTGCTATGGTGAAGGTGATGCTTGCTATGGCGAAGGTGATGCTTGCTGTGGTGAAGGTGATGCTTGCTATGGTGAAGGTGATGCTTGCTATGGTGAAGGTGATGCCTGCTGTGGTGAAGGTGATGCTTGCTATGGTGAAGGTGATGCTTGCTGTGGTGAAGTGATGCTTGCTGTGGTGAAGGTGATGCTTGCTATGGTGAAGGTGACACTTGCTATGGTGAAGGTGATGCTTGCTGTGGTGAAGGTGATGCTTGCTATGGTGAAGGTGACGCTGGCTATGGTGAAGGTGACGCTTGCTGTGGTGAAGGCTATGCTTGCTGTGGTGAAGGCTATGCTTGCTGTGGTGAAGGTGATGCTTGCTATGGTGAAGGTGATGCTTACTATGGTGAAGGTGATGCTTGCTATGGTGAAGGTGATGCTTGCTATGGTGAAGGTGATGCTTGCTGTGGTGAAGGTGACGCTTGCTATGGTGAAGGTGATGCTTGCTGTGGTGAAGGTGATGCTTGCTGTGGTGAAGGTGATGCTTGCTATGGTGAAGGTGACGCTTGCTATGGTGAAGGTGATGCTTGCTGTGGTGAAGGTGATGCTTGCTATGGTGAAGGTGACGCTTGCTATGGTGAAGGTGATGCTTGCTGTGGTGAAGGTGATGCTTGCTATGGTGAAGGTGATACTTGGTATGGTGAAGGTGATGCTTGGTATGGTGAAGGTGATGCTTGCTATGGTGGAGGTGATGCTTGCTATGGTGGAGGTGATGCTTGCTATGTTGAAGGTGACGCTTGGTATGGTGAAGGTGATGCTTGCTATGGTGAAGGTGACGCTTGCTATGGTGAAGGTGATGCTTGGTATGGTGAAGGTGACGCTTGGTATGGTGAAGGTGATGCTTGGTATGGTGAAGGTGATGCTTGCTATGGTGGAGGTGATGCTTGCTATGGTGAAGGTGATGCTTGGTATGGTGAAGGTGATGCTTGGTATGGTGAAGGTGATGCTTGGTATGGTGAAGGTGACGCTTGCTATGGTGGAGGTGACGCTTGGTATGGTGAAGGTGATGCTTGCTATGGTGGAGATGATGCTTGCTATGGTGAAGGTGATGCTTGGTATGGTGAAGGTTATGCTTGCTATGGTGAAGGTGATGCTTGCTATGGTGAAGGTGATGCTTGCTATGGTGAAGGTGATGCTTGCTATGGTGAAGGTGATGCTTGCTATGGTGAAGGTGATGCTTGCTATGGTGAAGGTGATGCTTGCTATGGTGAAGGTGATGCTTGCTATGGTGAAGGTGATGCTTGCTATGGTGAAGGTGATGCTTGCTATGGTGAAGGTGATGCTTGCTATGGTGAAGGTGATGCTTGCTATGGTGAAGGTGATGCTTGCTATGGCGAAGGTGATGCTTGCTGTGGTGAAGGTGATGCTTGCTATGGTGAAGGTGATGCTTGCTATGGTGAAGGTGATGCTTGCTATGGTGAAGGTGATGCCTGCTGTGGTGAAGGTGATGCTTGCTATGGTGAAGGTGATGCTTGCTGTGGTGAAGTGATGCTTGCTGTGGTGAAGGTGATGCTTGCTATGGTGAAGGTGACGCTTGCTGTGGTGAAGGTGATGCTTGCTGTGGTGAAGGTGATGCTTGCTATGGTGAAGGTGACGCTGGCTATGGTGAAGGTGACGCTTGCTGTGGTGAAGGCTATGCTTGCTGTGGTGAAGGCTATGCTTGCTGTGGTGAAGGTGATGCTTGCTATGGTGAAGGTGACACTTGCTATGGTGAAGGTGATGCTTGCTGTGGTGAAGGTGATGCTTGCTGTGGTGAAGGTGATGCTTGCTATGGTGAAGGTAATGCTTGCTACGGTGAAGGTGATGCTTGCTGTGGTGAAGGTGATGCTTGCTATGGTGAAGGTGATGCTTGCTCTGGTGAAGGTGATGCTTGCTATGGTGAAGGTGATGCTTGCTATGGTGAAGGTGATGCTTGCTATGGTGAAGGTGATGCTTGCTATGGTGAAGGTGATGCTTGCTATGGTGAAGGTGATGCTTGCTATGGTGAAGGTGATGCTTGCTATGGTGAATGTGATGCTTGCTATGGTGAAGGTGATGCTTGCTATGGTGAAGCTGATGCTTGCTATGGTGAAGGTGATGCTTGCTATGGTGAAGGTGACGCTTGCTATGGTGAAGGTGATGCTTGCTGTGGTGAAGGTGACGCTTGCTGTGGTGAAGGTGACGCTTGCTGTGGTGAAGGTGATGCTTGCTATGGTGAAGGTGATGCTTGCTGTGGTGAAGTGATGCTTGCTGTGGTGAAGGTGATGCTTGCTATGGTGAAGGTGACGCTTGCTATGGTGAAGGTGATGCTTGCTGTGGTGAAGGTGATGCTTGCTATGGTGAAGGTGACGCTGGCTATGGTGAAGGTGACGCTTGCTGTGGTGAAGGCTATGCTTGCTGTGGTGAAGGTGATGCTTGCTATGGTGAAGGTGATGCTTGCTATGGTGAAGGTGATGCTTGCTATGGTGAAGGTGATGCTTGCTATGGTGAAGGTGATGCTTGCTATGGTGAAGGTGATGCTTGCTATGGTGAAGGTGACGCTTGCTGTGGTGAAGGTGGTGCTTGCTATGGTGAAGGTGACGCTTGCTATGGTGAAGGTGACGCTTGCTGTGGTGAAGGTGACGCTTGCTGTGGTGAAGGTGATGCTTGCTATGGTGAAGGTGATGCTTGCTGTGGTGAAGGTAATGCTTGCTACGGTGAAGGTGATGCTTGCTACGGTGAAGGTGATGCTTGCTGTGGTGAAGGTGATGCTTGCTATGGTGAAGGTGATGCTTGCTATGGTGAAGGTGATGCTTGCTATGGTGAAGGTGATGCTTGCTATGGTGAAGGTGATGCTTGCTATGGTGAAGGTGATGCTTGCTATGGTGAAGGTGATGCTTGCTATGGTGAAGGTGATGCTTGCTATGGTGAATGTGATGCTTGCTATGGTGAAGGTGATGCTTGCTATGGTGAAGCTGATGCTTGCTATGGTGAAGGTGATGCTTGCTATGGTGAAGGTGATGCTTGCTATGGTGAAGGTGACGCTTGCTATGGTGAAGGTGACGCTTGCTGTGGTGAAGGTGACGCTTGCTGTGGTGAAGGTGACGCTTGCTGTGGTGAAGGTGACGCTTGCTGTGGTGAAGGTGATGCTTGCTGTGGTGAAGGTGATGCTTGCTGTGGTGAAGGTGATGCTTGCTATGGTGAAGGTGATGCTTGCTCTGGTGAAGGTGATGCTTGCTATGGTGAAGGTGATGCTTGCTATGGTGAAGGTGATGCTTGCTATGGTGAAGGTGATGCTTGCTATGGTGAAGGTGATGCTTGCTATGGTGAAGGTGATGCTTGCTATGGTGAAGGTGATGCTTGCTATGGTGAAGGTGATGCTTGCTATGGTGAAGGTGATGCTTGCTATGGTGAAGGTGATGCTTGCTATGGTGAAGGTGGTGCTTGCTATGGTGAAGGTGATGCTTGCTATGGTGAAGGTGATGCTTGCTATGGTGAAGGTGATGCTTGCTATGGTGAAGGTGATGCTTGCTATGGTGAAGGTGATGCTTGCTATGGTGAAGGTGATGCTTGCTATGGTGAAGGTGATGCTTGCTATGGTGAAGGTGATGCTTGCTATGGTGAAGGTGATGCTTGCTAGGTGAAGGTGATGCTTGCTATGGTGAAGGTGATACTTGGTATGGTGAAGGTGATGCTTGGTATGGTGAAGGTGATGCTTGCTATGGTGGAGGTGATGCTTGCTATGGTGAAGGTGATGCTTGCAATGGTGAAGGTGATGCTTGCTAAGGTGAAGGTGATGCTTGCTATGGTGAAGTTGATGCTTGCTATGGTGAAGGAGATGCTTGCTGTGGTGGAGGTGATCCTTGCTATGGTGAAGGTGATGCTTGCTATGGTGAAGGTGATGCTTGCTATGGTGAAGGTGATGCTTGGTATGGTGAAGGTGATGCTTGGTATGGTGAAGGTGATGCTTGCTATGGTGAAGGTGATGCTCGGTATGGTGAAGGTGATGCTTGGTATGGTGAAGGTGATGCTTGGTATGGTGAAGGTGATGCTTGGTATGGTGAAGGTGATGCTTGGTATGGTGAAGGTGATGCTTGGTATGGTGAAGGTGATGCTTGGTATGGTGAAGGTGATGCTTGGTATGATGAAGGTGTTGCTTGGTATGGTGAAGGTGTTGCTTGGTATGGTGAAGGTGATGCTTGGTATGGTGAAGGTGATGCTTGGTATGGTGAAGGTGATGCTTGGTATGGTGAAGGTGATGCTTGGTATGGTGAAGGTGATGCTTGGTATGGTGAAGGTGATGCTTGGTATGGTGAAGGTGATGCTTGGTATGGTGAAGGTGATGCTTGGTATGGTGAAGGTGATGCTTGGTATGGTGAAGGTGATACTTGGTATGGTGAAGGTGATGCTTGGTATGGTGAAGGTGATACTTGGTATGGTGAAGGTGATACTTGGTATGGTGAAGGTGATACTTGGTATGGTGAAGGTGATACTTGGTACGGTGAAGGTGATACTTGGTACGGTGAAGGTGATACTTGGTACGGTAAAGGTGATACTTGGTACGGTGAAGGTGATACTTGGTACGGTGAAGGTGATGCTTGGTACGGTGAAGGTGATGCTTGGTACGGTGAAGGTGATGCTTGGTACGGTGAAGGTGATGCTTGGTACGGTGAAGGTGATGCTTGGTACGGTGAAGGTGATGCTTGGTACGGTGAAGGTGATGCTTGCTATGGTGAAGGTGATGCTTGCTATGGTGAAGTTGATGCTTGCTATGGTGAAGGTGATGCTTGCTATGGTGAAGGTGATGCTTGCTATGGTGAAGGTGATGCTTGCTATGGTGAACGTGATGCTTGCTATGGTGAAGGTGATGCTTGGTATGGAAGGTGATGCTTGCTATGGTGAAGGTGATGCTTGGTATGGTGAAGGTGATGCTTGGTATGGTGAAGGTGATGCTTGCTATGGTGAAGGTGATGCTTGGTATGGTGAAGGTGATGCTTGCTATGGTGAAGGTGATGCTTGGTATGGTAAAGGTGATGCTTGGTATGGTGAAGGTGATGCTTGGTATGGTGAAGGTGATGCTTGGTATGGTGAAGGTGATGCTTGGTATGGTGAAGGTGATGCTTGCTATGGTGGAGGTGATGCTTGCTATGGTGGAGGTGATGCTTGCTATGGTGAAGGTGACGCTTGCTATGGTGAAGGTGATGCTTGCTATGGTGAAGGTTATGCTTGCTATGGTGAAGGTGATGCTTGCTATGGTGAAGGTGATGCTTGCTATGGTGAAGCTGATGCTTGTTATGGTGAAGGTGATGCTTGGTATGGTGAAGGTGATGCTTGGTATGGAAGGTGATGCTTGCTATGGTGAAAGTGATGCTTGCTATGGTGAAGGTGATGCTTGGTATGGTGAAGGTGATGCTTGGTATGGGGAAGGTGATGCTTGGTATGGTGAAGGTGATGCTTGCTATGGTGAAGGTGAAGCTTGCTATGGTGAAGGTATGCTTGCTATGGTGAAGGTGATGCTTGCTATGGTGGAGGTGATGCTTGCTATGGTGGAGGTGATGCTTGCTATGGTGGAGGTGATGCTTGATATGGTGAAGTTGATGCTTGCTATGGTGAAGGAGATGCTTGCTGTGGTGGAGGTGATCCTTGCTATGGTGAAGGTGATGCTTGCTATGGTGAAGGTGATGCTCGGTATGGTGAAGGTGATGCTTGGTATGGTGAAGGTGATGCTTGGTATGGTGAAGGTGATGCTTGGTATGGTGAAGGTGATGCTTGGTATGATGAAGGTGTTGCTTGGTATGGTGAAGGTGTTGCTTGGTATGGTGAAGGTGATGCTTGGTATGGTGAAGGTGACGCTTGCTGTGGTGAAGGCTATGCTTGCTGTGGTGAAGGTGATGCTTGCTATGGTGAAGGTGATGCTTGCTATGGTGAAGGTGATGCTTGCTATGGTGAAGGTGATGCTTGCTATGGTGAAGGTGATGCTTGCTATGGTGAAGGTGATGCTTGCTAGGTGAAGGTGATGCTTGCTATGGTGAAGGTGATACTTGGTATGGTGAAGGTGATGCTTGGTATGGTGAAGGTGATGCTTGGTATGGTAAAGGTGATGCTTGGTATGGTGAAGGTGATGCTTGGTATGGTGAAGGTGATGCTTGGTATGGTGAAGGTGATGCTTGGTATGGTGAAGGTGATGCTTGCTATGGTGGAGGTGATGCTTGCTATGGTGGAGGTGATGCTTGCTATGGTGAAGGTGACGCTTGCTATGGTGAAGGTGATGCTTGCTATGGTGAAGGTTATGCTTGCTATGGTGAAGGTGATGCTTGCTATGGTGAAGGTGATGCTTGCTATGGTGAAGCTGATGCTTGTTATGGTGAAGGTGATGCTTGGTATGGTGAAGGTGATGCTTGGTATGGAAGGTGATGCTTGCTATGGTGAAGGTGATGCTTGCTATGGTGAAGGTGATGCTTGGTATGGTGAAGGTGATGCTTGGTATGGGGAAGGTGATGCTTGGTATGGTGAAGGTGATGCTTGCTATGGTGAAGGTGAAGCTTGCTATGGTGAAGGTATGCTTGCTATGGTGAAGGTGATGCTTGCTATGGTGGAGGTGATGCTTGCTATGGTGGAGGTGATGCTTGCTATGGTGGAGGTGATGCTTGATATGGTGAAGTTGATGCTTGCTATGGTGAAGGAGATGCTTGCTGTGGTGGAGGTGATCCTTGCTATGGTGAAGGTGATGCTTGCTATGGTGAAGGTGATGCTCGGTATGGTGAAGGTGATGCTTGGTATGGTGAAGGTGATGCTTGGTATGGTGAAGGTGATGCTTGGTATGGTGAAGGTGATGCTTGGTATGATGAAGGTGTTGCTTGGTATGGTGAAGGTGTTGCTTGGTATGGTGAAGGTGATGCTTGGTATGGTGAAGGTGACGCTTGCTGTGGTGAAGGCTATGCTTGCTGTGGTGAAGGTGATGCTTGCTATGGTGAAGGTGATGCTTGCTATGGTGAAGGTGATGCTTGCTATGGTGAAGGTGACGCTTGCTATGGTGAAGGTGACGCTTGCTGTGGTGAAGGTGACGCTTGCTGTGGTGAAGGTGACACTTGCTGTGGTGAAGGTGACGCTTGCTGTGGTGAAGGTGATGCTTGCTGTGGTGAAGGTGATGCTTGCTGTGGTGAAGGTGATGCTTGCTATGGTGAAGGTGATGCTTGCTCTGGTGAAGGTGATGCTTGCTATGGTGAAGGTGATGCTTGCTATGGTGAAGGTGATGCTTGCTATGGTGAAGGTGATGCTTGCTATGGTGAAGGTGATACTTGCTATGGTGGAGGTGATGCTTGATATGGTGAAGTTGATGCTTGCTATGGTGAAGGAGATGCTTGCTGTGGTGGAGGTGATCCTTGCTATGGTGAAGGTGATGCTTGCTATGGTGAAGGTGATGCTCGGTATGGTGAAGGTGATGCTTGGTATGGTGAAGGTGATGCTTGGTATGGTGAAGGTGATGCTTGGTATGGTGAAGGTGATGCTTGGTATGATGAAGGTGTTGCTTGGTATGGTGAAGGTGTTGCTTGGTATGGTGAAGGTGATGCTTGGTATGGTGAAGGTGACGCTTGCTGTGGTGAAGGCTATGCTTGCTGTGGTGAAGGTGATGCTTGCTATGGTGAAGGTGATGCTTGCTATGGTGAAGGTGATGCTTGCTATGGTGAAGGTGATGCTTGCTATGGTGAAGGTGATGCTTGCTATGGTGAAGGTGATGCTTGCTAGGTGAAGGTGATGCTTGCTATGGTGAAGGTGATACTTGGTATGGTGAAGGTGATGCTTGGTATGGTGAAGGTGATGCTTGGTATGGTAAAGGTGATGCTTGGTATGGTGAAGGTGATGCTTGGTATGGTGAAGGTGATGCTTGGTATGGTGAAGGTGATGCTTGGTATGGTGAAGGTGATGCTTGCTATGGTGGAGGTGATGCTTGCTATGGTGGAGGTGATGCTTGCTATGGTGAAGGTGACGCTTGCTATGGTGAAGGTGATGCTTGCTATGGTGAAGGTTATGCTTGCTATGGTGAAGGTGATGCTTGCTATGGTGAAGGTGATGCTTGCTATGGTGAAGCTGATGCTTGTTATGGTGAAGGTGATGCTTGGTATGGTGAAGGTGATGCTTGGTATGGAAGGTGATGCTTGCTATGGTGAAGGTGATGCTTGCTATGGTGAAGGTGATGCTTGGTATGGTGAAGGTGATGCTTGGTATGGGGAAGGTGATGCTTGGTATGGTGAAGGTGATGCTTGCTATGGTGAAGGTGAAGCTTGCTATGGTGAAGGTATGCTTGCTATGGTGAAGGTGATGCTTGCTATGGTGGAGGTGATGCTTGCTATGGTGGAGGTGATGCTTGCTATGGTGGAGGTGATGCTTGATATGGTGAAGTTGATGCTTGCTATGGTGAAGGAGATGCTTGCTGTGGTGGAGGTGATCCTTGCTATGGTGAAGGTGATGCTTGCTATGGTGAAGGTGATGCTCGGTATGGTGAAGGTGATGCTTGGTATGGTGAAGGTGATGCTTGGTATGGTGAAGGTGATGCTTGGTATGGTGAAGGTGATGCTTGGTATGATGAAGGTGTTGCTTGGTATGGTGAAGGTGTTGCTTGGTATGGTGAAGGTGATGCTTGGTATGGTGAAGGTGACGCTTGCTGTGGTGAAGGCTATGCTTGCTGTGGTGAAGGTGATGCTTGCTATGGTGAAGGTGATGCTTGCTATGGTGAAGGTGATGCTTGCTATGGTGAAGGTGACGCTTGCTATGGTGAAGGTGACGCTTGCTGTGGTGAAGGTGACGCTTGCTGTGGTGAAGGTGACGCTTGCTGTGGTGAAGGTGACGCTTGCTGTGGTGAAGGTGATGCTTGCTGTGGTGAAGGTGATGCTTGCTGTGGTGAAGGTGATGCTTGCTATGGTGAAGGTGATGCTTGCTCTGGTGAAGGTGATGCTTGCTATGGTGAAGGTGATGCTTGCTATGGTGAAGGTGATGCTTGCTATGGTGAAGGTGATGCTTGCTATGGTGAAGGTGATACTTGGTATGGTGAAGGTGATGCTTGGTATGGTGAAGGTGATGCTTGCTATGGTGGAGGTGATGCTTGCTATGGTGGAGGTGATGCTTGCTATGTTGAAGGTGACGCTTGGTATGGTGAAGGTGATGCTTGCTATGGTGAAGGTGACGCTTGCTATGGTGAAGGTGATGCTTGGTATGGTGAAGGTGACGCTTGGTATGGTGAAGGTGATGCTTGGTATGGTGAAGGTGATGCTTGCTATGGTGGAGGTGATGCTTGCTATGGTGAAGGTGATGGTTGGTATGGTGAAGGTGATGCTTGGTATGGTGAAGGTGATGCTTGGTATGGTGAAGGTGACGCTTGCTATGGTGGAGGTGACGCTTGGTATGGTGAAGGTGATGCTTGCTATGGTGGAGATGATGCTTGCTATGGTGAAGGTGATGCTTGGTATGGTGAAGGTTATGCTTGCTATGGTGAAGGTGATGCTTGCTATGGTGAAGGTGATGCTTGCTATGGTGAAGGTGATGCTTGCTATGGTGAAGGTGATGCTTGCTATGGTGAAGGTGATGCTTGCTATGGTGAAGGTGATGCTTGCTATGGTGAAGGTGATGCTTGCTATGGTGAAGGTGATGCTTGCTATGGTGAAGGTGATGCTTGCTATGGCGAAGGTGATGCTTGCTGTGGTGAAGGTGATGCTTGCTATGGTGAAGGTGATGCTTGCTATGGTGAAGGTGATGCCTGCTGTGGTGAAGGTGATGCTTGCTATGGTGAAGGTGATGCTTGCTGTGGTGAAGTGATGCTTGCTGTGGTGAAGGTGATGCTTGCTATGGTGAAGGTGACGCTTGCTATGGTGAAGGTGATGCTTGCTGTGGTGAAGGTGATGCTTGCTATGGTGAAGGTGACGCTGGCTATGGTGAAGGTGACGCTTGCTGTGGTGAAGGCTATGCTTGCTGTGGTGAAGGCTATGCTTGCTGTGGTGAAGGTGATGCTTGCTATGGTGAAGGTGATGCTTACTATGGTGAAGGTGATGCTTGCTATGGTGAAGGTGATGCTTGCTATGGTGAAGGTGATGCTTGCTGTGGTGAAGGTGACGCTTGCTATGGTGAAGGTGATGCTTGCTGTGGTGAAGGTGATGCTTGCTGTGGTGAAGGTGATGCTTGCTATGGTGAAGGTGACGCTTGCTATGGTGAAGGTGATGCTTGCTGTGGTGAAGGTGATGCTTGCTATGGTGAAGGTGACGCTTGCTATGGTGAAGGTGATGCTTGCTGTGGTGAAGGTGATGCTTGCTATGGTGAAGGTGATACTTGGTATGGTGAAGGTGATGCTTGGTATGGTGAAGGTGATGCTTGCTATGGTGGAGGTGATGCTTGCTATGGTGGAGGTGATGCTTGCTATGTTGAAGGTGACGCTTGGTATGGTGAAGGTGATGCTTGCTATGGTGAAGGTGACGCTTGCTATGGTGAAGGTGATGCTTGGTATGGTGAAGGTGACGCTTGGTATGGTGAAGGTGATGCTTGGTATGGTGAAGGTGATGCTTGCTATGGTGGAGGTGATGCTTGCTATGGTGAAGGTGATGCTTGGTATGGTGAAGGTGATGCTTGGTATGGTGAAGGTGATGCTTGGTATGGTGAAGGTGACGCTTGCTATGGTGGAGGTGACGCTTGGTATGGTGAAGGTGATGCTTGCTATGGTGGAGATGATGCTTGCTATGGTGAAGGTGATGCTTGGTATGGTGAAGGTTATGCTTGCTATGGTGAAGGTGATGCTTGCTATGGTGAAGGTGATGCTTGCTATGGTGAAGGTGATGCTTGCTATGGTGAAGGTGATGCTTGCTATGGTGAAGGTGATGCTTGCTATGGTGAAGGTGATGCTTGCTATGGTGAAGGTGATGCTTGCTATGGTGAAGGTGATGCTTGCTATGGTGAAGGTGATGCTTGCTATGGTGAAGGTGATGCTTGCTATGGTGAAGGTGATGCTTGCTATGGCGAAGGTGATGCTTGCTGTGGTGAAGGTGATGCTTGCTATGGTGAAGGTGATGCTTGCTATGGTGAAGGTGATGCCTGCTGTGGTGAAGGTGATGCTTGCTATGGTGAAGGTGATGCTTGCTGTGGTGAAGTGATGCTTGCTGTGGTGAAGGTGATGCTTGCTATGGTGAAGGTGACGCTTGCTATGGTGAAGGTGATGCTTGCTGTGGTGAAGGTGATGCTTGCTATGGTGAAGGTGACGCTGGCTATGGTGAAGGTGACGCTTGCTGTGGTGAAGGCTATGCTTGCTGTGGTGAAGGCTATGCTTGCTGTGGTGAAGGTGATGCTTGCTATGGTGAAGGTGACACTTGCTATGGTGAAGGTGATGCTTGCTGTGGTGAAGGTGATGCTTGCTGTGGTGAAGGTGATGCTTGCTATGGTGAAGGTGATGCTTGCTGTGGTGAAGGTAATGCTTGCTACGGTGAAGGTGATGCTTGCTGTGGTGAAGGTGATGCTTGCTATGGTGAAGGTGATGCTTGCTCTGGTGAAGGTGATGCTTGCTATGGTGAAGGTGATGCTTGCTATGGTGAAGGTGATGCTTGCTATGGTGAAGGTGATGCTTGCTATGGTGAAGGTGATGCTTGCTATGGTGAAGGTGATGCTTGCTATGGTGAATGTGATGCTTGCTATGGTGAAGGTGATGCTTGCTATGGTGAAGCTGATGCTTGCTATGGTGAAGGTGATGCTTGCTATGGTGAAGGTGACGCTTGCTATGGTGAAGGTGATGCTTGCTGTGGTGAAGGTGACGCTTGCTGTGGTGAAGGTGACGCTTGCTGTGGTGAAGGTGATGCTTGCTATGGTGAAGGTGATGCTTGCTGTGGTGAAGTGATGCTTGCTGTGGTGAAGGTGATGCTTGCTATGGTGAAGGTGACGCTTGCTATGGTGAAGGTGATGCTTGCTGTGGTGAAGGTGATGCTTGCTATGGTGAAGGTGACGCTGGCTATGGTGAAGGTGACGCTTGCTGTGGTGAAGGCTATGCTTGCTGTGGTGAAGGTGATGCTTGCTATGGTGAAGGTGATGCTTGCTATGGTGAAGGTGATGCTTGCTATGGTGAAGGTGATGCTTGCTATGGTGAAGGTGATGCTTGCTATGGTGAAGGTGATGCTTGCTATGGTGAAGGTGACGCTTGCTGTGGTGAAGGTGGTGCTTGCTATGGTGAAGGTGACGCTTGCTATGGTGAAGGTGACGCTTGCTGTGGTGAAGGTGATGCTTGCTGTGGTGAAGGTGATGCTTGCTATGGTGAAGGTGATGCTTGCTGTGGTGAAGGTAATGCTTGCTACGGTGAAGGTGATGCTTGCTACGGTGAAGGTGATGCTTGCTGTGGTGAAGGTGATGCTTGCTATGGTGAAGGTGATGCTTGCTATGGTGAAGGTGATGCTTGCTATGGTGAAGGTGATGCTTGCTATGGTGAAGGTGATGCTTGCTATGGTGAAGGTGATGCTTGCTATGGTGAAGGTGACGCTTGCTATGTTGAAGGTGACGCTTGCTGTGGTGAAGGTGACGCTTGCTGTGGTGAAGGTGACGCTTGCTGTGGTGAAGGTGACGCTTGCTGTGGTGAAGGTGACGCTTGCTGTGGTGAAGGTGATGCTTGCTGTGGTGAAGGTGATGCTTGCTATGGTGAAGGTGATGCTTGCTGTGGTGAAGGTGACGCTTGCTGTGGTGAAGGTGATGCTTGCTGTGGTGAAGGTGATGCTTGCTATGGTGAAGGTGATGCTTGCTGTGGTGAAGGTGATGCTTGCTGTGGTGAAGGTGATGCTTGCTATGGTGAAGGTGATGCTTGCTCTGGTGAAGGTGATGCTTGCTATGGTGAAGGTGATGCTTGCTATGGTGAAGGTGATGCTTGCTATGGTGAAGGTGATGCTTGCTATGGTGAAGGTGATGCTTGCTATGGTGAAGGTGATGCTTGCTATGGTGAAGGTGATGCTTGCTATGGTGAAGGTGATGCTTGCTATGGTGAAGGTGATGCTTGCTATGGTGAAGGTGATGCTTGCTATGGTGAAGGTGGTGCTTGCTATGGTGAAGGTGATGCTTGCTATGGTGAAGGTGATGCTTGCTATGGTGAAGGTGATGCTTGCTATGGTGAAGGTGATGCTTGCTATGGTGAAGGTGATGCTTGCTATGGTGAAGGTGATGCTTGCTATGGTGAAGGTGATGCTTGCTATGGTGAAGGTGATGCTTGCTATGGTGAAGGTGATGCTTGCTAGGTGAAGGTGATGCTTGCTATGGTGAAGTTGATGCTTGCTATGGTGAAGGAGATGCTTGCTGTGGTGGAGGTGATCCTTGCTATGGTGAAGGTGATGCTTGCTATGGTGAAGGTGATGCTTGCTATGGTGAAGGTGATGCTTGGTATGGTGAAGGTGATGCTAGGTATGGTGAAGGTGATGCTTGCTATGGTGAAGGTGATGCTCGGTATGGTGAAGGTGATGCTTGGTATGGTGAAGGTGATGCTTGGTATGGTGAAGGTGATGCTTGGTATGGTGAAGGTGATGCTTGGTATGGTGAAGGTGTTGCTTGGTATGGTGAAGGTGATGCTTGGTATGGTGAAGGTGATGCTTGGTATGGTGAAGGTGATGCTTGGTATGGTGAAGGTGATGCTTGGTATGGTGAAGGTGATGCTTGGTATGGTGAAGGTGATGCTTGGTATGGTGAAGGTGATGCTTGGTATGGTGAAGGTGATGCTTGGTATGGTGAAGGTGATGCTTGGTATGGTGAAGGTGATACTTGGTATGGTGAAGGTGATGCTTGGTATGGTGAAGGTGATACTTGGTATGGTGAAGGTGATACTTGGTATGGTGAAGGTGATACTTGGTATGGTGAAGGTGATACTTGGTACGGTGAAGGTGATACTTGGTACGGTGAAGGTGATACTTGGTACGGTAAAGGTGATACTTGGTACGGTGAAGGTGATACTTGGTACGGTGAAGGTGATGCTTGGTACGGTGAAGGTGATGCTTGGTACGGTGAAGGTGATGCTTGGTACGGTGAAGGTGATGCTTGGTACGGTGAAGGTGATGCTTGGTACGGTGAAGGTGATGCTTGGTACGGTGAAGGTGATGCTTGCTATGGTGAAGGTGATGCTTGCTATGGTGAAGTTGATGCTTGCTATGGTGAAGGTGATGCTTGCTATGGTGAAGGTGATGCTTGCTATGGTGAAGGTGATGCTTGCTATGGTGAACGTGATGCTTGCTATGGTGAAGGTGATGCTTGGTATGGAAGGTGATGCTTGCTATGGTGAAGGTGATGCTTGGTATGGTGAAGGTGATGCTTGGTATGGTGAAGGTGATGCTTGCTATGGTGAAGGTGATGCTTGGTATGGTGAAGGTGATGCTTGCTATGGTGAAGGTGATGCTTGGTATGGTAAAGGTGATGCTTGGTATGGTGAAGGTGATGCTTGGTATGGTGAAGGTGATGCTTGGTATGGTGAAGGTGATGCTTGGTATGGTGAAGGTGATGCTTGCTATGGTGGAGGTGATGCTTGCTATGGTGGAGGTGATGCTTGCTATGGTGAAGGTGACGCTTGCTATGGTGAAGGTGATGCTTGCTATGGTGAAGGTTATGCTTGCTATGGTGAAGGTGATGCTTGCTATGGTGAAGGTGATGCTTGCTATGGTGAAGCTGATGCTTGTTATGGTGAAGGTGATGCTTGGTATGGTGAAGGTGATGCTTGGTATGGAAGGTGATGCTTGCTATGGTGAAGGTGATGCTTGCTATGGTGAAGGTGATGCTTGGTATGGTGAAGGTGATGCTTGGTATGGGGAAGGTGATGCTTGGTATGGTGAAGGTGATGCTTGCTATGGTGAAGGTGAAGCTTGCTATGGTGAAGGTATGCTTGCTATGGTGGAGGTGATGCTTGCTATGGTGGAGGTGATGCTTGCTATGGTGGAGGTGATGCTTGATATGGTGGAGGTGATGCTTGCTATGGTGGTGGTGATGCTTGCTATGGTGGAGGTGATGCTTGCTATGGTGGAGGTGATGCTTGCTATGGTGGAGGTGATGCTTGCTATGGTGGAGGTGATACTTGCTATGGTGGAGGTGATGCTTGCTATGGTGAAGGTGATGCTTCCTATGGTGAAGGTGATGCTTGCTATGGTGAAGGTGATGCTTGCTATGGTGAAGGTGATGCTTGCTATGGTGAAGGTGATGCCTGCTTTGGTGGAGGTGATGCTTGCTATGGTGAAGGTGATGCTGGCTATGGTGAAGGTGATGCTTGCTATGGTGAAGGTGATGCTTGCTATGGTGAAGGTGATGCTTGCTATGGTGAAGGTGATGCTTGGTATGGTGAAGGTGATGCTTGGTATGGTGAAGGTGATGCTTGGTATGGTGAAGGTGATGCTTGGTATGGTGAAGGTGATGCTTGGTATGGTGAAGGTGATGCTTGGTATGTTGAAGGTGATGCTTGGTATGGTGAAGGTGTTGCTTGGTATGGTGAAGGTGTTGCTTGGTATGTTGAAGGTGATGCTTGGTATGGTGAAGGTGTTGCTAGGTATGGTGATGGTGATGCTTGGTATGGTGAAGGTGATGCTTGGTATGGTGAAGGTGATGCTTGGTATGGTGAAGGTGATGCTTGGTATGGTGAAGGTGATGCTTGGTATGGTGAAGGTGATGCTTGGTACGGTGAAGGTGATACTTGGTACGGTGAAGGTGATACTTGGTACGGTGAAGGTGATGCTTGGTATGGTGAAGGTGATACTTGGTACGGTGAAGGTGATACTTGGTACGGTGAAGGTGATGCTTGGTACGGTGAAGGTGATGCTTGTTACGGTGAAGGTGATGCTTGGTACGGTGAAGGTGATGCTTGGTACGGTGAAGGTGATGCTTGGTACAGTGAAGGTGATGCTTGCTATGGTGAAGGTGATGCTTGCTATGGTGAAGGTGATGCTTGCTATGGTTAAGGTGATGCTTGCTATGCTGAAGGTGATGCTTGCTATGGCGAAGGTGATGCTTGCTATGGTGAAGGTGATGCTTGCTATGTGAAGGTGATGCTTGCTATGGTGAAGGTGATGCTTGCTATGGTGAAGGTGATGCTTGCTATGGTGAAGGTGATGCTTGCTATGGTGAAGGTGATGCTTGCTATGGTGAAGGTGATGCTTGCTATGGTGAAGGTGATGCTTGCTGTGGTGAAGGTGATGCTTGCTATGGTGAAGGTGATGCTTGCTGTGGTGAAGGTGATGCTTGCTGTGGTGAAGGTGATGCTTGCTATGGTGAAGGTGATGCTTGCTATGGTGAAGGTGATTCTTGCTGTGGTGAAGGTGATGCTTGCTATGGTGAAGGTGACGCTTGCTATGGTGAAGGAGATGCTTGCTGTGGTGAAGGTGATGCTTGCTATGGTGAAGGTGATGCTTGCTATGGTGAAGGTGATGCTTGCTGTGGTGAAGGTGATGCTTTCTATGGTGAAGGTGACGCTTTCTATGGTGAAGGTGACGCTTGCTATGGTGAAGGTGATGCTTGCTGTGGTGAAGGTGATGCTTGCTATGGTGAAGGTGACGCTTGCTATGGTGAAGGTGATGCTTGCTGTGGTGAAGGTGATGCTTGCTATGGTGAAGGTGATACTTGGTATGGTGAAGGTGATGCTTGGTATGGTGAAGGTGATGCTTGCTATGGTGGAGGTGATGCTTGCTATGGTGGAGGTGGTGCTTGCTATGTTGAAGGTGACGCTTGGTATGGTGAAGGTGATGCTTGCTATGGTGAAGGTGACGCTTGCTATGGTGAAGGTGATGCTTGGTATGGTGAAGGTGACGCTTGGTATGGTGAAGGTGATGCTTGGTATGGTGAAGGTGATGCTTGCTATGGTGGAGGTGATGCTTGCTATGGTGAAGGTGATGGTTGGTATGGTGAAGGTGATGCTTGGTATGGTGAAGGTGATGCTTGGTATGGTGAAGGTGACGCTTGCTATGGTGGAGGTGACGCTTGGTATGGTGAAGGTGATGCTTGCTATGGTGGAGATGATGCTTGCTATGGTGAAGGTGATGCTTGGTATGGTGAAGGTTATGCTTGCTATGGTGAAGGTGATGCTTGCTATGGTGAAGGTGATGCTTGCTATGGTGAAGGTGATGCTTGCTATGGTGAAGGTGATGCTTGCTATGGTGAAGGTGATGCTTGCTATGGTGAAGGTGATGCTTGCTATGGTGAAGGTGATGCTTGCTATGGTGAAGGTGATGCTTGCTATGGTGAAGGTGATGCTTGCTATGGCGAAGGTGATGCTTGCTGTGGTGAAGGTGATGCTTGCTATGGTGAAGGTGATGCTTGCTATGGTGAAGGTGATGCCTGCTGTGGTGAAGGTGATGCTTGCTATGGTGAAGGTGATGCTTGCTGTGGTGAAGTGATGCTTGCTGTGGTGAAGGTGATGCTTGCTATGGTGAAGGTGACGCTTGCTATGGTGAAGGTGATGCTTGCTGTGGTGAAGGTGATGCTTGCTATGGTGAAGGTGACGCTGGCTATGGTGAAGGTGACGCTTGCTGTGGTGAAGGCTATGCTTGCTGTGGTGAAGGCTATGCTTGCTGTGGTGAAGGTGATGCTTGCTATGGTGAAGGTGATGCTTGCTATGGTGAAGGTGATGCTTGCTATGGTGAAGGTGATGCTTGCTATGGTGAAGGTGATGCTTGCTATGGTGAAGGTGACGCTTGCTGTGGTGAAGGTGGTGCTTGCTATGGTGAAGGTGACACTTGCTATGGTGAAGGTGATGCTTGCTGTGGTGAAGGTGATGCTTGCTGTGGTGAAGGTGATGCTTGCTATGGTGAAGGTGATGCTTGCTGTGGTGAAGGTAATGCTTGCTACGGTGAAGGTGATGCTTGCTGTGGTGAAGGTGATGCTTGCTATGGTGAAGGTGATGCTTGCTATGGTGAAGGTGATGCTTGCTATGGTGAAGGTGATGCTTGCTATGGTGAAGGTGATGCTTGCTATGGTGAAGGTGATGCTTGCTATGGTGAATGTGATGCTTGCTATGGTGAAGGTGATGCTTGCTATGGTGAAGCTGATGCTTGCTATGGTGAAGGTGATGCTTGCTATGGTGAAGGTGACGCTTGCTATAGTGAAGGTGATGCTTGCTGTGGTGAAGGTGACGCTTGCTGTGGTGAAGGTGACGCTTGCTGTGGTGAAGGTGATGCTTGCTATGGTGAAGGTGATGCTTGCTGTGGTGAAGTGATGCTTGCTGTGGTGAAGGTGATGCTTGCTATGGTGAAGGTGACGCTTGCTATGGTGAAGGTGATGCTTGCTGTGGTGAAGGTGATGCTTGCTATGGTGAAGGTGACGCTGGCTATGGTGAAGGTGACGCTTGCTGTGGTGAAGGCTATGCTTGCTGTGGTGAAGGTGATGCTTGCTATGGTGAAGGTGATGCTTGCTATGGTGAAGGTGATGCTTGCTATGGTGAAGGTGATGCTTGCTATGGTGAAGGTGATGCTTGCTATGGTGAAGGTGATGCTTGCTATGGTGAAGGTGACGCTTGCTGTGGTGAAGGTGGTGCTTGCTATGGTGAAGGTGACGCTTGCTATGGTGAAGGTGACGCTTGCTGTGGTGAAGGTGATGCTTGCTGTGGTGAAGGTGATGCTTGCTATGGTGAAGGTGATGCTTGCTGTGGTGAAGGTAATGCTTGCTACGGTGAAGGTGATGCTTGCTACGGTGAAGGTGATGCTTGCTGTGGTGAAGGTGATGCTTGCTATGGTGAAGGTGATGCTTGCTATGGTGAAGGTGATGCTTGCTATGGTGAAGGTGATGCTTGCTATGGTGAAGGTGATGCTTGCTATGGTGAAGGTGATGCTTGCTATGGTGAAGGTGATGCTTGCTATGGTGAAGGTGATGCTTGCTATGGTGAAGGTGATGCTTGCTATGGTGAATGTGATGCTTGCTATGGTGAAGGTGATGCTTGCTATGGTGAAGCTGATGCTTGCTATGGTGAAGGTGATGCTTGCTATGGTGAAGGTGATGCTTGCTATGGTGAAGGTGACGCTTGCTGTGGTGAAGGTGACGCTTGCTGTGGTGAAGGTGACGCTTGCTGTGGTGAAGGTGACGCTTGCTGTGGTGAAGGTGACGCTTGCTGTGGTGAAGGTGATGCTTGCTGTGGTGAAGGTGATGCTTGCTGTGGTGAAGGTGATGCTTGCTATGGTGAAGGTGATGCTTGCTCTGGTGAAGGTGATGCTTGCTATGGTGAAGGTGATGCTTGCTATGGTGAAGGTGATGCTTGCTATGGTGAAGGTGATGCTTGCTATGGTGAAGGTGATGCTTGCTATGGTGAAGGTGATGCTTGCTATGGTGAAGGTGATGCTTGCTATGGTGAAGGTGATGCTTGCTATGGTGAAGGTGATGCTTGCTATGGTGAAGGTGGTGCTTGCTATGGTGAAGGTGATGCTTGCTATGGTGAAGGTGATGCTTGCTATGGTGAAGGTGATGCTTGCTATGGTGAAGGTGATGCTTGCTATGGTGAAGGTGATGCTTGCTATGGTGAAGGTGATGCTTGCTATGGTGAAGGTGATGCTTGCTATGGTGAAGGTGATGCTTGGTATGGTGAAGGTGACGCTTGGTATGGTGAAGGTGACGCTTGCTATGGTGAAGGTGATGCTTGCTGTGGTGAAGGTGATGCTTGCTATGGTGAAGGTGATGCTTGCTGTGGTGAAGGTAATGCTTGCTATGGTGAAGGTGATGCTTGCTGTGGTGAAGGTGATGCTTGCTATGGTGAAGGTGATGCTTGCTCTGGTGAAGGTGATGCTTGCTATGGTGAAGGTGATGCTTGCTATGGTGAAGGTGATGCTTGCTATGGTGAAGGTGATGCTGGCTATGGTGAAGGTGATGCTTGCTATGGTGAAGGTGATGCTTGCTATGGTGAAGGTGATGCTTGCTGTGGTGAAGGTGATGCTTGCTGTGGTGAAGGTAATGCTTGCTGTGGTGAAGGTGATGCTTGCTGTGGTGAAGGTGATGCTTGCTATGGTGAAGGTGATGCTTGCTCTGGTGAAGGTGATGCTTGCTATGGTGAAGGTGATGCTTGCTATGGTGAAGGTGATGCTTGCTATGGTGAAGGTGATGCTGGCTATGGTGAAGGTGATGCTTGCTATGGTGAAGGTGATGCTTGCTATGGTGAAGGTGATGCTTGCTATGGTGAAGGTGATGCTTGCTATGGTGAATGTGATGCTTGCTATGGTGAAGGTGATGCTTGCTATGGTGAAGCTGATGCTTGCTAAGGTGAAGGTGATGCTTGCTATGGTGAAGGTGATGCTTGCTATGGTGAAGGTGATGCTTGCTATGGTGAAGGTGATGCTTGCTATGGTGAAGGTGATGCTTGCTATGGTGAAGGTGATGCTTGCTATGGTGAAGGTGATGCTTGCTATGGTGAAGGTGATGCTTGCTATGGTGAAGGTGATGCTTGCTATGGTGAAGGTGATGCTTGCTATGGTGAAGGTGATGCTTGCTATGGTGAAGGTGATGCTTGCTATGGTGAAGGTGATGCTTGCTATGGTGAAGGTGATGCTTGCTATGGTGAAGGTGATGCTTGCTATGGTGAAGGTGATGCTTGCTATGGTGAAGGTGATGCTTGCTATGGTGAAGGTGGTGCTTGCTATGGTGAAGGTGATGCTTGCTATGGTGAAGGTGATGCTTGCTATGGTGAACGTGATGCTTGCTATGATGAAGGTTATGCTTGGTATGGTGAAGGTGATGCTTGGTATGGTGAAGGTGATGCTTGGTATGGTGAAGGTGATGCTTGGTATGGTGAAAGTGATGCTTGGTATGGTGAGGGTGATACTTGGTATGGTGAAAGTGATACTTTTTATGGTGAAGGTGATACTTGGTATGGTGAAGGTGATACTTGGTATGGTGAAGGTGATACTTGGTATGGTGAAGGTGATACTTTGTATGGTGAAGGTGATACTTGGTACGGTGAAGGTGATACTTGGTACGGTGAAGGTGATACTTGGTACGGTGAAGGTGATACTTGGTACGGTGAAGGTGATGCTTGGTACGGTGAAGGTGATGCTTGGTACGGTGAAGGTGATGCTTGGTACGGTGAAGGTGATGCTTGCTATGGTGAAGGTGATGCTTGCTATGGTGAAGGTGAGGCTTGCTATGGTGAAGGTGATGCTTGCTATGGTGAAGGTGATGCTTGCTATGGTGAAGGTGATGCTTGCTATGGTGAAGGTGATGCTTGCTATGGTGAAGGTGATGCTTGCTATGGTGAAGGTGATGCTTGCTATGGTGAAGGTGATACTTGGTATGGTGAAGGTGATGCTTGCTATGGTGAAGGTGATTCTTGGTATGGTGAAGGTGATGCTTGGTATGGTGAAGGTGATGCTTGCTATGGTGAAGGTGATGCTTGCTGTGGTGAAGGTGATGCTTGCTATGGTGAAGGTGATGCTTGCTGTGGTGAAGGTAATGCTTGCTATGGTGAAGGTGATGCTTGCTGTGGTGAAGGTGATGCTTGCTATGGTGAAGGTGATGCTTGCTCTGGTGAAGGTGATGCTTGCTATGGTGAAGGTGATGCTTGCTATGGTGAAGGTGATGCTTGCTATGGTGAAGGTGATGCTGGCTATGGTGAAGGTGATGCTTGCTATGGTGAAGGTGATGCTTGCTATGGTGAAGGTGATGCTTGCTATGGTGAAGGTGATGCTTGCTATGGTGAATGTGATGCTTGCTATGGTGAAGGTGATGCTTGCTATGGTGAAGCTGATGCTTGCTATGGTGAAGGTGATGCTTGCTATGGTGAAGGTGATGCTTGCTATGGTGAAGGTGATGCTTGCTATGGTGAAGGTGATGCTTGCTATGGTGAAGGTGATGCTTGCTATGGTGAAGGTGATGCTTGCTATGGTGAAGGTGGTGCTTGCTATGGTGAAGGTGATGCTTGCTATGGTGAAGGTGATGCTTGCTATGGTGAAGGTGATGCTTGCTATGGTGAAGGTGATGCTTGCTATGGTGAAGGTGATGCTTGCTATGGTGAAGGTGATGCTTGCTATGGTGAAGGTGATGCTTGCTATGGTGAAGGTGATGCTTGCTATGGTGAAGCAGATGCTTGCTATGGTGAAGGTGATGCTTGCTATGGTGAAGGTGATGCTTGGTATGGTGAAAGTGATGCTTGGTATGGTGAAGGTGATGCTTGCTATGGTGAAGGTGATGCTTGGTATGGTGAAAGTGATGCTTGGTATGGTGAGGGTGATACTTGGTATGGTGAAAGTGATACTTGGTATGGTGAAGGTGATACTTGGTATGCGGAAGGTGATACTTGGTATGGTGAAGGTGATGCTTGCTATGGTGAAGGTGATGCTTGCTATGGTGAAGGTGATGCTTGCTATGGTGAAGGTGATGCTTGCTATGGTGAAGGTGATGCTTGCTATGGTGAAGGTGATGCTTGCTGTGGTGAAGGTGACGCTTGCTATGGTGAAGGTGATGCTTGCTGTGGGGAAGGTGATACTTGCTGTGGTGAAGGTGATGCTTGCTATGGTGAAGGTGACGCTTGCTATGGTGAAGGTGACGCTTGCTATGGTGAAGGTGATGCTTGCTGTGGTGAAGGTGATGCTTGCTATGGTGAAGGTGATGCTTGCTATGGTGAAGGTGATGCTTGGTATGGTGAAGGTGATGCTTGCTATGGTGGAGGTGATGCTTGCTATGGTGAAGGTGACTCTTGCTATGGTGAAGGTGACGCTTGCTATGGTGAAGGTGATGCTTGCTATGGTGAAGGTGACGCTTGCTATGGTGAAGGTGATGCTTGGTATGGTGAAGGTGATGCTTGGTATGGTGAAGGTGATGCTTGGTATGGTGAAGGTGATGCTTGCTATGGTGAAGGTGATGCTTGGTATGGTGAAGGTGATGCTTGGTATGGTGAAGGTGATGCTTGGTATGGTGAAGGTGACGCTTGCTATGGTGGAGGTGACGCTTGCTATGGTGAAGGTGACGCTTGGTATGGTGAAGGTGATGCTTGCTATGGTGGAGGTGATGCTTGCTATGATGAAGGTGATGCTTGGTATGGTGAAGGTTATGCTTGCTATGGTGAAGGTGATGCTTGCTATGGTGAAGGTGATGCTTGCTATGGTGAAGGTGATGCTTGCTATGGTGAAGGTGATGCTTGCTATGGTGAAGGTGATGCTTGCTATGGTGAAGGTGATGCTTGCTATGGTGAAGGTGATGCTTGCTATGGTGAAGGTGATGCTTGCTATGGTGAAGGTGATGCTTGCTATGGTGAAGGTGATGCTTGCTATGGTGAAGGTGATGCTTGCTATGGTGAAGGTGATGCTTGCTATGGTGAAGGTGATGCTTGCAATGGTGAAGGTGATGCTTGCTATGGTGAAGGTGATGCTTGCTATGGTGAAGGTGATGCTTGGTATGGTGAAGGTGATGCTTGGTATGGTGAAGGTGATGCTTGCTATGGTGAAGGTGATGCTTGGTATGGTGAAGGTGATGCTTGGTATGGTGAAGGTGATGCTTGCTATAGTGAAGGTGATGCTTGGTATGGTGAAGGTGATGCTTGGTATGGTGAAGGTGATGCTTGCTATGGTGAAGGTGATGCTTGGTATGCTGAAGGTGATGCTTGCTATGGTGAAGGTGATGCTTGCTATGGTGAAGGTGATGATTGGTATGGTGAAGGTGATGCTTGCTATGGTGAAGGTGATGATTGGTATGGTGAAGGTGATGCTTGGTATGGTGAAGGTGATGCTTGCTATGGTGAAGGTGATGCTTGCTATGGTGAAGGTGATGCTTGCTATGGTGAAGGTGATGCTTGCTATGGTGAATGTGATGCTTGCTATGGTGAAGGTGGTGCTTGCTATGGTGAAGGTGATGCTTGCTATGGTGAAGGTGATGCTTGCTATGGTGAACGTGATGCTTGCTATGATGAAGGTTATGCTTGGTATGGTGAAGGTGATGCTTGGTATGGTGAAGGTGATGCTTGGTATGGTGAAGGTGATGCTTGGTATGGTGAAAGTGATGCTTGGTATGGTGAAAGTGATACTTGGTATGGTGAAGGTGATACTTGGTATGGTGAAGGTGATACTTGGTATGGTGAAGGTGATACTTGGTATGGTGAAGGTGATACTTGGTACGGTGAAGGTGATACTTGGTACGGTGAAGGTGATACTTGGTACGGTGAAGGTGATACTTGGTACGGTGAAGGTGATACTTGGTACGGTGAAGGTGATGCTTGGTACGGTGAAGGTGATGCTTGGTACGGTGAAGGTGATGCTTGGTACGGTGAAGGTGATGCTTGGTACGGTGAAGGTGATGCTTGCTATGGTGAAGGTGATGCTTGCTATGGTGAAGGTGAGGCTTGCTATGGTGAAGGTGATGCTTGCTATGGTGAAGGTGATGCTTGCTATGGTGAAGGTGATGCTTGCTATGGTGAAGGTGATGCTTGCTATGGTGAAGGTGATGCTTGCTATGGTGAAGGTGATGCTTGCTATGGTGAAGGTGATGCTTGCTACGGTGAAGGTGATACTTGGTATGGTGAAGGTGATGCTTGATATGGTGAAGGTGATGCTTGCTATGGTGAAGGTGATGCTTGCTATGGTGAAGGTGATGCTTGCAATGGTGAAGGTGATGCTTGCTATGGTGAAGGTGATGCTTGCTATGGTGAAGGTGATGCTTGCTATGGTGAAGGTGATGCTTGCTGTGGTGAAGGTGATGCTTGCTGTGGTGAAGGTGATGCTTGCTGTGGTGAAGGTGATGCTTGCTGTGGTGAAGGTGACGCTTGCTGTGGTGAAGGTGACGCTTGCTATGGTGAAGGTGATGCTTGCTGTGGGGAAGGTGATACTTGCTGTGGTGAAGGTGACGCTTGCTATGGTGAAGGTGACGCTTGCTATGGTGAAGGTGACGCTTGCTATGGTGAAGGTGATGCTTGCTGTGGTGAAGGTGATGCTTGCTATGGTGAAGGTGACGCTTGCTATGGTGAAGGTGATGCTTGCTATGGTGAACGTGATGCTTGCTATGATGAAGGTTATGCTTGGTATGGTGAAGGTGATGCTTGGTATGGTGAAGGTGATGCTTGGTATGGTGAAGGTGATGCTTGGTATGGTGAAAGTGATGCTTGGTATGGTGAAAGTGATACTTGGTATGGTGAAGGTGATACTTGGTATGGTGAAGGTGATACTTGGTATGGTGAAGGTGATACTTGGTATGGTGAAGGTGATACTTGGTACGGTGAAGGTGATACTTGGTACGGTGAAGGTGATACTTGGTACGGTGAAGGTGATACTTGGTACGGTGAAGGTGATACTTGGTACGGTGAAGGTGATGCTTGGTACGGTGAAGGTGATGCTTGGTACGGTGAAGGTGATGCTTGGTACGGTGAAGGTGATGCTTGGTACGGTGAAGGTGATGCTTGCTATGGTGAAGGTGATGCTTGCTATGGTGAAGGTGAGGCTTGCTATGGTGAAGGTGATGCTTGCTATGGTGAAGGTGATGCTTGCTATGGTGAAGGTGATGCTTGCTATGGTGAAGGTGATGCTTGCTATGGTGAAGGTGATGCTTGCTATGGTGAAGGTGATGCTTGCTATGGTGAAGGTGATGCTTGCTACGGTGAAGGTGATACTTGGTATGGTGAAGGTGATGCTTGATATGGTGAAGGTGATGCTTGCTATGGTGAAGGTGATGCTTGCTATGGTGAAGGTGATGCTTGCTATGGTGAAGGTGATGCTTGCTATGGTGAAGGTGATGCTTGCTATGGTGAAGGTGATGCTTGCTATGGTGAAGGTGATGCTTGCTGTGGTGAAGGTGATGCTTGCTGTGGTGAAGGTGATGCTTGCTGTGGTGAAGGTGATGCTTGCTGTGGTGAAGGTGACGCTTGCTGTGGTGAAGGTGACGCTTGCTATGGTGAAGGTGATGCTTGCTGTGGGGAAGGTGATACTTGCTGTGGTGAAGGTGACGCTTGCTATGGTGAAGGTGACGCTTGCTATGGTGAAGGTGACGCTTGCTATGGTGAAGGTGATGCTTGCTGTGGTGAAGGTGATGCTTGCTATGGTGAAGGTGACGCTTGCTATGGTGAAGGTGATGCTTGGTATGGTGAAGGTGATGCTTGGTATGGTGAAGGTGATGCTTGGTATGGTGAAGGTGATGCTTGCTATGGTGAAGGTGATGCTTGGTATGGTGAAGGTGATGCTTGGTATGGTGAAGGTGACGCTTGGTATGGTGAAGGTGATGCTTGCTATGGTGGAGGTGACGCTTGGTATGGTGAAGGTGATGCTTGCTATGGTGGAGGTGATGCTTGCTATGGTGAAGGTGATGCTTGGTATGGTGAAGGTTATGCTTGCTATGGTGAAGGTGATGCTTGCTATGGTGAAGGTGATGCTTGCTATGGTGAAGGTGATGCTTGCTATGGTGAAGGTGATGCTTGCTATGGTGAAGGTGATGCTTGCTATGGTGAAGGTGATGCTTGCTATGGTGAAGGTGATGCTTGCTATGGTGAAGGTGATGCTTGCTATGGTGAAGGTGATGCTTGCTATGGTGAAGGTGATGCTTGCTATGGTGAAGGTGATGCTTGCTATGGCGAAGGTGATGCTTGCAATGGTGAAGGTGATGCTTGCTATGGTGAAGGTGATGCTTGCTATGGTGAAGGTGATGCTTGGTATGGTGAAGGTGATGCTTGGTATGGTGAAGGTGATGCTTGCTATGGTGAAGGTGATGCTTGGTATGGTGAAGGTGATGCTTGGTATGGTGAAGGTGATGCTTGGTATGGTGAAGGTGATGCTTGCTATGGTGAAGGTGATGCTTGGTATGCTGAAGGTGATGCTTGCTATGGTGAAGGTGATGCTTGCTATGGTGAAGGTGATGATTGGTATGGTGAAGGTGATGCTTGCTATGGTGAAGGTGATGATTGGTATGGTGAAGGTGATGCTTGGTATGGTGAAGGTGATGCTTGCTATGGTGAAGGTGATGCTTGCTATGGTGAAGGTGATGCTTGCTATGGTGAAGGTGATGCTTGCTATGGTGAAGGTGATGCTTGCTATGGTGAAGGTGATGCTTGTTATGGTGAAGGTGATGCTTGCTATGGTGAAGGTGATGCTTGGTATGGTGAAGGTGATGCTTTCTATGGTGAAGGTGATGCTTGGTATGGTGAAGGTGATGCTTGGTATGGTGAAGGTGATGCTTGCTATGGTGAAGGTGATGCTTGGTATGGTGAAGGTGATGCTTGGTATGGTGAAGGTGATGCTTGGTATGGTGAAGGTGATGCTTGCTATGGTGAAGGTGATGCTTGGTATGCTGAAGGTGATGCTTGCTATGGTGAAGGTGATGCTTGCTATGGTGAAGGTGATGCTTGCTATGGTGAAGGTGATGCTTGCTATGGTGAAGGTGATGCTTGCTATGGTGAAGGTGATGCTTGCTATGGTGAAGGTGATGCTTGCAATGGTGAAGGTGATGCTTGCTATGGTGAAGGTGATGCTTGCTATGGTGAAGGTGATGCTTGGTATGGTGAAGGTGATGCTTGGTATGGTGAAGGTGATGCTTGCTATGGTGAAGGTGATGCTTGGTATGGTGAAGGTGATGCTTGGTATGGTGAAGGTGATGCTTGCTATAGTGAAGGTGATGCTTGGTATGGTGAAGGTGATGCTTGGTATGGTGAAGGTGATGCTTGCTATGGTGAAGGTGATGCTTGGTATGCTGAAGGTGATGCTTGCTATGGTGAAGGTGATGCTTGCTATGGTGAAGGTGATGATTGGTATGGTGAAGGTGATGCTTGCTATGGTGAAGGTGATGATTGGTATGGTGAAGGTGATGCTTGGTATGGTGAAGGTGATGCTTGCTATGGTGAAGGTGATGCTTGCTATGGTGAAGGTGATGCTTGCTATGGTGAAGGTGATGCTTGCTATGGTGAATGTGATGCTTGCTATGGTGAAGGTGGTGCTTGCTATGGTGAAGGTGATGCTTGCTATGGTGAAGGTGATGCTTGCTATGGTGAACGTGATGCTTGCTATGATGAAGGTTATGCTTGGTATGGTGAAGGTGATGCTTGGTATGGTGAAGGTGATGCTTGGTATGGTGAAGGTGATGCTTGGTATGGTGAAAGTGATGCTTGGTATGGTGAAAGTGATACTTGGTATGGTGAAGGTGATACTTGGTATGGTGAAGGTGATACTTGGTATGGTGAAGGTGATACTTGGTATGGTGAAGGTGATACTTGGTACGGTGAAGGTGATACTTGGTACGGTGAAGGTGATACTTGGTACGGTGAAGGTGATACTTGGTACGGTGAAGATGATACTTGGTACGGTGAAGGTGATACTTGGTACGGTGAAGGTGATGCTTGGTACGGTGAAGGTGATGCTTGGTACGGTGAAGGTGATGCTTGGTACGGTGAAGGTGATGCTTGCTATGGTGAAGGTGATGCTTGCTATGGTGAAGGTGAGGCTTGCTATGGTGAAGGTGATGCTTGCTATGGTGAAGGTGATGCTTGCTATGGTGAAGGTGATGCTTGCTATGGTGAAGGTGATGCTTGCTATGGTGAAGGTGATGCTTGCTATGGTGAAGGTGATGCTTGCTACGGTGAAGGTGATACTTGGTATGGTGAAGGTGATGCTTGATATGGTGAAGGTGATGCTTGCTATGGTGAAGGTGATGCTTGCTATGGTGAAGGTGATGCTTGCTATGGTGAAGGTGACGCTTGCTGTGGTGAAGGTGACGCTTGCTATGGTGAAGGTGATGCTTGCTGTGGGGAAGGTGATACTTGCTGTGGTGAAGGTGACGCTTGCTATGGTGAAGGTGACGCTTGCTATCGTGAAGGTGACGCTTGCTATGGTGAAGGTGATGCTTGCTGTGGTGAAGGTGATGCTTGCTATGGTGAAGGTGATGCTTGGTATGGTGAAGGTGATGCTTGGTATGGTGAAGGTGACGCTTGCTATGGTGGAGGTGACGCTTGCTATGGTGAAGGTGACGCTTGCTATGGTGAAGGTGACGCTTGCTATGGTGAAGGTGACGCTTGCTATGGTGAAGGTGACGCTTGCTATGGTGAAGGTGATGCTTGGTATGGTGAAGGTGATGCTTGGTATGGTGAAGGTGATGCTTGGTATGGTGAAGGTGATGCTTGCTATGGTGAAGGTGATGCTTGGTATGGTGAAGGTGATGCTTGGTATGGTGAAGGTGACGCTTGGTATGGTGAAGGTGACGCTTGCTATGGTGGAGGTGACGCTTGGTATGGTGAAGGTGATGCTTGCTATGGTGGAGGTGATGCTTGCTATGGTGAAGGTGATGCTTGGTATGGTGAAGGTTATGCTTGCTATGGTGAAGGTGATGCTTGCTATGGTGAAGGTGATGCTTGCTATGGTGAAGGTGATGCTTGCTATGGTGAAGGTGATGCTTGCTATGGTGAAGGTGATGCTTGCTATGGTGAAGGTGATGCTTGCTATGGTGAAGGTGATGCTTGCTATGGTGAAGGTGATGCTTGCTATGGTGAAGGTGATGCTTGCTATGGTGAAGGTGATGCTTGCTATGGTGAAGGTGATGCTTGCTATGGTGAAGGTGATGCTTGCTATGGTGAAGGTGATGCTTGCAATGGTGAAGGTGATGCTTGCTATGGTGAAGGTGATGCTTGCTATGGTGAAGGTGATGCTTGGTATGGTGAAGGTGATGCTTGGTATGGTGAAGGTGATGCTTGCTATGGTGAAGGTGATGCTTGGTATGGTGAAGGTGATGCTTGGTATGGTGAAGGTGATGCTTGGTATGGTGAAGGTGATGCTTGCTATGGTGAAGGTGATGCTTGGTATGCTGAAGGTGATGCTTGCTATGGTGAAGGTGATGCTTGCTATGGTGAAGGTGATGATTGGTATGGTGAAGGTGATGCTTGCTATGGTGAAGGTGATGATTGGTATGGTGAAGGTGATGCTTGGTATGGTGAAGGTGATGCTTGCTATGGTGAAGGTGATGCTTGCTATGGTGAAGGTGATGCTTGCTATGGTGAAGGTGATGCTTGCTATGGTGAAGGTGATGCTTGCTATGGTGAAGGTGATGCTTGTTATGGTGAAGGTGATGCTTGCTATGGTGAAGGTGATGCTTGCTATGGTGAAGGTGATGCTTTCTATGGTGAAGGTGATGCTTGCTATGGTGAAGGTGATGCTTGCTATGGCGAAGGTGATGCTTGCTATGGTGAAGGTGATGCTTGCTAGGTGAAGGTGATGCTTGCTATGGTGAAGGTGATGCTTGCTATGGTGAAGGTGATGCTTGCTATGGTGAAGGTGATGCTTGCTATGGTGAAGGTGATGCTTGCTATGGTGAAGGTGATGCCTGCTGTGGTGAAGGTGATGCTTGCTATGGTGAAGGTGATGCTTGCTGTGGTGAAGTGATGCTTGCTGTGGTGAAGGTGATGCTTGCTATGGTGAAGGTAAAGCTTGCTATGGTGAAGGTGATGCTTGCTGTGGTGAAGGTGATGCTTGCTATGGTGAAGGTGACGCTTGCTATGGTGAAGGTGATGCTTGCTGTGGTGAAGGTGATGCTTGCTATGGTGAAGGTGATGCTTGCTATGGTGAAGGTGATGCTTGCTATGGTGAAGGTGATGCTTGCTATGGTGAAGGTGATGCTTGCTATGGTGAAGGTGATGCTTGCTATGGTGAAGGTGACGCTTGCTGTGGTGAAGGTGATGCTTGCTATGGTGAAGGTGACGCTTGCTATGGTGAAGGTGATGCTTGCTGTGGTGAAGGTGATGCTTGCTGTGGTGAAGGTGATGCTTGCTATGGTGAAGGTGATGCTTGCTATGGTGAAGGTGATGCTTGCTATGGTGAAGGTGATGCTTGCTATGGTGAAGGTGATGCTTGCTATGGTGAAGGTGATGCTTGCTATGGTGAAGGTGATGCTTGCTATGGTGAAGGTGATGCTTGGTATGGTGAAGGTGATGCTTGGTATGGTGAAGGTGATGCTTGCTATGGTGAAGGTGATGCTTGGTATGCTGAAGGTGATGCTTGCTATGGTGAAGGTGATGATTGGTATGGTGAAGGTGATGCTTGCTATGGTGAAGGTGATGCTTGCTATGGTGAAGGTGATGATTGGTATGGTGAAGGTGATGCTTGCTATGGTGAAGGTGATGATTGGTATGGTGAAGGTGATGCTTGCTATGGTGAAGGTGATGCTTGCTATGGTGAAGGTGATGCTTGCTATGGTGAAGGTGATGCTTGCTATGGTGAAGGTGATGCTTGCTATGGTGAAGGTGGTGCTTGCTATGGTGAAGGTGATGCTTGCTATGGTGAAGGTGATGCTTGCTATGGTGAAGGTGATGCTTGCTATGATGAAGGTTATGCTTGGTATGGTGAAGGTGATGCTTGGTATGGTGAAGGTGATGCTTGGTATGGTGAAGGTGATGCTTGGTATGGTGAAGGTGATACTTGGTATGGTGAAAGTGATACTTGGTATGGTGAAGGTGATACTTGGTATGGTGAAGGTGATGCTTGGTATGGTGAAGGTGATACTTGGTATGGTGAAGGTGATACTTGGTACGGTGAAGGTGATACTTGGTACGGTGAAGGTGATACTTGGTACGGTGAAGGTGATACTTGGTACGGTGAAGGTGATACTTGGTACGGTGAAGGTGATACTTGGTACGGTGAAGGTGATGCTTGGTACGGTGAAGGTGATGCTTGGTACGGTGAAGGTGATGCTTGGTACGGTGAAGGTGATGCTTGCTACGGTGAAGGTGATGCTTGCTACGGTGAAGGTGATGCTTGGTACGGTGAAGGTGATGCTTGCTACGGTGAAGGTGATGCTTGCTATGGTGAAGGTGATGCTTGCTATGGTGAAGGTGATGCTTGCTATGGCGAAGGTGATGCTTGCTATGGTGAAGGTGATGCTTGCTAGGTGAAGGTGATGCTTGCTATGGTGAAGGTGATGCTTGCTATGGTGAAGGTGATGCTTGCTATGGTGAAGGTGATGCTTGCTATGGTGAAGGTGATGCTTGCTGTGGTGAAGGTGATGCTTGCTATGGTGAAGGTGATGCTTGCTGTGGTGAAGGTGATGCTTGCTGTGGTGAAGGTGATGCTTGCTATGGTGAAGGTGACGCTTGCTATGGTGAAGTGATGCTTGCTGTGGTGAAGGTGATGCTTGCTGTGGTGAAGATGACGCTTGCTATGGTGAAGGTGATGCTTGCTATGGTGAAGGTGATGCTTGCTATGGTGAAGGTGATGCTTGCTATGGTGAAGGTGATGCTTGCTATGGTGAAGGTGATGCTTGCTATGGTGAAGGTGATGCTTGCTATGGTGAAGGTGACGCTTGCTGTGGTGAAGGTGATGCTTGCTATGGTGAAGGTGACGCTTGCTATGGTGAAGGTGATGCTTGCTGTGGTGAAGGTGATGCTTGCTGTGGTGAAGGTGATGCTTGCTATGGTGAAGGTGATGCTTGCTGTGGTGAAGGAAAAGCTTGCTATGGTGAAGGTGATGCTTGCTGTGGTGAAGGTGATGCTTGCTCTGGTGAAGGTGATGCTTGCTATGGTGAAGGTGATGCTTGCTATGGTGAAGGTGATGCTTGCTATGGTGAAGGTGATGCTTGCTATGGTGAAGGTGATGCTTGCTATGGTGAAGGTGATGCTTGCTATGGTGAAGGTGATGCTTGCTATGGTGAAGGTGATGCTTGCTATGGTGGAGGTGATGCTTGCTATGGTGGAGGTGATGCTTGCTATGGTGAAGGTGATGCTTGCTATGGTGAAGGTGATGCTTGCTATGGTGAAGGTGATGCTTGCTATGGTGAAGGTGATGCTTGCTATGGTGAAGGTGATGCTTGCTATGGTGAAGGTGATGCTTGCTATGGTGAAGGTGGTGCTTGCTATGGTGAAGGTGATGCTTGCTATGGTGAAGGTGATACTTGCTATGGTGAAGGTGATGCTTGCTATGGTGAAGGTGATGCTTGCTGTGGTGAAGGTGATGTTTGCTGTGGTGAAGGTGATGCTTGCTATGGTGAAGGTGATGCTTGCTATGGTAAAGGTGATGCTTGCTGTGGTGAAGGTGATGTTTGCTGTGGTGAAGGTGATGCTTGGTATGGTGAAGGTGATGCTTGCTATGGTGAAGGTGATGCTTGGTATGGTGAAGGTGATGCTTGGTATGGTGAAGGTGATGCTTGCTATGGTGAAGGTGATGCTTGGTATGCTGAAGGTGATGCTTGCTATGGTGAAGGTGATGCTTGCTATGGTGAAGGTGATGGTTGGTATGGTGAAGGTGATGCTTGCTATGGTGAAGGTGATGCTTGCTATGGTGAAGGTGATGCTTGCTATGGTGAAGGTGATGCTTGGTATGGTGAAGGTGATGCTTGGTATGGTGAAGGTGATGCTTGGTATGGTGAAGGTGATGCTTGGTATGGTGAAGGTGATACTTGGTATGGTGAAGGTGATACTTGGTATGGTGAAGGTGATACTTGGTATGGTGAAGGTGATACTTGGTATGGTGAAGGTGATACTTGGTACGGTGAAGGTGATACTTGGTACGGTGAAGGTGATACTTGGTACGGTGAAGGTGATACTTGGTACGGTGAAGGAGATACTTGGTACGGTGAAGGTGATATTTGGTACGGTGAAGGTGATGCTTGGTACGGTGGAGGTGATGCTTGCTATGGTGGAGGTGATGCTTGCTATTGTGGAGGTGATGCTTGCTATGGTGGAGGTGATGCTTGCTATGGTGAAGGTGATGCTTGCTATGGTGAAGGTGATGCTTGCTGTGGTGAAGGTGATGCTTGCTGTGGTGAAGGTGATGCTTGCTGTGGTGAAGGCGATGCTTGCTATGGTGAAGGTGACGCTTGCTATGGTGAACGTGACGCTTGCTGTGGTGAAGGTGACGCTTGCTATGGTGAAGGTGACGCTTGCTGTGGTGAAGGTGATGCTTGCTATGGTGAAGGTGATGCTTGCTATGGTGTAGGTGATGCTTGCTATGGTGTAGGTGATGCTTGCTATGGTGAAGGTGATGCTTGCTATGGTGAAGGTGATGCTTGCTATGGTGAAGGTGATGCTTGCTATGGTGAAGGTGATGCTTGCTATGGTGAAGGTGATGCTTGCTATCGTGAAGGTGATGCTTCCTATGGTGAAGGTGATGCTTGCTATGGTGAAGGTGATGCTTGCTATGGTGAAGGTGATGCTTGCTATGGTGGAGGTGATGCTTGCTATGGTGGAGGTGATGCTTGCTATGGTGGAGGTGATGCTTGCTATGGTGGAGGTGATGCTTGCTATGGTGGAGGTGATGCTTGCTATGGTGGAGGTGATGCTTTTTATGGTGGAGGTGATGCTTGCTATGGTGGAGGTGATGCTTGCTATGGTGAAGGTGATGCTTGCTGTGGTGAAGGTAATGCTTGCTGTGGTGAAGGTGATGCTTGCTGTTGTGAAGGTGATGCTTGCTATGGTGAAGGTGATGCTTGCTATGGTGAAGGTGATGCTTGCTATGGTGAAGGTGACGCTTGCTATGGTGAAGGTGACGCTTGCTGTGGTGAAGGTGACGCTTGCTGTGGTGAAGGTGACGCTTGCTGTGGTGAAGGTGATGCTTGCTGTGGTGAAGGTGATGCTTGCTATGGTGAAGGTGATGCTTGCTATGGTGAAGGTGATGCTTGCTATGGTGAAGGTGACGCTTGCTATGGTGAAGGTGACGCTTGCTGTGGTGAAGGTGACGCTTGCTGTGGTGAAGGTGACGCTTGCTATGGTGAAGGTGACGCTTGCTATGGTGAAGGTGACGCTTGCTATGGTGAAGGTGATGCTTGCTATGGTGAAGGTGATGCTTGCTGTGGTGAAGGTGATGCTTGCTATGGTGAAGGTGATGCTTGCTATGGTGAAGGTGATGCTTGCTGTGGTGAAGGTGATGCTTGCTGTGGTGAAGGTGATGCTTGCTGTGGTGAAGGTGATGCTTGCTGTGGTGAAGGTGATGCTTGCTATGGTGAAGGTGATGCTTGGTATGGTGAAGGTGATGCTTGGTATGGCGAAGGTGATGCTTGGTATGGCGAAGGTGAAGCTTGGTATGGTGAAGGTGGTGCTTGGTATGGTGAAGGTGATGCTTGGCATGGTGAAGGTGATGCTTGGCATGGTGAAGGTGATGCTTGGTATGGTGAAGGTGATGCTTGCTATGGTGAAGGTGATGCTTGCTATGGTGAAGGTGATGCTTGCTATGGTGAAGGTGATGCTTGCTATGGTGAAGGTGATGCTTGCTATGGCGAAGGTGATGCTTGCTATGGTGAAGGTGATGCTTGCTAGGTGAAGGTGATGCTTGCTATGGTGAAGGTGATGCTTGCTATGGTGAAGGTGATGCTTGCTATGGTGAAGGTGATGCTTGCTATGGTGAAGGTGATGCTTGCTATGGTGAAGGTGATGCTTGCTGTGGTGAAGGTGATGCTTGCTATGGTGAAGGTGATGCTTGCTCTGGTGAAGGTGATGCTTGCTATGGTGAAGGTGATGCTTGCTATGGTGAAGGTGATGCTTGCTATGGTGAAGGTGATGCTTGCTATGGTGAAGGTGATGCTTGCTATGGTGAAGGTGATGCTTGCTATGGTGAAGGTGATGCTTGCTATGGTGGAGGTGATGCTTGCTATGGTGGAGGTGATGCTTGCTATGGTGAAGGTGATGCTTGCTATGGTGAATGTGATGCTTGCTATGGTGAAGCTGATGCTTGCTATGGTGAAGCTGATGCTTGCTATGGTGAAGGTGATGCTTGCTATGGTGAAGGTGATGCTTGGTATGGTGAAGGTGATGCTTGCTATGGTGAAGGTGATGCTTGCTATGGTGAAGGTGATGCTTGCTATGGTGAAGGTGATGCTTGCTATGGTGAAGGTGATGCTTGCTATGGTGAAGGTGATGCTTGCTATGGTGAAGGTGATGCTTGCTATGGTGAAGGTGATGCTTGGTATGGTGAAGGTGATGCTTGGTATGGTGAAGGTGATGCTTGGTATGGTGAAGGTGATACTTGGTATGGTGAAGGTGATACTTGGTATGGTGAAGGTGATACTTGGTATGGTGAAGGTGATACTTGGTATGGTGAAGGTGATACTTGGTATGGTGAAGGTGATACTTGGTACGGTGAAGGTGATACTTGGTACGGTGAAGGTGATACTTGGTACGGTGAAGGTGATACTTGGTACGGTGAAGGTGATGCTTGGTACGGTGAAGGTGATGCTTGCTATGGTGAAGGTGATGCTTGCTATGGTGAAGGTGATGCTGGCTATGGTGAAGGTGATGCTTGCTATGGTGAAGGTGATGCTTGCTATGGTGAAGGTGATGCTTGCTATGGTGAAGGTGATGCTTGCTATGGCGAAGGTGATGCTTGCTATGGTGAAGGTGATGCTTGCTAGGTGAAGGTGATGCTTGCTATGGTGAAGGTGATGCTTGCTATGGTGAAGGTGATGCTTGCTATGGTGAAGGTGATGCTTGCTATGGTGAAGGTGATGCTTGCTATGGTGAAGGTGATGCTTGGTATGGTGAAGGTGATGCTTGGTATGGTGAAGGTGATGCTTGCTATGGTGAAGGTGATGCTTGCTATGGTGAAGGTGATGGTTGGTATGGTGAAGGTGATGCTTGCTATGGTGAAGGTGATGATTGGTATGGTGAAGGTGATGCTTGCTATGGTGAAGGTGATGATTGGTATGGTGAAGGTGATGCTTGGTATGGTGAAGGTGATGCTTGCTATGGTGAAGGTGATGCTTGCTATGGTGAAGGTGATGCTTGCTATGGTGAAGGTGATGCTTGCTATGGTGAAGGTGATGCTTGCTATGGTGAAGGTGATGCTTGCTATGGTGAAGGTGATGCTTGCTATGGTGAAGGTGATGCTTGCTATGGTGAAGGTGATGCTTGCTATGGTGGAGGTGATGCTTGCTATGGTGAAGGTGATGCTTGCTATGGTGAAGGTGATGCTTGCTATGGTGTAGGTGATGCTTGCTATGGTGTAGGTGATGCTTGCTATGGTGAAGGTGATGCTTGCTATGGTGAAGGTGATGCTTGCTATGGTGAAGGTGATGCTTGCTATGGTGAAGGTGATGATTGCTATGGTGAAGGTGATGCTTGCTATGGTGAAGGTGGTGCTTGCTATGGTGAAGGTGATGCTTGCTATGGTGAAGGTGATGCTTGCTATGGTGAAGGTGATGCTTGCTATGGTGAAGGTGATGCTTGCTGTGGTGAAGGTGATGTTTGCTGTGGTGAAGGTGATGCTTGCTATGGTGAAGGTGATGCTTGCTATGGTGAAGGTGATGCTTGCTGTGGTGAAGGTGATGTTTGCTGTGGTGAAGGTGATGCTTGGTATGGTGAAGGTGATGCTTGCTATGGTGAAGGTGATGCTTGGTATGGTGAAGGTGATGCTTGGTATGGTGAAGGTGATGCTTGCTATGGTGAAGGTGATGCTTGGTATGCTGAAGGTGATGCTTGCTATGGTGAAGGTGATGCTTGCTATGGTGAAGGTGATGGTTGGTATGGTGAAGGTGATGCTTGCTATGGTGAAGGTGATGATTGGTATGGTGAAGGTGATGCTTGCTATGGTGAAGGTGATGATTGGTATGGTGAAGGTGATGCTTGGTATGGTGAAGGTGATGCTTGCTATGGTGAAGGTGATGCTTGCTATGGTGAAGGTGATGCTTGCTATGGTGAAGGTGATGCTTGCTATGGTGATGGTGATGCTTGCTATGGTGAAGGTGATGCTTGCTATGGTGAAGGTGATGCTTGCTATGGTGAAGGTGATGCTTGGTATGGTGAAGGTGATGCTTGGTATGGTGAAGGTGATGCTTGGTATGGTGAAGGTGATGCTTGGTATGGTGAAGGTGATGCTTGGTATGGTGAAGGTGATACTTGGTATGGTGAAGGTGATACTTGGTATGGTGAAGGTGATACTTGGTATGGTGAAGGTGATACTTGGTATGGTGAAGGTGATACTTGGTATGGTGAAGGTGATACTTGGTACGGTGAAGGTGATACTTGGTACGGTGAAGGTGATACTTGGTACGGTGAAGGTGATACTTGGTACGGTGAAGGTGATGCTTGGTACGGTGAAGGTGATGCTTGGTACGGTGAAGGTGATGCTTGGTACGGTGGAGGTGATGCTTGGTACGGTGGAGGTGATGCTTGCTATGGTGGAGGTGATGCTTGCTATTGTGGAGGTGATGCTTGCTATGGTGAAGGTGATGCTTGCTATGGTGAAGGTGATGCTTGCTATGGTGAAGGTGATGCTTGGTATGGTGAAGGTTATGCTTGCTATGGTGAAGGTGATGCTTGCTATGGTGAAGGTGATGCTTGCTATGGTGAAGGTGATGCTTGCTATGGTGAAGGTGATGCTTGCTATGGTGAAGGTGATGCTTGCTATGGTGAAGGTGATGCTTGCTATGGTGAAGGTGATGCTTGCTATGGTGAAGGTGATGGTTGCTATGGTGAAGGTGATGCTTGCTATGGCGAAGGTGATGCTTGCTGTGGTGAAGGTGATGCTTGCTATGGTGAAGGTGATGCTTGCTATGGTGAAGGTGATGCCTGCTGTGGTGAAGGTGATGCTTGCTATGGTGAAGGTGATGCTTGCTGTGGTGAAGTGATGCTTGCTGTGGTGAAGGTGATGCTTGCTATGGTGAAGGTGACACTTGCTATGGTGAAGGTGATGCTTGCTGTGGTGAAGGTGATGCTTGCTATGGTGAAGGTGACGCTGGCTATGGTGAAGGTGACGCTTGCTGTGGTGAAGGCTATGCTTGCTGTGGTGAAGGCTATGCTTGCTGTGGTGAAGGTGATGCTTGCTATGGTGAAGGTGATGCTTACTATGGTGAAGGTGATGCTTGCTATGGTGAAGGTGATGCTTGCTATGGTGAAGGTGATGCTTGCTGTGGTGAAGGTGACGCTTGCTATGGTGAAGGTGATGCTTGCTGTGGTGAAGGTGATGCTTGCTGTGGTGAAGGTGATGCTTGCTATGGTGAAGGTGACGCTTGCTATGGTGAAGGTGATGCTTGCTGTGGTGAAGGTGATGCTTGCTATGGTGAAGGTGACGCTTGCTATGGTGAAGGTGATGCTTGCTGTGGTGAAGGTGATGCTTGCTATGGTGAAGGTGATACTTGGTATGGTGAAGGTGATGCTTGGTATGGTGAAGGTGATGCTTGCTATGGTGGAGGTGATGCTTGCTATGGTGGAGGTGATGCTTGCTATGTTGAAGGTGACGCTTGGTATGGTGAAGGTGATGCTTGCTATGGTGAAGGTGACGCTTGCTATGGTGAAGGTGATGCTTGGTATGGTGAAGGTGACGCTTGGTATGGTGAAGGTGATGCTTGGTATGGTGAAGGTGATGCTTGCTATGGTGGAGGTGATGCTTGCTATGGTGAAGGTGATGCTTGGTATGGTGAAGGTGATGCTTGGTATGGTGAAGGTGATGCTTGGTATGGTGAAGGTGACGCTTGCTATGGTGGAGGTGACGCTTGGTATGGTGAAGGTGATGCTTGCTATGGTGGAGATGATGCTTGCTATGGTGAAGGTGATGCTTGGTATGGTGAAGGTTATGCTTGCTATGGTGAAGGTGATGCTTGCTATGGTGAAGGTGATGCTTGCTATGGTGAAGGTGATGCTTGCTATGGTGAAGGTGATGCTTGCTATGGTGAAGGTGATGCTTGCTATGGTGAAGGTGATGCTTGCTATGGTGAAGGTGATGCTTGCTATGGTGAAGGTGATGCTTGCTATGGTGAAGGTGATGCTTGCTATGGTGAAGGTGATGCTTGCTATGGTGAAGGTGATGCTTGCTATGGTGAAGGTGATGCTTGCTATGGCGAAGGTGATGCTTGCTGTGGTGAAGGTGATGCTTGCTATGGTGAAGGTGATGCTTGCTATGGTGAAGGTGATGCTTGCTATGGTGAAGGTGATGCCTGCTGTGGTGAAGGTGATGCTTGCTATGGTGAAGGTGATGCTTGCTGTGGTGAAGTGATGCTTGCTGTGGTGAAGGTGATGCTTGCTATGGTGAAGGTGACGCTTGCTGTGGTGAAGGTGATGCTTGCTGTGGTGAAGGTGATGCTTGCTATGGTGAAGGTGACGCTGGCTATGGTGAAGGTGACGCTTGCTGTGGTGAAGGCTATGCTTGCTGTGGTGAAGGCTATGCTTGCTGTGGTGAAGGTGATGCTTGCTATGGTGAAGGTGACACTTGCTATGGTGAAGGTGATGCTTGCTGTGGTGAAGGTGATGCTTGCTGTGGTGAAGGTGATGCTTGCTATGGTGAAGGTAATGCTTGCTACGGTGAAGGTGATGCTTGCTGTGGTGAAGGTGATGCTTGCTATGGTGAAGGTGATGCTTGCTCTGGTGAAGGTGATGCTTGCTATGGTGAAGGTGATGCTTGCTATGGTGAAGGTGATGCTTGCTATGGTGAAGGTGATGCTTGCTATGGTGAAGGTGATGCTTGCTATGGTGAAGGTGATGCTTGCTATGGTGAAGGTGATGCTTGCTATGGTGAATGTGATGCTTGCTATGGTGAAGGTGATGCTTGCTATGGTGAAGCTGATGCTTGCTATGGTGAAGGTGATGCTTGCTATGGTGAAGGTGACGCTTGCTATGGTGAAGGTGATGCTTGCTGTGGTGAAGGTGACGCTTGCTGTGGTGAAGGTGACGCTTGCTGTGGTGAAGGTGATGCTTGCTATGGTGAAGGTGATGCTTGCTGTGGTGAAGTGATGCTTGCTGTGGTGAAGGTGATGCTTGCTATGGTGAAGGTGACGCTTGCTATGGTGAAGGTGATGCTTGCTGTGGTGAAGGTGATGCTTGCTATGGTGAAGGTGACGCTGGCTATGGTGAAGGTGACGCTTGCTGTGGTGAAGGCTATGCTTGCTGTGGTGAAGGTGATGCTTGCTATGGTGAAGGTGATGCTTGCTATGGTGAAGGTGATGCTTGCTATGGTGAAGGTGATGCTTGCTATGGTGAAGGTGATGCTTGCTATGGTGAAGGTGATGCTTGCTATGGTGAAGGTGACGCTTGCTGTGGTGAAGGTGGTGCTTGCTATGGTGAAGGTGACGCTTGCTATGGTGAAGGTGACGCTTGCTGTGGTGAAGGTGACGCTTGCTGTGGTGAAGGTGATGCTTGCTATGGTGAAGGTGATGCTTGCTGTGGTGAAGGTAATGCTTGCTACGGTGAAGGTGATGCTTGCTACGGTGAAGGTGATGCTTGCTGTGGTGAAGGTGATGCTTGCTATGGTGAAGGTGATGCTTGCTATGGTGAAGGTGATGCTTGCTATGGTGAAGGTGATGCTTGCTATGGTGAAGGTGATGCTTGCTATGGTGAAGGTGATGCTTGCTATGGTGAAGGTGATGCTTGCTATGGTGAAGGTGATGCTTGCTATGGTGAATGTGATGCTTGCTATGGTGAAGGTGATGCTTGCTATGGTGAAGCTGATGCTTGCTATGGTGAAGGTGATGCTTGCTATGGTGAAGGTGATGCTTGCTATGGTGAAGGTGACGCTTGCTATGGTGAAGGTGACGCTTGCTGTGGTGAAGGTGACGCTTGCTGTGGTGAAGGTGACGCTTGCTGTGGTGAAGGTGACGCTTGCTGTGGTGAAGGTGATGCTTGCTGTGGTGAAGGTGATGCTTGCTGTGGTGAAGGTGATGCTTGCTATGGTGAAGGTGATGCTTGCTCTGGTGAAGGTGATGCTTGCTATGGTGAAGGTGATGCTTGCTATGGTGAAGGTGATGCTTGCTATGGTGAAGGTGATGCTTGCTATGGTGAAGGTGATGCTTGCTATGGTGAAGGTGATGCTTGCTATGGTGAAGGTGATGCTTGCTATGGTGAAGGTGATGCTTGCTATGGTGAAGGTGATGCTTGCTATGGTGAAGGTGATGCTTGCTATGGTGAAGGTGGTGCTTGCTATGGTGAAGGTGATGCTTGCTATGGTGAAGGTGATGCTTGCTATGGTGAAGGTGATGCTTGCTATGGTGAAGGTGATGCTTGCTATGGTGAAGGTGATGCTTGCTATGGTGAAGGTGATGCTTGCTATGGTGAAGGTGATGCTTGCTATGGTGAAGGTGATGCTTGCTATGGTGAAGGTGATGCTTGCTAGGTGAAGGTGATGCTTGCTATGGTGAAGGTGATACTTGGTATGGTGAAGGTGATGCTTGGTATGGTGAAGGTGATGCTTGCTATGGTGGAGGTGATGCTTGCTATGGTGAAGGTGATGCTTGCAATGGTGAAGGTGATGCTTGCTAAGGTGAAGGTGATGCTTGCTATGGTGAAGTTGATGCTTGCTATGGTGAAGGAGATGCTTGCTGTGGTGGAGGTGATCCTTGCTATGGTGAAGGTGATGCTTGCTATGGTGAAGGTGATGCTTGCTATGGTGAAGGTGATGCTTGGTATGGTGAAGGTGATGCTTGGTATGGTGAAGGTGATGCTTGCTATGGTGAAGGTGATGCTCGGTATGGTGAAGGTGATGCTTGGTATGGTGAAGGTGATGCTTGGTATGGTGAAGGTGATGCTTGGTATGGTGAAGGTGATGCTTGGTATGGTGAAGGTGATGCTTGGTATGGTGAAGGTGATGCTTGGTATGGTGAAGGTGATGCTTGGTATGATGAAGGTGTTGCTTGGTATGGTGAAGGTGTTGCTTGGTATGGTGAAGGTGATGCTTGGTATGGTGAAGGTGATGCTTGGTATGGTGAAGGTGATGCTTGGTATGGTGAAGGTGATGCTTGGTATGGTGAAGGTGATGCTTGGTATGGTGAAGGTGATGCTTGGTATGGTGAAGGTGATGCTTGGTATGGTGAAGGTGATGCTTGGTATGGTGAAGGTGATGCTTGGTATGGTGAAGGTGATACTTGGTATGGTGAAGGTGATGCTTGGTATGGTGAAGGTGATACTTGGTATGGTGAAGGTGATACTTGGTATGGTGAAGGTGATACTTGGTATGGTGAAGGTGATACTTGGTACGGTGAAGGTGATACTTGGTACGGTGAAGGTGATACTTGGTACGGTAAAGGTGATACTTGGTACGGTGAAGGTGATACTTGGTACGGTGAAGGTGATGCTTGGTACGGTGAAGGTGATGCTTGGTACGGTGAAGGTGATGCTTGGTACGGTGAAGGTGATGCTTGGTACGGTGAAGGTGATGCTTGGTACGGTGAAGGTGATGCTTGGTACGGTGAAGGTGATGCTTGCTATGGTGAAGGTGATGCTTGCTATGGTGAAGTTGATGCTTGCTATGGTGAAGGTGATGCTTGCTATGGTGAAGGTGATGCTTGCTATGGTGAAGGTGATGCTTGCTATGGTGAACGTGATGCTTGCTATGGTGAAGGTGATGCTTGGTATGGAAGGTGATGCTTGCTATGGTGAAGGTGATGCTTGGTATGGTGAAGGTGATGCTTGGTATGGTGAAGGTGATGCTTGCTATGGTGAAGGTGATGCTTGGTATGGTGAAGGTGATGCTTGCTATGGTGAAGGTGATGCTTGGTATGGTAAAGGTGATGCTTGGTATGGTGAAGGTGATGCTTGGTATGGTGAAGGTGATGCTTGGTATGGTGAAGGTGATGCTTGGTATGGTGAAGGTGATGCTTGCTATGGTGGAGGTGATGCTTGCTATGGTGGAGGTGATGCTTGCTATGGTGAAGGTGACGCTTGCTATGGTGAAGGTGATGCTTGCTATGGTGAAGGTTATGCTTGCTATGGTGAAGGTGATGCTTGCTATGGTGAAGGTGATGCTTGCTATGGTGAAGCTGATGCTTGTTATGGTGAAGGTGATGCTTGGTATGGTGAAGGTGATGCTTGGTATGGAAGGTGATGCTTGCTATGGTGAAAGTGATGCTTGCTATGGTGAAGGTGATGCTTGGTATGGTGAAGGTGATGCTTGGTATGGGGAAGGTGATGCTTGGTATGGTGAAGGTGATGCTTGCTATGGTGAAGGTGAAGCTTGCTATGGTGAAGGTATGCTTGCTATGGTGAAGGTGATGCTTGCTATGGTGGAGGTGATGCTTGCTATGGTGGAGGTGATGCTTGCTATGGTGGAGGTGATGCTTGATATGGTGAAGTTGATGCTTGCTATGGTGAAGGAGATGCTTGCTGTGGTGGAGGTGATCCTTGCTATGGTGAAGGTGATGCTTGCTATGGTGAAGGTGATGCTCGGTATGGTGAAGGTGATGCTTGGTATGGTGAAGGTGATGCTTGGTATGGTGAAGGTGATGCTTGGTATGGTGAAGGTGATGCTTGGTATGATGAAGGTGTTGCTTGGTATGGTGAAGGTGTTGCTTGGTATGGTGAAGGTGATGCTTGGTATGGTGAAGGTGACGCTTGCTGTGGTGAAGGCTATGCTTGCTGTGGTGAAGGTGATGCTTGCTATGGTGAAGGTGATGCTTGCTATGGTGAAGGTGATGCTTGCTATGGTGAAGGTGATGCTTGCTATGGTGAAGGTGATGCTTGCTATGGTGAAGGTGATGCTTGCTAGGTGAAGGTGATGCTTGCTATGGTGAAGGTGATACTTGGTATGGTGAAGGTGATGCTTGGTATGGTGAAGGTGATGCTTGGTATGGTAAAGGTGATGCTTGGTATGGTGAAGGTGATGCTTGGTATGGTGAAGGTGATGCTTGGTATGGTGAAGGTGATGCTTGGTATGGTGAAGGTGATGCTTGCTATGGTGGAGGTGATGCTTGCTATGGTGGAGGTGATGCTTGCTATGGTGAAGGTGACGCTTGCTATGGTGAAGGTGATGCTTGCTATGGTGAAGGTTATGCTTGCTATGGTGAAGGTGATGCTTGCTATGGTGAAGGTGATGCTTGCTATGGTGAAGCTGATGCTTGTTATGGTGAAGGTGATGCTTGGTATGGTGAAGGTGATGCTTGGTATGGAAGGTGATGCTTGCTATGGTGAAGGTGATGCTTGCTATGGTGAAGGTGATGCTTGGTATGGTGAAGGTGATGCTTGGTATGGGGAAGGTGATGCTTGGTATGGTGAAGGTGATGCTTGCTATGGTGAAGGTGAAGCTTGCTATGGTGAAGGTATGCTTGCTATGGTGAAGGTGATGCTTGCTATGGTGGAGGTGATGCTTGCTATGGTGGAGGTGATGCTTGCTATGGTGGAGGTGATGCTTGATATGGTGAAGTTGATGCTTGCTATGGTGAAGGAGATGCTTGCTGTGGTGGAGGTGATCCTTGCTATGGTGAAGGTGATGCTTGCTATGGTGAAGGTGATGCTCGGTATGGTGAAGGTGATGCTTGGTATGGTGAAGGTGATGCTTGGTATGGTGAAGGTGATGCTTGGTATGGTGAAGGTGATGCTTGGTATGATGAAGGTGTTGCTTGGTATGGTGAAGGTGTTGCTTGGTATGGTGAAGGTGATGCTTGGTATGGTGAAGGTGACGCTTGCTGTGGTGAAGGCTATGCTTGCTGTGGTGAAGGTGATGCTTGCTATGGTGAAGGTGATGCTTGCTATGGTGAAGGTGATGCTTGCTATGGTGAAGGTGACGCTTGCTATGGTGAAGGTGACGCTTGCTGTGGTGAAGGTGACGCTTGCTGTGGTGAAGGTGACACTTGCTGTGGTGAAGGTGACGCTTGCTGTGGTGAAGGTGATGCTTGCTGTGGTGAAGGTGATGCTTGCTGTGGTGAAGGTGATGCTTGCTATGGTGAAGGTGATGCTTGCTCTGGTGAAGGTGATGCTTGCTATGGTGAAGGTGATGCTTGCTATGGTGAAGGTGATGCTTGCTATGGTGAAGGTGATGCTTGCTATGGTGAAGGTGATACTTGCTATGGTGGAGGTGATGCTTGATATGGTGAAGTTGATGCTTGCTATGGTGAAGGAGATGCTTGCTGTGGTGGAGGTGATCCTTGCTATGGTGAAGGTGATGCTTGCTATGGTGAAGGTGATGCTCGGTATGGTGAAGGTGATGCTTGGTATGGTGAAGGTGATGCTTGGTATGGTGAAGGTGATGCTTGGTATGGTGAAGGTGATGCTTGGTATGATGAAGGTGTTGCTTGGTATGGTGAAGGTGTTGCTTGGTATGGTGAAGGTGATGCTTGGTATGGTGAAGGTGGCGCTTGCTGTGGTGAAGGCTATGCTTGCTGTGGTGAAGGTGATGCTTGCTATGGTGAAGGTGATGCTTGCTATGGTGAAGGTGATGCTTGCTATGGTGAAGGTGATGCTTGCTATGGTGAAGGTGATGCTTGCTATGGTGAAGGTGATGCTTGCTAGGTGAAGGTGATGCTTGCTATGGTGAAGGTGATACTTGGTATGGTGAAGGTGATGCTTGGTATGGTGAAGGTGATGCTTGGTATGGTAAAGGTGATGCTTGGTATGGTGAAGGTGATGCTTGGTATGGTGAAGGTGATGCTTGGTATGGTGAAGGTGATGCTTGGTATGGTGAAGGTGATGCTTGCTATGGTGGAGGTGATGCTTGCTATGGTGGAGGTGATGCTTGCTATGGTGAAGGTGACGCTTGCTATGGTGAAGGTGATGCTTGCTATGGTGAAGGTTATGCTTGCTATGGTGAAGGTGATGCTTGCTATGGTGAAGGTGATGCTTGCTATGGTGAAGCTGATGCTTGTTATGGTGAAGGTGATGCTTGGTATGGTGAAGGTGATGCTTGGTATGGAAGGTGATGCTTGCTATGGTGAAGGTGATGCTTGCTATGGTGAAGGTGATGCTTGGTATGGTGAAGGTGATGCTTGGTATGGGGAAGGTGATGCTTGGTATGGTGAAGGTGATGCTTGCTATGGTGAAGGTGAAGCTTGCTATGGTGAAGGTATGCTTGCTATGGTGAAGGTGATGCTTGCTATGGTGGAGGTGATGCTTGCTATGGTGGAGGTGATGCTTGCTATGGTGGAGGTGATGCTTGATATGGTGAAGTTGATGCTTGCTATGGTGAAGGAGATGCTTGCTGTGGTGGAGGTGATCCTTGCTATGGTGAAGGTGATGCTTGCTATGGTGAAGGTGATGCTCGGTATGGTGAAGGTGATGCTTGGTATGGTGAAGGTGATGCTTGGTATGGTGAAGGTGATGCTTGGTATGGTGAAGGTGATGCTTGGTATGATGAAGGTGTTGCTTGGTATGGTGAAGGTGTTGCTTGGTATGGTGAAGGTGATGCTTGGTATGGTGAAGGTGACGCTTGCTGTGGTGAAGGCTATGCTTGCTGTGGTGAAGGTGATGCTTGCTATGGTGAAGGTGATGCTTGCTATGGTGAAGGTGATGCTTGCTATGGTGAAGGTGACGCTTGCTATGGTGAAGGTGACGCTTGCTGTGGTGAAGGTGACGCTTGCTGTGGTGAAGGTGACGCTTGCTGTGGTGAAGGTGACGCTTGCTGTGGTGAAGGTGATGCTTGCTGTGGTGAAGGTGATGCTTGCTGTGGTGAAGGTGATGCTTGCTATGGTGAAGGTGATGCTTGCTCTGGTGAAGGTGATGCTTGCTATGGTGAAGGTGATGCTTGCTATGGTGAAGGTGATGCTTGCTATGGTGAAGGTGATGCTTGCTATGGTGAAGGTGATACTTGGTATGGTGAAGGTGATGCTTGGTATGGTGAAGGTGATGCTTGCTATGGTGGAGGTGATGCTTGCTATGGTGGAGGTGATGCTTGCTATGTTGAAGGTGACGCTTGGTATGGTGAAGGTGATGCTTGCTATGGTGAAGGTGACGCTTGCTATGGTGAAGGTGATGCTTGGTATGGTGAAGGTGACGCTTGGTATGGTGAAGGTGATGCTTGGTATGGTGAAGGTGATGCTTGCTATGGTGGAGGTGATGCTTGCTATGGTGAAGGTGATGGTTGGTATGGTGAAGGTGATGCTTGGTATGGTGAAGGTGATGCTTGGTATGGTGAAGGTGACGCTTGCTATGGTGGAGGTGACGCTTGGTATGGTGAAGGTGATGCTTGCTATGGTGGAGATGATGCTTGCTATGGTGAAGGTGATGCTTGGTATGGTGAAGGTTATGCTTGCTATGGTGAAGGTGATGCTTGCTATGGTGAAGGTGATGCTTGCTATGGTGAAGGTGATGCTTGCTATGGTGAAGGTGATGCTTGCTATGGTGAAGGTGATGCTTGCTATGGTGAAGGTGATGCTTGCTATGGTGAAGGTGATGCTTGCTATGGTGAAGGTGATGCTTGCTATGGTGAAGGTGATGCTTGCTATGGCGAAGGTGATGCTTGCTGTGGTGAAGGTGATGCTTGCTATGGTGAAGGTGATGCTTGCTATGGTGAAGGTGATGCCTGCTGTGGTGAAGGTGATGCTTGCTATGGTGAAGGTGATGCTTGCTGTGGTGAAGTGATGCTTGCTGTGGTGAAGGTGATGCTTGCTATGGTGAAGGTGACGCTTGCTATGGTGAAGGTGATGCTTGCTGTGGTGAAGGTGATGCTTGCTATGGTGAAGGTGACGCTGGCTATGGTGAAGGTGACGCTTGCTGTGGTGAAGGCTATGCTTGCTGTGGTGAAGGCTATGCTTGCTGTGGTGAAGGTGATGCTTGCTATGGTGAAGGTGATGCTTACTATGGTGAAGGTGATGCTTGCTATGGTGAAGGTGATGCTTGCTATGGTGAAGGTGATGCTTGCTGTGGTGAAGGTGACGCTTGCTATGGTGAAGGTGATGCTTGCTGTGGTGAAGGTGATGCTTGCTGTGGTGAAGGTGATGCTTGCTATGGTGAAGGTGACGCTTGCTATGGTGAAGGTGATGCTTGCTGTGGTGAAGGTGATGCTTGCTATGGTGAAGGTGACGCTTGCTATGGTGAAGGTGATGCTTGCTGTGGTGAAGGTGATGCTTGCTATGGTGAAGGTGATACTTGGTATGGTGAAGGTGATGCTTGGTATGGTGAAGGTGATGCTTGCTATGGTGGAGGTGATGCTTGCTATGGTGGAGGTGATGCTTGCTATGTTGAAGGTGACGCTTGGTATGGTGAAGGTGATGCTTGCTATGGTGAAGGTGACGCTTGCTATGGTGAAGGTGATGCTTGGTATGGTGAAGGTGACGCTTGGTATGGTGAAGGTGATGCTTGGTATGGTGAAGGTGATGCTTGCTATGGTGGAGGTGATGCTTGCTATGGTGAAGGTGATGCTTGGTATGGTGAAGGTGATGCTTGGTATGGTGAAGGTGATGCTTGGTATGGTGAAGGTGACGCTTGCTATGGTGGAGGTGACGCTTGGTATGGTGAAGGTGATGCTTGCTATGGTGGAGATGATGCTTGCTATGGTGAAGGTGATGCTTGGTATGGTGAAGGTTATGCTTGCTATGGTGAAGGTGATGCTTGCTATGGTGAAGGTGATGCTTGCTATGGTGAAGGTGATGCTTGCTATGGTGAAGGTGATGCTTGCTATGGTGAAGGTGATGCTTGCTATGGTGAAGGTGATGCTTGCTATGGTGAAGGTGATGCTTGCTATGGTGAAGGTGATGCTTGCTATGGTGAAGGTGATGCTTGCTATGGTGAAGGTGATGCTTGCTATGGTGAAGGTGATGCTTGCTATGGCGAAGGTGATGCTTGCTGTGGTGAAGGTGATGCTTGCTATGGTGAAGGTGATGCTTGCTATGGTGAAGGTGATGCCTGCTGTGGTGAAGGTGATGCTTGCTATGGTGAAGGTGATGCTTGCTGTGGTGAAGTGATGCTTGCTGTGGTGAAGGTGATGCTTGCTATGGTGAAGGTGACGCTTGCTATGGTGAAGGTGATGCTTGCTGTGGTGAAGGTGATGCTTGCTATGGTGAAGGTGACGCTGGCTATGGTGAAGGTGACGCTTGCTGTGGTGAAGGCTATGCTTGCTGTGGTGAAGGCTATGCTTGCTGTGGTGAAGGTGATGCTTGCTATGGTGAAGGTGACACTTGCTATGGTGAAGGTGATGCTTGCTGTGGTGAAGGTGATGCTTGCTGTGGTGAAGGTGATGCTTGCTATGGTGAAGGTGATGCTTGCTGTGGTGAAGGTAATGCTTGCTACGGTGAAGGTGATGCTTGCTGTGGTGAAGGTGATGCTTGCTATGGTGAAGGTGATGCTTGCTCTGGTGAAGGTGATGCTTGCTATGGTGAAGGTGATGCTTGCTATGGTGAAGGTGATGCTTGCTATGGTGAAGGTGATGCTTGCTATGGTGAAGGTGATGCTTGCTATGGTGAAGGTGATGCTTGCTATGGTGAATGTGATGCTTGCTATGGTGAAGGTGATGCTTGCTATGGTGAAGCTGATGCTTGCTATGGTGAAGGTGATGCTTGCTATGGTGAAGGTGACGCTTGCTATGGTGAAGGTGATGCTTGCTGTGGTGAAGGTGACGCTTGCTGTGGTGAAGGTGACGCTTGCTGTGGTGAAGGTGATGCTTGCTATGGTGAAGGTGATGCTTGCTGTGGTGAAGTGATGCTTGCTGTGGTGAAGGTGATGCTTGCTATGGTGAAGGTGACGCTTGCTATGGTGAAGGTGATGCTTGCTGTGGTGAAGGTGATGCTTGCTATGGTGAAGGTGACGCTGGCTATGGTGAAGGTGACGCTTGCTGTGGTGAAGGCTATGCTTGCTGTGGTGAAGGTGATGCTTGCTATGGTGAAGGTGATGCTTGCTATGGTGAAGGTGATGCTTGCTATGGTGAAGGTGATGCTTGCTATGGTGAAGGTGATGCTTGCTATGGTGAAGGTGATGCTTGCTATGGTGAAGGTGACGCTTGCTGTGGTGAAGGTGGTGCTTGCTATGGTGAAGGTGACGCTTGCTATGGTGAAGGTGACGCTTGCTGTGGTGAAGGTGATGCTTGCTGTGGTGAAGGTGATGCTTGCTATGGTGAAGGTGATGCTTGCTGTGGTGAAGGTAATGCTTGCTACGGTGAAGGTGATGCTTGCTACGGTGAAGGTGATGCTTGCTGTGGTGAAGGTGATGCTTGCTATGGTGAAGGTGATGCTTGCTATGGTGAAGGTGATGCTTGCTATGGTGAAGGTGATGCTTGCTATGGTGAAGGTGATGCTTGCTATGGTGAAGGTGATGCTTGCTATGGTGAAGGTGACGCTTGCTATGTTGAAGGTGACGCTTGCTGTGGTGAAGGTGACGCTTGCTGTGGTGAAGGTGACGCTTGCTGTGGTGAAGGTGACGCTTGCTGTGGTGAAGGTGACGCTTGCTGTGGTGAAGGTGATGCTTGCTGTGGTGAAGGTGATGCTTGCTATGGTGAAGGTGATGCTTGCTGTGGTGAAGGTGACGCTTGCTGTGGTGAAGGTGATGCTTGCTGTGGTGAAGGTGATGCTTGCTATGGTGAAGGTGATGCTTGCTGTGGTGAAGGTGATGCTTGCTGTGGTGAAGGTGATGCTTGCTATGGTGAAGGTGATGCTTGCTCTGGTGAAGGTGATGCTTGCTATGGTGAAGGTGATGCTTGCTATGGTGAAGGTGATGCTTGCTATGGTGAAGGTGATGCTTGCTATGGTGAAGGTGATGCTTGCTATGGTGAAGGTGATGCTTGCTATGGTGAAGGTGATGCTTGCTATGGTGAAGGTGATGCTTGCTATGGTGAAGGTGATGCTTGCTATGGTGAAGGTGATGCTTGCTATGGTGAAGGTGGTGCTTGCTATGGTGAAGGTGATGCTTGCTATGGTGAAGGTGATGCTTGCTATGGTGAAGGTGATGCTTGCTATGGTGAAGGTGATGCTTGCTATGGTGAAGGTGATGCTTGCTATGGTGAAGGTGATGCTTGCTATGGTGAAGGTGATGCTTGCTATGGTGAAGGTGATGCTTGCTATGGTGAAGGTGATGCTTGCTAGGTGAAGGTGATGCTTGCTATGGTGAAGTTGATGCTTGCTATGGTGAAGGAGATGCTTGCTGTGGTGGAGGTGATCCTTGCTATGGTGAAGGTGATGCTTGCTATGGTGAAGGTGATGCTTGCTATGGTGAAGGTGATGCTTGGTATGGTGAAGGTGATGCTAGGTATGGTGAAGGTGATGCTTGCTATGGTGAAGGTGATGCTCGGTATGGTGAAGGTGATGCTTGGTATGGTGAAGGTGATGCTTGGTATGGTGAAGGTGATGCTTGGTATGGTGAAGGTGATGCTTGGTATGGTGAAGGTGTTGCTTGGTATGGTGAAGGTGATGCTTGGTATGGTGAAGGTGATGCTTGGTATGGTGAAGGTGATGCTTGGTATGGTGAAGGTGATGCTTGGTATGGTGAAGGTGATGCTTGGTATGGTGAAGGTGATGCTTGGTATGGTGAAGGTGATGCTTGGTATGGTGAAGGTGATGCTTGGTATGGTGAAGGTGATGCTTGGTATGGTGAAGGTGATACTTGGTATGGTGAAGGTGATGCTTGGTATGGTGAAGGTGATACTTGGTATGGTGAAGGTGATACTTGGTATGGTGAAGGTGATACTTGGTATGGTGAAGGTGATACTTGGTACGGTGAAGGTGATACTTGGTACGGTGAAGGTGATACTTGGTACGGTAAAGGTGATACTTGGTACGGTGAAGGTGATACTTGGTACGGTGAAGGTGATGCTTGGTACGGTGAAGGTGATGCTTGGTACGGTGAAGGTGATGCTTGGTACGGTGAAGGTGATGCTTGGTACGGTGAAGGTGATGCTTGGTACGGTGAAGGTGATGCTTGGTACGGTGAAGGTGATGCTTGCTATGGTGAAGGTGATGCTTGCTATGGTGAAGTTGATGCTTGCTATGGTGAAGGTGATGCTTGCTATGGTGAAGGTGATGCTTGCTATGGTGAAGGTGATGCTTGCTATGGTGAACGTGATGCTTGCTATGGTGAAGGTGATGCTTGGTATGGAAGGTGATGCTTGCTATGGTGAAGGTGATGCTTGGTATGGTGAAGGTGATGCTTGGTATGGTGAAGGTGATGCTTGCTATGGTGAAGGTGATGCTTGGTATGGTGAAGGTGATGCTTGCTATGGTGAAGGTGATGCTTGGTATGGTAAAGGTGATGCTTGGTATGGTGAAGGTGATGCTTGGTATGGTGAAGGTGATGCTTGGTATGGTGAAGGTGATGCTTGGTATGGTGAAGGTGATGCTTGCTATGGTGGAGGTGATGCTTGCTATGGTGGAGGTGATGCTTGCTATGGTGAAGGTGACGCTTGCTATGGTGAAGGTGATGCTTGCTATGGTGAAGGTTATGCTTGCTATGGTGAAGGTGATGCTTGCTATGGTGAAGGTGATGCTTGCTATGGTGAAGCTGATGCTTGTTATGGTGAAGGTGATGCTTGGTATGGTGAAGGTGATGCTTGGTATGGAAGGTGATGCTTGCTATGGTGAAGGTGATGCTTGCTATGGTGAAGGTGATGCTTGGTATGGTGAAGGTGATGCTTGGTATGGGGAAGGTGATGCTTGGTATGGTGAAGGTGATGCTTGCTATGGTGAAGGTGAAGCTTGCTATGGTGAAGGTATGCTTGCTATGGTGGAGGTGATGCTTGCTATGGTGGAGGTGATGCTTGCTATGGTGGAGGTGATGCTTGATATGGTGGAGGTGATGCTTGCTATGGTGGTGGTGATGCTTGCTATGGTGGAGGTGATGCTTGCTATGGTGGAGGTGATGCTTGCTATGGTGGAGGTGATGCTTGCTATGGTGGAGGTGATACTTGCTATGGTGGAGGTGATGCTTGCTATGGTGAAGGTGATGCTTCCTATGGTGAAGGTGATGCTTGCTATGGTGAAGGTGATGCTTGCTATGGTGAAGGTGATGCTTGCTATGGTGAAGGTGATGCCTGCTTTGGTGGAGGTGATGCTTGCTATGGTGAAGGTGATGCTGGCTATGGTGAAGGTGATGCTTGCTATGGTGAAGGTGATGCTTGCTATGGTGAAGGTGATGCTTGCTATGGTGAAGGTGATGCTTGGTATGGTGAAGGTGATGCTTGGTATGGTGAAGGTGATGCTTGGTATGGTGAAGGTGATGCTTGGTATGGTGAAGGTGATGCTTGGTATGGTGAAGGTGATGCTTGGTATGTTGAAGGTGATGCTTGGTATGGTGAAGGTGTTGCTTGGTATGGTGAAGGTGTTGCTTGGTATGTTGAAGGTGATGCTTGGTATGGTGAAGGTGTTGCTAGGTATGGTGATGGTGATGCTTGGTATGGTGAAGGTGATGCTTGGTATGGTGAAGGTGATGCTTGGTATGGTGAAGGTGATGCTTGGTATGGTGAAGGTGATGCTTGGTATGGTGAAGGTGATGCTTGGTACGGTGAAGGTGATACTTGGTACGGTGAAGGTGATACTTGGTACGGTGAAGGTGATGCTTGGTATGGTGAAGGTGATACTTGGTACGGTGAAGGTGATACTTGGTACGGTGAAGGTGATGCTTGGTACGGTGAAGGTGATGCTTGTTACGGTGAAGGTGATGCTTGGTACGGTGAAGGTGATGCTTGGTACGGTGAAGGTGATGCTTGGTACAGTGAAGGTGATGCTTGCTATGGTGAAGGTGATGCTTGCTATGGTGAAGGTGATGCTTGCTATGGTTAAGGTGATGCTTGCTATGCTGAAGGTGATGCTTGCTATGGCGAAGGTGATGCTTGCTATGGTGAAGGTGATGCTTGCTATGTGAAGGTGATGCTTGCTATGGTGAAGGTGATGCTTGCTATGGTGAAGGTGATGCTTGCTATGGTGAAGGTGATGCTTGCTATGGTGAAGGTGATGCTTGCTATGGTGAAGGTGATGCTTGCTATGGTGAAGGTGATGCTTGCTGTGGTGAAGGTGATGCTTGCTATGGTGAAGGTGATGCTTGCTGTGGTGAAGGTGATGCTTGCTGTGGTGAAGGTGATGCTTGCTATGGTGAAGGTGATGCTTGCTATGGTGAAGGTGATTCTTGCTGTGGTGAAGGTGATGCTTGCTATGGTGAAGGTGACGCTTGCTATGGTGAAGGAGATGCTTGCTGTGGTGAAGGTGATGCTTGCTATGGTGAAGGTGATGCTTGCTATGGTGAAGGTGATGCTTGCTGTGGTGAAGGTGATGCTTTCTATGGTGAAGGTGACGCTTTCTATGGTGAAGGTGACGCTTGCTATGGTGAAGGTGATGCTTGCTGTGGTGAAGGTGATGCTTGCTATGGTGAAGGTGACGCTTGCTATGGTGAAGGTGATGCTTGCTGTGGTGAAGGTGATGCTTGCTATGGTGAAGGTGATACTTGGTATGGTGAAGGTGATGCTTGGTATGGTGAAGGTGATGCTTGCTATGGTGGAGGTGATGCTTGCTATGGTGGAGGTGGTGCTTGCTATGTTGAAGGTGACGCTTGGTATGGTGAAGGTGATGCTTGCTATGGTGAAGGTGACGCTTGCTATGGTGAAGGTGATGCTTGGTATGGTGAAGGTGACGCTTGGTATGGTGAAGGTGATGCTTGGTATGGTGAAGGTGATGCTTGCTATGGTGGAGGTGATGCTTGCTATGGTGAAGGTGATGGTTGGTATGGTGAAGGTGATGCTTGGTATGGTGAAGGTGATGCTTGGTATGGTGAAGGTGACGCTTGCTATGGTGGAGGTGACGCTTGGTATGGTGAAGGTGATGCTTGCTATGGTGGAGATGATGCTTGCTATGGTGAAGGTGATGCTTGGTATGGTGAAGGTTATGCTTGCTATGGTGAAGGTGATGCTTGCTATGGTGAAGGTGATGCTTGCTATGGTGAAGGTGATGCTTGCTATGGTGAAGGTGATGCTTGCTATGGTGAAGGTGATGCTTGCTATGGTGAAGGTGATGCTTGCTATGGTGAAGGTGATGCTTGCTATGGTGAAGGTGATGCTTGCTATGGTGAAGGTGATGCTTGCTATGGCGAAGGTGATGCTTGCTGTGGTGAAGGTGATGCTTGCTATGGTGAAGGTGATGCTTGCTATGGTGAAGGTGATGCCTGCTGTGGTGAAGGTGATGCTTGCTATGGTGAAGGTGATGCTTGCTGTGGTGAAGTGATGCTTGCTGTGGTGAAGGTGATGCTTGCTATGGTGAAGGTGACGCTTGCTATGGTGAAGGTGATGCTTGCTGTGGTGAAGGTGATGCTTGCTATGGTGAAGGTGACGCTGGCTATGGTGAAGGTGACGCTTGCTGTGGTGAAGGCTATGCTTGCTGTGGTGAAGGCTATGCTTGCTGTGGTGAAGGTGATGCTTGCTATGGTGAAGGTGATGCTTGCTATGGTGAAGGTGATGCTTGCTATGGTGAAGGTGATGCTTGCTATGGTGAAGGTGATGCTTGCTATGGTGAAGGTGACGCTTGCTGTGGTGAAGGTGGTGCTTGCTATGGTGAAGGTGACACTTGCTATGGTGAAGGTGATGCTTGCTGTGGTGAAGGTGATGCTTGCTGTGGTGAAGGTGATGCTTGCTATGGTGAAGGTGATGCTTGCTGTGGTGAAGGTAATGCTTGCTACGGTGAAGGTGATGCTTGCTGTGGTGAAGGTGATGCTTGCTATGGTGAAGGTGATGCTTGCTATGGTGAAGGTGATGCTTGCTATGGTGAAGGTGATGCTTGCTATGGTGAAGGTGATGCTTGCTATGGTGAAGGTGATGCTTGCTATGGTGAATGTGATGCTTGCTATGGTGAAGGTGATGCTTGCTATGGTGAAGCTGATGCTTGCTATGGTGAAGGTGATGCTTGCTATGGTGAAGGTGACGCTTGCTATAGTGAAGGTGATGCTTGCTGTGGTGAAGGTGACGCTTGCTGTGGTGAAGGTGACGCTTGCTGTGGTGAAGGTGATGCTTGCTATGGTGAAGGTGATGCTTGCTGTGGTGAAGTGATGCTTGCTGTGGTGAAGGTGATGCTTGCTATGGTGAAGGTGACGCTTGCTATGGTGAAGGTGATGCTTGCTGTGGTGAAGGTGATGCTTGCTATGGTGAAGGTGACGCTGGCTATGGTGAAGGTGACGCTTGCTGTGGTGAAGGCTATGCTTGCTGTGGTGAAGGTGATGCTTGCTATGGTGAAGGTGATGCTTGCTATGGTGAAGGTGATGCTTGCTATGGTGAAGGTGATGCTTGCTATGGTGAAGGTGATGCTTGCTATGGTGAAGGTGATGCTTGCTATGGTGAAGGTGACGCTTGCTGTGGTGAAGGTGGTGCTTGCTATGGTGAAGGTGACGCTTGCTGTGGTGAAGGTGATGCTTGCTGTGGTGAAGGTGATGCTTGCTATGGTGAAGGTGATGCTTGCTGTGGTGAAGGTAATGCTTGCTACGGTGAAGGTGATGCTTGCTACGGTGAAGGTGATGCTTGCTGTGGTGAAGGTGATGCTTGCTATGGTGAAGGTGATGCTTGCTATGGTGAAGGTGATGCTTGCTATGGTGAAGGTGATGCTTGCTATGGTGAAGGTGATGCTTGCTATGGTGAAGGTGATGCTTGCTATGGTGAAGGTGATGCTTGCTATGGTGAAGGTGATGCTTGCTATGGTGAAGGTGATGCTTGCTATGGTGAATGTGATGCTTGCTATGGTGAAGGTGATGCTTGCTATGGTGAAGCTGATGCTTGCTATGGTGAAGGTGATGCTTGCTATGGTGAAGGTGATGCTTGCTATGGTGAAGGTGACGCTTGCTGTGGTGAAGGTGACGCTTGCTGTGGTGAAGGTGACGCTTGCTGTGGTGAAGGTGACGCTTGCTGTGGTGAAGGTGACGCTTGCTGTGGTGAAGGTGATGCTTGCTGTGGTGAAGGTGATGCTTGCTGTGGTGAAGGTGATGCTTGCTATGGTGAAGGTGATGCTTGCTATGGTGAAGGTGATGCTTGCTCTGGTGAAGGTGATGCTTGCTATGGTGAAGGTGATGCTTGCTATGGTGAAGGTGATGCTTGCTATGGTGAAGGTGATGCTTGCTATGGTGAAGGTGATGCTTGCTATGGTGAAGGTGATGCTTGCTATGGTGAAGGTGATGCTTGCTATGGTGAAGGTGATGCTTGCTATGGTGAAGGTGATGCTTGCTATGGTGAAGGTGGTGCTTGCTATGGTGAAGGTGATGCTTGCTATGGTGAAGGTGATGCTTGCTATGGTGAAGGTGATGCTTGCTATGGTGAAGGTGATGCTTGCTATGGTGAAGGTGATGCTTGCTATGGTGAAGGTGATGCTTGCTATGGTGAAGGTGATGCTTGCTATGGTGAAGGTGATGCTTGGTATGGTGAAGGTGACGCTTGGTATGGTGAAGGTGACGCTTGCTATGGTGAAGGTGATGCTTGCTGTGGTGAAGGTGATGCTTGCTATGGTGAAGGTGATGCTTGCTGTGGTGAAGGTAATGCTTGCTATGGTGAAGGTGATGCTTGCTGTGGTGAAGGTGATGCTTGCTATGGTGAAGGTGATGCTTGCTCTGGTGAAGGTGATGCTTGCTATGGTGAAGGTGATGCTTGCTATGGTGAAGGTGATGCTTGCTATGGTGAAGGTGATGCTGGCTATGGTGAAGGTGATGCTTGCTATGGTGAAGGTGATGCTTGCTATGGTGAAGGTGATGCTTGCTGTGGTGAAGGTGATGCTTGCTGTGGTGAAGGTGATGCTTGCTGTGGTGAAGGTGATGCTTGCTATGGTGAAGGTGATGCTTGCTCTGGTGAAGGTGATGCTTGCTCTGGTGAAGGTGATGCTTGCTATGGTGAAGGTGATGCTTGCTATGGTGAAGGTGATGCTGGCTATGGTGAAGGTGATGCTTGCTATGGTGAAGGTGATGCTTGCTATGGTGAAGGTGATGCTTGCTATGGTGAAGGTGATGCTTGCTATGGTGAATGTGATGCTTGCTATGGTGAAGGTGATGCTTGCTATGGTGAAGCTGATGCTTGCTAAGGTGAAGGTGATGCTTGCTATGGTGAAGGTGATGCTTGCTATGGTGAAGGTGATGCTTGCTATGGTGAAGGTGATGCTTGCTATGGTGAAGGTGATGCTTGCTATGGTGAAGGTGATGCTTGCTATGGTGAAGGTGATGCTTGCTATGGTGAAGGTGATGCTTGCTATGGTGAAGGTGATGCTTGCTATGGTGAAGGTGATGCTTGCTATGGTGAAGGTGATGCTTGCTATGGTGAAGGTGATGCTTGCTATGGTGAAGGTGATGCTTGCTATGGTGAAGGTGATGCTTGCTATGGTGAAGGTGATGCTTGCTATGGTGAAGGTGATGCTTGCTATGGTGAAGGTGATGCTTGCTATGGTGAAGGTGGTGCTTGCTATGGTGAAGGTGATGCTTGCTATGGTGAAGGTGATGCTTGCTATGGTGAACGTGATGCTTGCTATGATGAAGGTTATGCTTGGTATGGTGAAGGTGATGCTTGGTATGGTGAAGGTGATGCTTGGTATGGTGAAGGTGATGCTTGGTATGGTGAAAGTGATGCTTGGTATGGTGAGGGTGATGCTTGGTATGGTGAGGGTGATACTTGGTATGGTGAAAGTGATACTTTTTATGGTGAAGGTGATACTTGGTATGGTGAAGGTGATACTTGGTATGGTGAAGGTGATACTTGGTATGGTGAAGGTGATACTTTGTATGGTGAAGGTGATACTTGGTACGGTGAAGGTGATACTTGGTACGGTGAAGGTGATACTTGGTACGGTGAAGGTGATACTTGGTACGGTGAAGGTGATGCTTGGTACGGTGAAGGTGATGCTTGGTACGGTGAAGGTGATGCTTGGTACGGTGAAGGTGATGCTTGCTATGGTGAAGGTGATGCTTGCTATGGTGAAGGTGAGGCTTGCTATGGTGAAGGTGATGCTTGCTATGGTGAAGGTGATGCTTGCTATGGTGAAGGTGATGCTTGCTATGGTGAAGGTGATGCTTGCTATGGTGAAGGTGATGCTTGCTATGGTGAAGGTGATGCTTGCTATGGTGAAGGTGATACTTGGTATGGTGAAGGTGATGCTTGCTATGGTGAAGGTGATTCTTGGTATGGTGAAGGTGATGCTTGGTATGGTGAAGGTGATGCTTGCTATGGTGAAGGTGATGCTTGCTGTGGTGAAGGTGATGCTTGCTATGGTGAAGGTGATGCTTGCTGTGGTGAAGGTGATGCTTGCTGTGGTGAAGGTGATGCTTGCTGTGGTGAAGGTGATGCTTGCTATGGTGAAGGTGATGCTTGCTCTGGTGAAGGTGATGCTTGCTATGGTGAAGGTGATGCTTGCTATGGTGAAGGTGATGCTTGCTATGGTGAAGGTGATGCTGGCTATGGTGAAGGTGATGCTTGCTATGGTGAAGGTGATGCTTGCTATGGTGAAGGTGATGCTTGCTATGGTGAAGGTGATGCTTGCTATGGTGAATGTGATGCTTGCTATGGTGAAGGTGATGCTTGCTATGGTGAAGCTGATGCTTGCTATGGTGAAGGTGATGCTTGCTATGGTGAAGGTGATGCTTGCTATGGTGAAGGTGATGCTTGCTATGGTGAAGGTGATGCTTGCTATGGTGAAGGTGATGCTTGCTATGGTGAAGGTGGTGCTTGCTATGGTGAAGGTGATGCTTGCTATGGTGAAGGTGATGCTTGCTATGGTGAAGGTGATGCTTGCTATGGTGAAGGTGATGCTTGCTATGGTGAAGGTGATGCTTGCTATGGTGAAGGTGATGCTTGCTATGGTGAAGGTGATGCTTGCTATGGTGAAGGTGATGCTTGCTATGGTGAAGCAGATGCTTGCTATGGTGAAGGTGATGCTTGCTATGGTGAAGGTGATGCTTGGTATGGTGAAAGTGATGCTTGGTATGGTGAAGGTGATGCTTGCTATGGTGAAGGTGATGCTTGGTATGGTGAAAGTGATGCTTGGTATGGTGAGGGTGATACTTGGTATGGTGAAAGTGATACTTGGTATGGTGAAGGTGATACTTGGTATGCGGAAGGTGATACTTGGTATGGTGAAGGTGATGCTTGCTATGGTGAAGGTGATGCTTGCTATGGTGAAGGTGATGCTTGCTATGGTGAAGGTGATGCTTGCTATGGTGAAGGTGATGCTTGCTATGGTGAAGGTGATGCTTGCTGTGGTGAAGGTGACGCTTGCTATGGTGAAGGTGATGCTTGCTGTGGGGAAGGTGATGCTTGCTGTGGTGAAGGTGATGCTTGCTATGGTGAAGGTGACGCTTGCTATGGTGAAGGTGACGCTTGCTATGGTGAAGGTGATGCTTGCTGTGGTGAAGGTGATGCTTGCTATGGTGAAGGTGATGCTTGCTATGGTGAAGGTGATGCTTGGTATGGTGAAGGTGATGCTTGCTATGGTGGAGGTGATGCTTGCTATGGTGAAGGTGACTCTTGCTATGGTGAAGGTGACGCTTGCTATGGTGAAGGTGATGCTTGCTATGGTGAAGGTGACGCTTGCTATGGTGAAGGTGATGCTTGGTATGGTGAAGGTGATGCTTGGTATGGTGAAGGTGATGCTTGGTATGGTGAAGGTGATGCTTGCTATGGTGAAGGTGATGCTTGGTATGGTGAAGGTGATGCTTGGTATGGTGAAGGTGATGCTTGGTATGGTGAAGGTGACGCTTGCTATGGTGGAGGTGACGCTTGCTATGGTGAAGGTGACGCTTGGTATGGTGAAGGTGATGCTTGCTATGGTGGAGGTGATGCTTGCTATGATGAAGGTGATGCTTGGTATGGTGAAGGTTATGCTTGCTATGGTGAAGGTGATGCTTGCTATGGTGAAGGTGATGCTTGCTATGGTGAAGGTGATGCTTGCTATGGTGAAGGTGATGCTTGCTATGGTGAAGGTGATGCTTGCTATGGTGAAGGTGATGCTTGCTATGGTGAAGGTGATGCTTGCTATGGTGAAGGTGATGCTTGCTATGGTGAAGGTGATGCTTGCTATGGTGAAGGTGATGCTTGCTATGGTGAAGGTGATGCTTGCTATGGTGAAGGTGATGCTTGCTATGGTGAAGGTGATGCTTGCTATGGTGAAGGTGATGCTTGCTATGGTGAAGGTGATGCTTGCTATGGTGAAGGTGATGCTTGCAATGGTGAAGGTGATGCTTGCTATGGTGAAGGTGATGCTTGCTATGGTGAAGGTGATGCTTGGTATGGTGAAGGTGATGCTTGGTATGGTGAAGGTGATGCTTGCTATGGTGAAGGTGATGCTTGGTATGGTGAAGGTGATGCTTGGTATGGTGAAGGTGATGCTTGCTATAGTGAAGGTGATGCTTGGTATGGTGAAGGTGATGCTTGGTATGGTGAAGGTGATGCTTGCTATGGTGAAGGTGATGCTTGGTATGCTGAAGGTGATGCTTGCTATGGTGAAGGTGATGCTTGCTATGGTGAAGGTGATGATTGGTATGGTGAAGGTGATGCTTGCTATGGTGAAGGTGATGATTGGTATGGTGAAGGTGATGCTTGGTATGGTGAAGGTGATGCTTGCTATGGTGAAGGTGATGCTTGCTATGGTGAAGGTGATGCTTGCTATGGTGAAGGTGATGCTTGCTATGGTGAATGTGATGCTTGCTATGGTGAAGGTGGTGCTTGCTATGGTGAAGGTGATGCTTGCTATGGTGAAGGTGATGCTTGCTATGGTGAACGTGATGCTTGCTATGATGAAGGTTATGCTTGGTATGGTGAAGGTGATGCTTGGTATGGTGAAGGTGATGCTTGGTATGGTGAAGGTGATGCTTGGTATGGTGAAAGTGATGCTTGGTATGGTGAAAGTGATACTTGGTATGGTGAAGGTGATACTTGGTATGGTGAAGGTGATACTTGGTATGGTGAAGGTGATACTTGGTATGGTGAAGGTGATACTTGGTACGGTGAAGGTGATACTTGGTACGGTGAAGGTGATACTTGGTACGGTGAAGGTGATACTTGGTACGGTGAAGGTGATACTTGGTACGGTGAAGGTGATGCTTGGTACGGTGAAGGTGATGCTTGGTACGGTGAAGGTGATGCTTGGTACGGTGAAGGTGATGCTTGGTACGGTGAAGGTGATGCTTGCTATGGTGAAGGTGATGCTTGCTATGGTGAAGGTGAGGCTTGCTATGGTGAAGGTGATGCTTGCTATGGTGAAGGTGATGCTTGCTATGGTGAAGGTGATGCTTGCTATGGTGAAGGTGATGCTTGCTATGGTGAAGGTGATGCTTGCTATGGTGAAGGTGATGCTTGCTATGGTGAAGGTGATGCTTGCTACGGTGAAGGTGATACTTGGTATGGTGAAGGTGATGCTTGATATGGTGAAGGTGATGCTTGCTATGGTGAAGGTGATGCTTGCTATGGTGAAGGTGATGCTTGCAATGGTGAAGGTGATGCTTGCTATGGTGAAGGTGATGCTTGCTATGGTGAAGGTGATGCTTGCTATGGTGAAGGTGATGCTTGCTGTGGTGAAGGTGATGCTTGCTGTGGTGAAGGTGATGCTTGCTGTGGTGAAGGTGATGCTTGCTGTGGTGAAGGTGACGCTTGCTGTGGTGAAGGTGACGCTTGCTATGGTGAAGGTGATGCTTGCTGTGGGGAAGGTGATACTTGCTGTGGTGAAGGTGACGCTTGCTATGGTGAAGGTGACGCTTGCTATGGTGAAGGTGACGCTTGCTATGGTGAAGGTGATGCTTGCTGTGGTGAAGGTGATGCTTGCTATGGTGAAGGTGACGCTTGCTATGGTGAAGGTGATGCTTGCTATGGTGAACGTGATGCTTGCTATGATGAAGGTTATGCTTGGTATGGTGAAGGTGATGCTTGGTATGGTGAAGGTGATGCTTGGTATGGTGAAGGTGATGCTTGGTATGGTGAAAGTGATGCTTGGTATGGTGAAAGTGATACTTGGTATGGTGAAGGTGATACTTGGTATGGTGAAGGTGATACTTGGTATGGTGAAGGTGATACTTGGTATGGTGAAGGTGATACTTGGTACGGTGAAGGTGATACTTGGTACGGTGAAGGTGATACTTGGTACGGTGAAGGTGATACTTGGTACGGTGAAGGTGATACTTGGTACGGTGAAGGTGATGCTTGGTACGGTGAAGGTGATGCTTGGTACGGTGAAGGTGATGCTTGGTACGGTGAAGGTGATGCTTGGTACGGTGAAGGTGATGCTTGCTATGGTGAAGGTGATGCTTGCTATGGTGAAGGTGATGCTTGCTATGGTGAAGGTGAGGCTTGCTATGGTGAAGGTGATGCTTGCTATGGTGAAGGTGATGCTTGCTATGGTGAAGGTGATGCTTGCTATGGTGAAGGTGATGCTTGCTATGGTGAAGGTGATGCTTGCTATGGTGAAGGTGATGCTTGCTACGGTGAAGGTGATACTTGGTATGGTGAAGGTGATGCTTGATATGGTGAAGGTGATGCTTGCTATGGTGAAGGTGATGCTTGCTATGGTGAAGGTGATGCTTGCTATGGTGAAGGTGATGCTTGCTATGGTGAAGGTGATGCTTGCTATGGTGAAGGTGATGCTTGCTATGGTGAAGGTGATGCTTGCTGTGGTGAAGGTGATGCTTGCTGTGGTGAAGGTGATGCTTGCTGTGGTGAAGGTGATGCTTGCTGTGGTGAAGGTGACGCTTGCTGTGGTGAAGGTGACGCTTGCTATGGTGAAGGTGATGCTTGCTGTGGGGAAGGTGATACTTGCTGTGGTGAAGGTGACGCTTGCTATGGTGAAGGTGACGCTTGCTATGGTGAAGGTGACGCTTGCTATGGTGAAGGTGATGCTTGCTGTGGTGAAGGTGATGCTTGCTATGGTGAAGGTGACGCTTGCTATGGTGAAGGTGATGCTTGGTATGGTGAAGGTGATGCTTGGTATGGTGAAGGTGATGCTTGGTATGGTGAAGGTGATGCTTGCTATGGTGAAGGTGATGCTTGGTATGGTGAAGGTGATGCTTGGTATGGTGAAGGTGACGCTTGGTATGGTGAAGGTGACGCTTGCTATGGTGGAGGTGACGCTTGGTATGGTGAAGGTGATGCTTGCTATGGTGGAGGTGATGCTTGCTATGGTGAAGGTGATGCTTGGTATGGTGAAGGTTATGCTTGCTATGGTGAAGGTGATGCTTGCTATGGTGAAGGTGATGCTTGCTATGGTGAAGGTGATGCTTGCTATGGTGAAGGTGATGCTTGCTATGGTGAAGGTGATGCTTGCTATGGTGAAGGTGATGCTTGCTATGGTGAAGGTGATGCTTGCTATGGTGAAGGTGATGCTTGCTATGGTGAAGGTGATGCTTGCTATGGTGAAGGTGATGCTTGCTATGGTGAAGGTGATGCTTGCTATGGTGAAGGTGATGCTTGCTATGGCGAAGGTGATGCTTGCAATGGTGAAGGTGATGCTTGCTATGGTGAAGGTGATGCTTGCTATGGTGAAGGTGATGCTTGGTATGGTGAAGGTGATGCTTGGTATGGTGAAGGTGATGCTTGCTATGGTGAAGGTGATGCTTGGTATGGTGAAGGTGATGCTTGGTATGGTGAAGGTGATGCTTGGTATGGTGAAGGTGATGCTTGCTATGGTGAAGGTGATGCTTGGTATGCTGAAGGTGATGCTTGCTATGGTGAAGGTGATGCTTGCTATGGTGAAGGTGATGATTGGTATGGTGAAGGTGATGCTTGCTATGGTGAAGGTGATGATTGGTATGGTGAAGGTGATGCTTGGTATGGTGAAGGTGATGCTTGCTATGGTGAAGGTGATGCTTGCTATGGTGAAGGTGATGCTTGCTATGGTGAAGGTGATGCTTGCTATGGTGAAGGTGATGCTTGCTATGGTGAAGGTGATGCTTGTTATGGTGAAGGTGATGCTTGCTATGGTGAAGGTGATGCTTGGTATGGTGAAGGTGATGCTTTCTATGGTGAAGGTGATGCTTGGTATGGTGAAGGTGATGCTTGGTATGGTGAAGGTGATGCTTGCTATGGTGAAGGTGATGCTTGGTATGGTGAAGGTGATGCTTGGTATGGTGAAGGTGATGCTTGGTATGGTGAAGGTGATGCTTGCTATGGTGAAGGTGATGCTTGGTATGCTGAAGGTGATGCTTGCTATGGTGAAGGTGATGCTTGCTATGGTGAAGGTGATGCTTGCTATGGTGAAGGTGATGCTTGCTATGGTGAAGGTGATGCTTGCTATGGTGAAGGTGATGCTTGCTATGGTGAAGGTGATGCTTGCAATGGTGAAGGTGATGCTTGCTATGGTGAAGGTGATGCTTGCTATGGTGAAGGTGATGCTTGGTATGGTGAAGGTGATGCTTGGTATGGTGAAGGTGATGCTTGCTATGGTGAAGGTGATGCTTGGTATGGTGAAGGTGATGCTTGGTATGGTGAAGGTGATGCTTGCTATAGTGAAGGTGATGCTTGGTATGGTGAAGGTGATGCTTGGTATGGTGAAGGTGATGCTTGCTATGGTGAAGGTGATGCTTGGTATGCTGAAGGTGATGCTTGCTATGGTGAAGGTGATGCTTGCTATGGTGAAGGTGATGATTGGTATGGTGAAGGTGATGCTTGCTATGGTGAAGGTGATGATTGGTATGGTGAAGGTGATGCTTGGTATGGTGAAGGTGATGCTTGCTATGGTGAAGGTGATGCTTGCTATGGTGAAGGTGATGCTTGCTATGGTGAAGGTGATGCTTGCTATGGTGAATGTGATGCTTGCTATGGTGAAGGTGGTGCTTGCTATGGTGAAGGTGATGCTTGCTATGGTGAAGGTGATGCTTGCTATGGTGAACGTGATGCTTGCTATGATGAAGGTTATGCTTGGTATGGTGAAGGTGATGCTTGGTATGGTGAAGGTGATGCTTGGTATGGTGAAGGTGATGCTTGGTATGGTGAAAGTGATGCTTGGTATGGTGAAAGTGATACTTGGTATGGTGAAGGTGATACTTGGTATGGTGAAGGTGATACTTGGTATGGTGAAGGTGATACTTGGTATGGTGAAGGTGATACTTGGTACGGTGAAGGTGATACTTGGTACGGTGAAGGTGATACTTGGTACGGTGAAGGTGATACTTGGTACGGTGAAGATGATACTTGGTACGGTGAAGGTGATACTTGGTACGGTGAAGGTGATGCTTGGTACGGTGAAGGTGATGCTTGGTACGGTGAAGGTGATGCTTGGTACGGTGAAGGTGATGCTTGCTATGGTGAAGGTGATGCTTGCTATGGTGAAGGTGAGGCTTGCTATGGTGAAGGTGATGCTTGCTATGGTGAAGGTGATGCTTGCTATGGTGAAGGTGATGCTTGCTATGGTGAAGGTGATGCTTGCTATGGTGAAGGTGATGCTTGCTATGGTGAAGGTGATGCTTGCTACGGTGAAGGTGATACTTGGTATGGTGAAGGTGATGCTTGATATGGTGAAGGTGATGCTTGCTATGGTGAAGGTGATGCTTGCTATGGTGAAGGTGATGCTTGCTATGGTGAAGGTGACGCTTGCTGTGGTGAAGGTGACGCTTGCTATGGTGAAGGTGATGCTTGCTGTGGGGAAGGTGATACTTGCTGTGGTGAAGGTGACGCTTGCTATGGTGAAGGTGACGCTTGCTATCGTGAAGGTGACGCTTGCTATGGTGAAGGTGATGCTTGCTGTGGTGAAGGTGATGCTTGCTATGGTGAAGGTGATGCTTGGTATGGTGAAGGTGATGCTTGGTATGGTGAAGGTGACGCTTGCTATGGTGGAGGTGACGCTTGCTATGGTGAAGGTGACGCTTGCTATGGTGAAGGTGACGCTTGCTATGGTGAAGGTGACGCTTGCTATGGTGAAGGTGACGCTTGCTATGGTGAAGGTGATGCTTGGTATGGTGAAGGTGATGCTTGGTATGGTGAAGGTGATGCTTGGTATGGTGAAGGTGATGCTTGCTATGGTGAAGGTGATGCTTGGTATGGTGAAGGTGATGCTTGGTATGGTGAAGGTGACGCTTGGTATGGTGAAGGTGACGCTTGCTATGGTGGAGGTGACGCTTGGTATGGTGAAGGTGATGCTTGCTATGGTGGAGGTGATGCTTGCTATGGTGAAGGTGATGCTTGGTATGGTGAAGGTTATGCTTGCTATGGTGAAGGTGATGCTTGCTATGGTGAAGGTGATGCTTGCTATGGTGAAGGTGATGCTTGCTATGGTGAAGGTGATGCTTGCTATGGTGAAGGTGATGCTTGCTATGGTGAAGGTGATGCTTGCTATGGTGAAGGTGATGCTTGCTATGGTGAAGGTGATGCTTGCTATGGTGAAGGTGATGCTTGCTATGGTGAAGGTGATGCTTGCTATGGTGAAGGTGATGCTTGCTATGGTGAAGGTGATGCTTGCTATGGTGAAGGTGATGCTTGCAATGGTGAAGGTGATGCTTGCTATGGTGAAGGTGATGCTTGCTATGGTGAAGGTGATGCTTGGTATGGTGAAGGTGATGCTTGGTATGGTGAAGGTGATGCTTGCTATGGTGAAGGTGATGCTTGGTATGGTGAAGGTGATGCTTGGTATGGTGAAGGTGATGCTTGGTATGGTGAAGGTGATGCTTGCTATGGTGAAGGTGATGCTTGGTATGCTGAAGGTGATGCTTGCTATGGTGAAGGTGATGCTTGCTATGGTGAAGGTGATGATTGGTATGGTGAAGGTGATGCTTGCTATGGTGAAGGTGATGATTGGTATGGTGAAGGTGATGCTTGGTATGGTGAAGGTGATGCTTGCTATGGTGAAGGTGATGCTTGCTATGGTGAAGGTGATGCTTGCTATGGTGAAGGTGATGCTTGCTATGGTGAAGGTGATGCTTGCTATGGTGAAGGTGATGCTTGTTATGGTGAAGGTGATGCTTGCTATGGTGAAGGTGATGCTTGCTATGGTGAAGGTGATGCTTTCTATGGTGAAGGTGATGCTTGCTATGGTGAAGGTGATGCTTGCTATGGCGAAGGTGATGCTTGCTATGGTGAAGGTGATGCTTGCTAGGTGAAGGTGATGCTTGCTATGGTGAAGGTGATGCTTGCTATGGTGAAGGTGATGCTTGCTATGGTGAAGGTGATGCTTGCTATGGTGAAGGTGATGCTTGCTATGGTGAAGGTGATGCCTGCTGTGGTGAAGGTGATGCTTGCTATGGTGAAGGTGATGCTTGCTGTGGTGAAGTGATGCTTGCTGTGGTGAAGGTGATGCTTGCTATGGTGAAGGTAAAGCTTGCTATGGTGAAGGTGATGCTTGCTGTGGTGAAGGTGATGCTTGCTATGGTGAAGGTGACGCTTGCTATGGTGAAGGTGATGCTTGCTGTGGTGAAGGTGATGCTTGCTATGGTGAAGGTGATGCTTGCTATGGTGAAGGTGATGCTTGCTATGGTGAAGGTGATGCTTGCTATGGTGAAGGTGATGCTTGCTATGGTGAAGGTGATGCTTGCTATGGTGAAGGTGACGCTTGCTGTGGTGAAGGTGATGCTTGCTATGGTGAAGGTGACGCTTGCTATGGTGAAGGTGATGCTTGCTGTGGTGAAGGTGATGCTTGCTGTGGTGAAGGTGATGCTTGCTATGGTGAAGGTGATGCTTGCTATGGTGAAGGTGATGCTTGCTATGGTGAAGGTGATGCTTGCTATGGTGAAGGTGATGCTTGCTATGGTGAAGGTGATGCTTGCTATGGTGAAGGTGATGCTTGCTATGGTGAAGGTGATGCTTGGTATGGTGAAGGTGATGCTTGGTATGGTGAAGGTGATGCTTGCTATGGTGAAGGTGATGCTTGGTATGCTGAAGGTGATGCTTGCTATGGTGAAGGTGATGATTGGTATGGTGAAGGTGATGCTTGCTATGGTGAAGGTGATGCTTGCTATGGTGAAGGTGATGATTGGTATGGTGAAGGTGATGCTTGCTATGGTGAAGGTGATGATTGGTATGGTGAAGGTGATGCTTGCTATGGTGAAGGTGATGCTTGCTATGGTGAAGGTGATGCTTGCTATGGTGAAGGTGATGCTTGCTATGGTGAAGGTGATGCTTGCTATGGTGAAGGTGGTGCTTGCTATGGTGAAGGTGATGCTTGCTATGGTGAAGGTGATGCTTGCTATGGTGAAGGTGATGCTTGCTATGATGAAGGTTATGCTTGGTATGGTGAAGGTGATGCTTGGTATGGTGAAGGTGATGCTTGGTATGGTGAAGGTGATGCTTGGTATGGTGAAGGTGATACTTGGTATGGTGAAAGTGATACTTGGTATGGTGAAGGTGATACTTGGTATGGTGAAGGTGATGCTTGGTATGGTGAAGGTGATACTTGGTATGGTGAAGGTGATACTTGGTACGGTGAAGGTGATACTTGGTACGGTGAAGGTGATACTTGGTACGGTGAAGGTGATACTTGGTACGGTGAAGGTGATACTTGGTACGGTGAAGGTGATACTTGGTACGGTGAAGGTGATGCTTGGTACGGTGAAGGTGATGCTTGGTACGGTGAAGGTGATGCTTGGTACGGTGAAGGTGATGCTTGCTACGGTGAAGGTGATGCTTGCTACGGTGAAGGTGATGCTTGGTACGGTGAAGGTGATGCTTGCTACGGTGAAGGTGATGCTTGCTATGGTGAAGGTGATGCTTGCTATGGTGAAGGTGATGCTTGCTATGGCGAAGGTGATGCTTGCTATGGTGAAGGTGATGCTTGCTAGGTGAAGGTGATGCTTGCTATGGTGAAGGTGATGCTTGCTATGGTGAAGGTGATGCTTGCTATGGTGAAGGTGATGCTTGCTATGGTGAAGGTGATGCTTGCTGTGGTGAAGGTGATGCTTGCTATGGTGAAGGTGATGCTTGCTGTGGTGAAGGTGATGCTTGCTGTGGTGAAGGTGATGCTTGCTATGGTGAAGGTGACGCTTGCTATGGTGAAGTGATGCTTGCTGTGGTGAAGGTGATGCTTGCTGTGGTGAAGATGACGCTTGCTATGGTGAAGGTGATGCTTGCTATGGTGAAGGTGATGCTTGCTATGGTGAAGGTGATGCTTGCTATGGTGAAGGTGATGCTTGCTATGGTGAAGGTGATGCTTGCTATGGTGAAGGTGATGCTTGCTATGGTGAAGGTGACGCTTGCTGTGGTGAAGGTGATGCTTGCTATGGTGAAGGTGACGCTTGCTATGGTGAAGGTGATGCTTGCTGTGGTGAAGGTGATGCTTGCTGTGGTGAAGGTGATGCTTGCTATGGTGAAGGTGATGCTTGCTGTGGTGAAGGAAAAGCTTGCTATGGTGAAGGTGATGCTTGCTGTGGTGAAGGTGATGCTTGCTCTGGTGAAGGTGATGCTTGCTATGGTGAAGGTGATGCTTGCTATGGTGAAGGTGATGCTTGCTATGGTGAAGGTGATGCTTGCTATGGTGAAGGTGATGCTTGCTATGGTGAAGGTGATGCTTGCTATGGTGAAGGTGATGCTTGCTATGGTGAAGGTGATGCTTGCTATGGTGGAGGTGATGCTTGCTATGGTGGAGGTGATGCTTGCTATGGTGAAGGTGATGCTTGCTATGGTGAAGGTGATGCTTGCTATGGTGAAGGTGATGCTTGCTATGGTGAAGGTGATGCTTGCTATGGTGAAGGTGATGCTTGCTATGGTGAAGGTGATGCTTGCTATGGTGAAGGTGGTGCTTGCTATGGTGAAGGTGATGCTTGCTATGGTGAAGGTGATACTTGCTATGGTGAAGGTGATGCTTGCTATGGTGAAGGTGATGCTTGCTGTGGTGAAGGTGATGTTTGCTGTGGTGAAGGTGATGCTTGCTATGGTGAAGGTGATGCTTGCTATGGTAAAGGTGATGCTTGCTGTGGTGAAGGTGATGTTTGCTGTGGTGAAGGTGATGCTTGGTATGGTGAAGGTGATGCTTGCTATGGTGAAGGTGATGCTTGGTATGGTGAAGGTGATGCTTGGTATGGTGAAGGTGATGCTTGCTATGGTGAAGGTGATGCTTGGTATGCTGAAGGTGATGCTTGCTATGGTGAAGGTGATGCTTGCTATGGTGAAGGTGATGGTTGGTATGGTGAAGGTGATGCTTGCTATGGTGAAGGTGATGCTTGCTATGGTGAAGGTGATGCTTGCTATGGTGAAGGTGATGCTTGGTATGGTGAAGGTGATGCTTGGTATGGTGAAGGTGATGCTTGGTATGGTGAAGGTGATGCTTGGTATGGTGAAGGTGATACTTGGTATGGTGAAGGTGATACTTGGTATGGTGAAGGTGATACTTGGTATGGTGAAGGTGATACTTGGTATGGTGAAGGTGATACTTGGTACGGTGAAGGTGATACTTGGTACGGTGAAGGTGATACTTGGTACGGTGAAGGTGATACTTGGTACGGTGAAGGAGATACTTGGTACGGTGAAGGTGATATTTGGTACGGTGAAGGTGATGCTTGGTACGGTGGAGGTGATGCTTGCTATGGTGGAGGTGATGCTTGCTATTGTGGAGGTGATGCTTGCTATGGTGGAGGTGATGCTTGCTATGGTGAAGGTGATGCTTGCTATGGTGAAGGTGATGCTTGCTGTGGTGAAGGTGATGCTTGCTGTGGTGAAGGTGATGCTTGCTGTGGTGAAGGCGATGCTTGCTATGGTGAAGGTGACGCTTGCTATGGTGAACGTGACGCTTGCTGTGGTGAAGGTGACGCTTGCTATGGTGAAGGTGACGCTTGCTGTGGTGAAGGTGATGCTTGCTATGGTGAAGGTGATGCTTGCTATGGTGTAGGTGATGCTTGCTATGGTGTAGGTGATGCTTGCTATGGTGAAGGTGATGCTTGCTATGGTGAAGGTGATGCTTGCTATGGTGAAGGTGATGCTTGCTATGGTGAAGGTGATGCTTGCTATGGTGAAGGTGATGCTTGCTATCGTGAAGGTGATGCTTCCTATGGTGAAGGTGATGCTTGCTATGGTGAAGGTGATGCTTGCTATGGTGAAGGTGATGCTTGCTATGGTGGAGGTGATGCTTGCTATGGTGGAGGTGATGCTTGCTATGGTGGAGGTGATGCTTGCTATGGTGGATGTGATGCTTGCTATGGTGGAGGTGATGCTTTTTATGGTGGAGGTGATGCTTGCTATGGTGGAGGTGATGCTTGCTATGGTGAAGGTGATGCTTGCTGTGGTGAAGGTAATGCTTGCTGTGGTGAAGGTGATGCTTGCTGTTGTGAAGGTGATGCTTGCTATGGTGAAGGTGATGCTTGCTATGGTGAAGGTGATGCTTGCTATGGTGAAGGTGACGCTTGCTATGGTGAAGGTGACGCTTGCTGTGGTGAAGGTGACGCTTGCTGTGGTGAAGGTGACGCTTGCTGTGGTGAAGGTGACGCTTGCTGTGGTGAAGGTGATGCTTGCTATGGTGAAGGTGATGCTTGCTATGGTGAAGGTGATGCTTGCTATGGTGAAGGTGACGCTTGCTATGGTGAAGGTGACGCTTGCTGTGGTGAAGGTGACGCTTGCTGTGGTGAAGGTGACGCTTGCTATGGTGAAGGTGACGCTTGCTATGGTGAAGGTGACGCTTGCTATGGTGAAGGTGATGCTTGCTATGGTGAAGGTGATGCTTGCTGTGGTGAAGGTGATGCTTGCTATGGTGAAGGTGATGCTTGCTATGGTGAAGGTGATGCTTGCTGTGGTGAAGGTGATGCTTGCTGTGGTGAAGGTGATGCTTGCTGTGGTGAAGGTGATGCTTGCTGTGGTGAAGGTGATGCTTGCTATGGTGAAGGTGATGCTTGCTATGGTGAAGGTGATGCTTGGTATGGTGAAGGTGATGCTTGGTATGGCGAAGGTGATGCTTGGTATGGCGAAGGTGAAGCTTGGTATGGTGAAGGTGGTGCTTGGTATGGTGAAGGTGATGCTTGGCATGGTGAAGGTGATGCTTGGCATGGTGAAGGTGATGCTTGGTATGGTGAAGGTGATGCTTGCTATGGTGAAGGTGATGCTTGCTATGGTGAAGGTGATGCTTGCTATGGTGAAGGTGATGCTTGCTATGGTGAAGGTGATGCTTGCTATGGCGAAGGTGATGCTTGCTATGGTGAAGGTGATGCTTGCTAGGTGAAGGTGATGCTTGCTATGGTGAAGGTGATGCTTGCTATGGTGAAGGTGATGCTTGCTATGGTGAAGGTGATGCTTGCTATGGTGAAGGTGATGCTTGCTATGGTGAAGGTGATGCTTGCTGTGGTGAAGGTGATGCTTGCTATGGTGAAGGTGATGCTTGCTCTGGTGAAGGTGATGCTTGCTATGGTGAAGGTGATGCTTGCTATGGTGAAGGTGATGCTTGCTATGGTGAAGGTGATGCTTGCTATGGTGAAGGTGATGCTTGCTATGGTGAAGGTGATGCTTGCTATGGTGGAGGTGATGCTTGCTATGGTGGAGGTGATGCTTGCTATGGTGAAGGTGATGCTTGCTATGGTGAATGTGATGCTTGCTATGGTGAAGCTGATGCTTGCTATGGTGAAGCTGATGCTTGCTATGGTGAAGGTGATGCTTGCTATGGTGAAGGTGATGCTTGGTATGGTGAAGGTGATGCTTGCTATGGTGAAGGTGATGCTTGCTATGGTGAAGGTGATGCTTGCTATGGTGAAGGTGATGCTTGCTATGGTGAAGGTGATGCTTGCTATGGTGAAGGTGATGCTTGCTATGGTGAAGGTGATGCTTGCTATGGTGAAGGTGATGCTTGGTATGGTGAAGGTGATGCTTGGTATGGTGAAGGTGATGCTTGGTATGGTGAAGGTGATACTTGGTATGGTGAAGGTGATACTTGGTATGGTGAAGGTGATACTTGGTATGGTGAAGGTGATACTTGGTATGGTGAAGGTGATACTTGGTATGGTGAAGGTGATACTTGGTACGGTGAAGGTGATACTTGGTACGGTGAAGGTGATACTTGGTACGGTGAAGGTGATACTTGGTACGGTGAAGGTGATGCTTGGTACGGTGAAGGTGATGCTTGCTATGGTGAAGGTGATGCTTGCTATGGTGAAGGTGATGCTGGCTATGGTGAAGGTGATGCTTGCTATGGTGAAGGTGATGCTTGCTATGGTGAAGGTGATGCTTGCTATGGTGAAGGTGATGCTTGCTATGGCGAAGGTGATGCTTGCTATGGTGAAGGTGATGCTTGCTAGGTGAAGGTGATGCTTGCTATGGTGAAGGTGATGCTTGCTATGGTGAAGGTGATGCTTGCTATGGTGAAGGTGATGCTTGCTATGGTGAAGGTGATGCTTGCTATGGTGAAGGTGATGCTTGGTATGGTGAAGGTGATGCTTGCTATGGTGAAGGTGATGCTTGCTATGGTGAAGGTGATGCTTGCTATGGTGGAGGTGATGCTTGCTATGGTGGAGGTGATGCTTGCTATGGTGAAGGTGATGCTTGCTATGGTGAAGGTGATGCTTGCTATGGTGTAGGTGATGCTTGCTATGGTGTAGGTGATGCTTGCTATGGTGAAGGTGATGCTTGCTATGGTGAAGGTGATGCTTGCTATGGTGAAGGTGATGCTTGCTATGGTGAAGGTGATGATTGCTATGGTGAAGGTGATGCTTGCTATGGTGAAGGTGGTGCTTGCTATGGTGAAGGTGATGCTTGCTATGGTGAAGGTGATGCTTGCTATGGTGAAGGTGATGCTTGCTATGGTGAAGGTGATGCTTGCTGTGGTGAAGGTGATGTTTGCTGTGGTGAAGGTGATGCTTGCTATGGTGAAGGTGATGCTTGCTATGGTGAAGGTGATGCTTGCTGTGGTGAAGGTGATGTTTGCTGTGGTGAAGGTGATGCTTGGTATGGTGAAGGTGATGCTTGCTATGGTGAAGGTGATGCTTGGTATGGTGAAGGTGATGCTTGGTATGGTGAAGGTGATGCTTGCTATGGTGAAGGTGATGCTTGGTATGCTGAAGGTGATGCTTGCTATGGTGAAGGTGATGCTTGCTATGGTGAAGGTGATGGTTGGTATGGTGAAGGTGATGCTTGCTATGGTGAAGGTGATGATTGGTATGGTGAAGGTGATGCTTGCTATGGTGAAGGTGATGATTGGTATGGTGAAGGTGATGCTTGGTATGGTGAAGGTGATGCTTGCTATGGTGAAGGTGATGCTTGCTATGGTGAAGGTGATGCTTGCTATGGTGAAGGTGATGCTTGCTATGGTGATGGTGATGCTTGCTATGGTGAAGGTGATGCTTGCTATGGTGAAGGTGATGCTTGCTATGGTGAAGGTGATGCTTGGTATGGTGAAGGTGATGCTTGGTATGGTGAAGGTGATGCTTGGTATGGTGAAGGTGATGCTTGGTATGGTGAAGGTGATGCTTGGTATGGTGAAGGTGATACTTGGTATGGTGAAGGTGATACTTGGTATGGTGAAGGTGATACTTGGTATGGTGAAGGTGATACTTGGTATGGTGAAGGTGATACTTGGTATGGTGAAGGTGATACTTGGTACGGTGAAGGTGATACTTGGTACGGTGAAGGTGATACTTGGTACGGTGAAGGTGATACTTGGTACGGTGAAGGTGATGCTTGGTACGGTGAAGGTGATGCTTGGTACGGTGAAGGTGATGCTTGGTACGGTGGAGGTGATGCTTGGTACGGTGGAGGTGATGCTTGCTATGGTGGAGGTGATGCTTGCTATTGTGGAGGTGATGCTTGCTATGGTGAAGGTGATGCTTGCTATGGTGAAGGTGATGCTTGCTATGGTGAAGGTGCTGCTTGCTATGGTGAAGGTGATGCTTGCTGTGGTGAAGGTGATGCTTGCTGTGGTGAAGGTGATGCTTGCTGTGGTGAAGGTGATGCTTGCTATGGTGAAGGTGACGCTTGCTATGGTGAAGGTGACGCTTGCTGTGGTGAAGGTGACGCTTGCTATGGTGAAGGTGACGCTTGCTGTGGTGAAGGTGATGCTTGCTATGGTGAAGGTGATGCTTGCTATGGTGTAGGTGATGCTTGCTATGGTGTAGGTGATGCTTGCTATGGTGAAGGTGATGCTTGCTATGGTGAAGGTGATGCTTGCTATGGTGAAGGTGATGCTTGCTATGGTGAAGGTGATGCTTGCTATGGTGAAGGTGATGCTTGCTATCGTGAAGGTGATGCTTGCTATGGTGAAGGTGATGCTTGCTATGGTGAAGGTGATGCTTGCTTTGGTGAAGGTGATGCTTGCTATGGTGAAGGTGATGCTTGCTATGGTGAAGGTGATGCTTGCTATGGTGAAGGTGATGCTTGCTATGGCGAAGGTGATGCTTGCTATGGTGAAGGTGATGCTTGCTGTGGTGAAGGTGATGCTTGCTGTGGTGAAGGTGACGCTTGCAATGGTCAAGGTGACGCTTGCTGTGGTGAAGGTGACGCTTGCTATGGTGAAGGTGACGCTTGCTGTGGTGAAGGTGATGCTTGCTATGGTGAAGGTGATGCTTGCTATGGTGTAGGTGATGCTTGCTATGGTGTAGGTGATGCTTGCTATGGTGAAGGTGATGCTTGCTATGGTGAAGGTGATGCTTGCTATGGTGAAGGTGATGCTTGCTATGGTGAAGGTGATGCTTGCTATGGTGAAGGTGATGCTTGCTATGGTGAAGGTGATGCTTGCTATGGTGAAGGTGATGCTTGCTATGGTGGAGGTGATGCTTGCTATGGTGGAGGTGATGCTTGCTATGGTGAAGGTGATGCTTGCTATGGTGGAGGTGATGCTTGCTATGGTGAAGGTGATGCTTGCTATGGTGAAGGTGATGCTTGCTATGGTGAAGGTGATGCTTGCTATGGTGAAGGTGATGCTTGCTATGGTGAAGGTGATGCTTGCTATGGTGAAGGTGATGCTTGCTATGGTGAAGGTGGTGCTTGCTATGGTGAAGGTGATGCTTGCTATGGTGAAGGTGATGCTTGCTATGGTGAAGGTGATGCTTGCTATGGTGAAGGTGATGCTTGCTGTGGTGAAGGTGATGTTTGCTGTGGTGAAGGTGATGCTTGCTATGGTGAAGGTGATGCTTGCTATGGTGAAGGTGATGCTTGCTGTGGTGAAGGTGATGTTTGCTGTGGTGAAGGTGATGCTTGGTATGGTGAAGGTGATGCTTGCTATGGTGAAGGTGATGCTTGGTATGGTGAAGGTGATGCTTGGTATGGTGAAGGTGATGCTTGCTATGGTGAAGGTGATGCTTGGTATGCTGAAGGTGATGCTTGCTATGGTGAAGGTGATGCTTGCTATGGTGAAGGTGATGGTTGGTATGGTGAAGGTGATGCTTGCTATGGTGAAGGTGATGATTGGTATGGTGAAGGTGATGCTTGCTATGGTGAAGGTGATGATTGGTATGGTGAAGGTGATGCTTGGTATGGTGAAGGTGATGCTTGCTATGGTGAAGGTGATGCTTGCTATGGTGAAGGTGATGCTTGCTATGGTGAAGGTGATGCTTGCTATGGTGAAGGTGATGCTTGCTATGGTGAAGGTGATGCTTGCTATGGTGAAGGTGATGCTTGGTATGGTGAAGGTGATGCTTGGTATGGTGAAGGTGATGCTTGGTATGGTGAAGGTGATGCTTGGTATGGTGAAGGTGATACTTGGTATGGTGAAGGTGATACTTGGTATGGTGAAGGTGATACTTGGTATGGTGAAGGTGATACTTGGTATGGTGAAGGTGATACTTGGTATGGTGAAGGTGATACTTGGTACGGTGAAGGTGATACTTGGTACGGTGAAGGTGATACTTGGTACGGTGAAGGTGATACTTGGTACGGTGAAAGTGATGCTTGGTACGGTGAAGGTGATGCTTGCTATGGTGAAGGTGATGCTTGCTATGGTGAAGGTGATGCTTGCTATGGTGAAGGTGATGCTTGCTATGGTGAAGGTGATGCTTGCTATGGTGAAGGTGATGCTTGCTATGGCGAAGGTGATGCTTGCTATGGTGAAGGTGATGCTTGCTAGGTGAAGGTGATGCTTGCTATGGTGAAGGTGATGCTTGCTATGGTGAAGGTGATGCTTGCTATGGTGAAGGTGATGCTTGCTATGGTGAAGGTGATGCTTGCTATGGTGAAGGTGATGCTTGCTGTGGTGAAGGTGATGCTTGCTATGGTGAAGGTGATGCTTGCTGTGGTGAAGGTGATGCTTGCTGTGGTGAAGGTGATGCTTGCTATGGTGAAGGTGACGCTTGCTATGGTGAAGTGATGCTTGCTGTGGTGAAGGTGATGCTTGCTGTGGTGAAGATGACGCTTGCTATGGTGAAGGTGATGCTTGCTATGGTGAAGGTGGTGTTTGCTGTGGTGAAGGTGATGTTTGCTGTGGTGAAGGTGATGCTTGGTATGGTGAAGGTGATGCTTGCTATGGTGAAGGTGATGGTTGGTATGGTGAAGGTGATGCTTGCTATGGTGAAGGTGATGATTGGTATGGTGAAGGTGATGCTTGCTATGGTGAAGGTGATGATTGGTATGGTGAAGGTGATGCTTGGTATGGTGAAGGTGATGCTTGCTATGGTGAAGGTGATGCTTGCTATGGTGAAGGTGATGCTTGCTATGGTGAAGGTGATGCTTGCTATGGTGAAGGTGATGCTTGCTATGGTGAAGGTGATGCTTGCTATGGTGAAGGTGATGCTTGGTATGGTGAAGGTGATGCTTGGTATGGTGAAGGTGATACTTGGTATGGTGAAGGTGATACTTGGTATGGTGAAGGTGATACTTGGTATGGTGAAGGTGATACTTGGTATGGTGAAGGTGATACTTGGTATGGTGAAGGTGATACTTGGTACGGTGAAGGTGATACTTGGTACGGTGAAGGTGATACTTGGTACGGTGAAGGTGATACTTGGTACGGTGAAAGTGATGCTTGGTACGGTGAAGGTGATGCTTGCTATGGTGAAGGTGATGCTTGCTATGGTGAAGGTGATGCTTGCTATGGTGAAGGTGATGCTTGCTATGGTGAAGGTGATGCTTGCTATGGTGAAGGTGATGCTTGCTATGGTGAAGGTGATGCTTGCTATGGCGAAGGTGATGCTTGCTATGGTGAAGGTGATGCTTGCTAGGTGAAGGTGATGCTTGCTATGGTGAAGGTGATGCTTGCTATGGTGAAGGTGATGCTTGCTATGGTGAAGGTGATGCTTGCTATGGTGAAGGTGATGCTTGCTGTGGTGAAGGTGATGCTTGCTATGGTGAAGGTGATGCTTGCTGTGGTGAAGGTGATGCTTGCTGTGGTGAAGGTGATGCTTGCTATGGTGAAGGTGACGCTTGCTATGGTGAAGTGATGCTTGCTGTGGTGAAGGTGATGCTTGCTGTGGTGAAGATGACGCTTGCTATGGTGAAGGTGATGCTTGCTATGGTGAAGGTGGTGTTTGCTGTGGTGAAGGTGATGTTTGCTGTGGTGAAGGTGATGCTTGGTATGGTGAAGGTGATGCTTGGTATGGTGAAGGTGATGCTTGGTATGGTGAAGGTGATGCTTGCTATGGTGTAGGTGATGCTTGCTATGGTGAAGGTGATGCTTGCTATGGTGAAGGTGATGCTTGCTATGGTGAAGGTGATGCTTGCTATGGTGAAGGTGATGCTTGCTATGGTGAAGGTGATGCTTGCTATCGTGAAGGTGATGCTTGCTATGGTGAAGGTGATGCTTGCTATGGTGAAGGTGATGCTTGCTTTGGTGAAGGTGATGCTTGCTATGGTGAAGGTGATGCTTGCTATGGTGAAGGTGATGCTTGCTATGGTGAAGGTGATGCTTGCTATGGCGAAGGTGATGCTTGCTATGGTGAAGGTGATGCTTGCTGTGGTGAAGGTGATGCTTGCTGTGGTGAAGGTGACGCTTGCAATGGTCAAGGTGACGCTTGCTGTGGTGAAGGTGACGCTTGCTATGGTGAAGGTGACGCTTGCTGTGGTGAAGGTGATGCTTGCTATGGTGAAGGTGATGCTTGCTATGGTGTAGGTGATGCTTGCTATGGTGTAGGTGATGCTTGCTATGGTGAAGGTGATGCTTGCTATGGTGAAGGTGATGCTTGCTATGGTGAAGGTGATGCTTGCTATGGTGAAGGTGATGCTTGCTATGGTGAAGGTGATGCTTGCTATGGTGAAGGTGATGCTTGCTATGGTGAAGGTGATGCTTGCTATGGTGAAGGTGATGCTTGCTATGGTGAAGGTGATGCTTGCTATGGTGGAGGTGATGCTTGCTATGGTGGAGGTGATGCTTGCTATGGTGAAGGTGATGCTTGCTATGGTGAAGCTGATGCTTGCTATGGTGAAGGTGATGCTTGCTATGGTGAAGGTGATGCTTGCTATGGTGAAGGTGATGCTTGCTATGGTGAAGGTGATGCTTGCTATGGTGAAGGTGGTGCTTGCTATGGTGAAGGTGATGCTTGCTATGGTGAAGGTGATGCTTGCTATGGTGAAGGTGATGCTTGCTATGGTGAAGGTGATGCTTGCTGTGGTGAAGGTGATGTTTGCTGTGGTGAAGGTGATGCTTGCTATGGTGAAGGTGATGCTTGCTATGGTGAAGGTGATGCTTGCTGTGGTGAAGGTGATGTTTGCTGTGGTGAAGGTGATGCTTGGTATGGTGAAGGTGATGCTTGCTATGGTGAAGGTGATGCTTGGTATGGTGAAGGTGATGCTTGGTATGGTGAAGGTGATGCTTGCTATGGTGAAGGTGATGCTTGGTATGCTGAAGGTGATGCTTGCTATGGTGAAGGTGATGCTTGCTATGGTGAAGGTGATGGTTGGTATGGTGAAGGTGATGCTTGCTATGGTGAAGGTGATGATTGGTATGGTGAAGGTGATGCTTGCTATGGTGAAGGTGATGATTGGTATGGTGAAGGTGATGCTTGGTATGGTGAAGGTGATGCTTGCTATGGTGAAGGTGATGCTTGCTATGGTGAAGGTGATGCTTGCTATGGTGAAGGTGATGCTTGCTATGGTGAAGGTGATGCTTGCTATGGTGAAGGTGATGCTTGCTATGGTGAAGGTGATGCTTGCTATGGTGAAGGTGATGCTTGGTATGGTGAAGGTGATGCTTGGTATGGTGAAGGTGATGCTTGGTATGGTGAAGGTGATGCTTGGTATGGTGAAGGTGATACTTGGTATGGTGAAGGTGATACTTGGTATGGTGAAGGTGATACTTGGTATGGTGAAGGTGATACTTGGTATGGTGAAGGTGATACTTGGTATGGTGAAGGTGATACTTGGTACGGTGAAGGTGATACTTGGTACGGTGAAGGTGATACTTGGTACGGTGAAGGTGATACTTGGTACGGTGAAAGTGATGCTTGGTACGGTGAAGGTGATGCTTGCTATGGTGAAGGTGATGCTTGCTATGGTGAAGGTGATGCTTGCTATGGTGAAGGTGATGCTTGCTATGGTGAAGGTGATGCTTGCTATGGTGAAGGTGATGCTTGCTATGGTGAAGGTGATGCTTGCTATGGCGAAGGTGATGCTTGCTATGGTGAAGGTGATGCTTGCTAGGTGAAGGTGATGCTTGCTATGGTGAAGGTGATGCTTGCTATGGTGAAGGTGATGCTTGCTATGGTGAAGGTGATGCTTGCTATGGTGAAGGTGATGCTTGCTATGGTGAAGGTGATGCTTGCTGTGGTGAAGGTGATGCTTGCTATGGTGAAGGTGATGCTTGCTGTGGTGAAGGTGATGCTTGCTGTGGTGAAGGTGATGCTTGCTATGGTGAAGGTGACGCTTGCTATGGTGAAGTGATGCTTGCTGTGGTGAAGGTGATGCTTGCTGTGGTGAAGATGACGCTTGCTATGGTGAAGGTGATGCTTGCTATGGTGAAGGTGGTGTTTGCTGTGGTGAAGGTGATGTTTGCTGTGGTGAAGGTGATGCTTGGTATGGTGAAGGTGATGCTTGCTATGGTGAAGGTGATGGTTGGTATGGTGAAGGTGATGCTTGCTATGGTGAAGGTGATGATTGGTATGGTGAAGGTGATGCTTGCTATGGTGAAGGTGATGATTGGTATGGTGAAGGTGATGCTTGGTATGGTGAAGGTGATGCTTGCTATGGTGAAGGTGATGCTTGCTATGGTGAAGGTGATGCTTGCTATGGTGAAGGTGATGCTTGCTATGGTGAAGGTGATGCTTGCTATGGTGAAGGTGATGCTTGCTATGGTGAAGGTGATGCTTGCTATGGTGAAGGTGATGCTTGGTATGGTGAAGGTGATGCTTGGTATGGTGAAGGTGATGCTTGGTATGGTGAAGGTGATGCTTGGTATGGTGAAGGTGATACTTGGTATGGTGAAGGTGATACTTGGTATGGTGAAGGTGATACTTGGTATGGTGAAGGTGATACTTGGTATGGTGAAGGTGATACTTGGTATGGTGAAGGTGATACTTGGTACGGTGAAGGTGATACTTGGTACGGTGAAGGTGATACTTGGTACGGTGAAGGTGATACTTGGTACGGTGAAAGTGATGCTTGGTACGGTGAAGGTGATGCTTGCTATGGTGAAGGTGATGCTTGCTATGGTGAAGGTGATGCTTGCTATGGTGAAGGTGATGCTTGCTATGGTGAAGGTGATGCTTGCTATGGTGAAGGTGATGCTTGCTATGGTGAAGGTGATGCTTGCTATGGCGAAGGTGATGCTTGCTATGGTGAAGGTGATGCTTGCTAGGTGAAGGTGATGCTTGCTATGGTGAAGGTGATGCTTGCTATGGTGAAGGTGATGCTTGCTATGGTGAAGGTGATGCTTGCTATGGTGAAGGTGATGCTTGCTATGGTGAAGGTGATGCTTGCTGTGGTGAAGGTGATGCTTGCTATGGTGAAGGTGATGCTTGCTGTGGTGAAGGTGATGCTTGCTGTGGTGAAGGTGATGCTTGCTATGGTGAAGGTGACGCTTGCTATGGTGAAGTGATGCTTGCTGTGGTGAAGGTGATGCTTGCTGTGGTGAAGATGACGCTTGCTATGGTGAAGGTGATGCTTGCTATGGTGAAGGTGGTGTTTGCTGTGGTGAAGGTGATGTTTGCTGTGGTGAAGGTGATGCTTGGTATGTTGAAGGTGATGCTTGCTATGGTGAAGGTGATGCTTGGTATGGTGAAGGTGATGCTTGGTATGGTGAAGGTGATGCTTGCTGTGGTGAAGGTGATGCTTGCTGTGGTGAAGGTGATGCTTGCTATGGTGAAGGTGACGCTTGCTATGGTGAAGTGATGCTTGCTGTGGTGAAGGTGATGCTTGCTGTGGTGAAGATGACGCTTGCTATGGTGAAGGTGATGCTTGCTATGGTGAAGGTGATGCTTGCTATGGTGAAGGTGATGCTTGCTATGGTGAAGGTGACGCTTGCTATGGTGAAGGTGATGCTTGCTGTGGTGAAGGTGATGCTTGCTGTGGTGAAGGTGATGCTTGCTATGGTGAAGGTGATGCTTGCTGTGGTGAAGGAAAAGCTTGCTATGGTGAAGGTGATGCTTGCTGTGGTGAAGGTGATGCTTGCTATGGTGAAGGTGATGCTTGCTCTGGTGAAGGTGATGCTTGCTATGGTGAAGGTGATGCTTGCTATGGTGAAGGTGATGCTTGCTATGGTGAAGGTGATGCTTGCTATGGTGAAGGTGATGCTTGCTATGGTGAAGGTGATGCTTGCTATGTTGAAGGTGATGCTTGCTATGGTGAAGGTGATGCTTGCTATGGTGGAGGTGATGCTTGCTATGGTGGAGGTGATGCTTGCTATGGTGAAGGTGATGCTTGCTATGGTGAATGTGATGCTTGCTATGGTGAAGCTGATGCTTGCTATGGTGAAGCTGATGCTTGCTATGGTGAAGGTGATGCTTGCTATGGTGAAGGTGATGCTTGCTATGGTGAAGGTGATGCTTGCTATGGTGAAGGTGATGCTTGCTATGGTGAAGGTGATGCTTGCTATGGTGAAGGTGGTGCTTGCTATGGTGAAGGTGGTGCTTGCTATGGTGAAGGTGATGCTTGCTATGGTGAAGGTGATGCTTGCTATGGTGAAGGTGATGCTTGCTGTGGTGAAGGTGATGCTTGCTGTGGTGAAGGTGATGTTTGCTGTGGTGAAGGTGATGCTTGCTATGGTGAAGGTGATGCTTGCTATGGTGAAGGTGATGCTTGCTATGGTGAAGGTGATGCTTGGTATGGTGAAGGTGATGCTTGCTATGGTGAAGGTGATGCTTGGTATGCTGAAGGTGATGCTTGCTATGGTGAAGGTGATGCTTGCTATGGTGAAGGTGATGGTTGGTATGGTGAAGGTGATGCTTGCTATGGTGAAGGTGATGATTGGTATGGTGAAGGTGATGCTTGCTATGGTGAAGGTGATGATTGGTATGGTGAAGGTGATGCTTGGTATGGTGAAGGTGATGCTTGCTATGGTGAAGGTGATGCTTGCTATGGTGAAGGTGATGCTTGCTATGGTGAAGGTGATGCTTGGTATGGTGAAGGTGATGCTTGCTATGGTGAAGGTGATGCTTGCTATGGTGAAGGTGATGCTTGCTATGGTGAAGGTGATGCTTGCTATGGTGAAGGTGATGCTTGCTATGGTGAAGGTGATGCTTGCTATGGTGAAGGTGATGCTTGCTATGGTGAAGGTGATGCTTGGTATGGTGAAGGTGATGCTTGGTATGGTGAAGGTGATGCTTGGTATGGTGAAGGTGATGCTTGGTATGGTGAAGGTGATACTTGGTATGGTGAAGGTGATACTTGGTATGGTGAAGGTGATACTTGGTATGGTGAAGGTGATACTTGGTATGGTGAAGGTGATACTTGGTATGGTGAAGGTGATACTTGGTACGGTGAAGGTGATACTTGGTACGGTGAAGGTGATACTTGGTACGGTGAAGGTGATACTTGGTACGGTGAAAGTGATGCTTGGTACGGTGAAGGTGATGCTTGCTATGGTGAAGGTGATGCTTGCTATGGTGAAGGTGATGCTTGCTATGGTGAAGGTGATGCTTGCTATGGTGAAGGTGATGCTTGCTATGGTGAAGGTGATGCTTGCTATGGTGAAGGTGATGCTTGCTATGGCGAAGGTGATGCTTGCTATGGTGAAGGTGATGCTTGCTAGGTGAAGGTGATGCTTGCTATGGTGAAGGTGATGCTTGCTATGGTGAAGGTGATGCTTGCTATGGTGAAGGTGATGCTTGCTATGGTGAAGGTGATGCTTGCTATGGTGAAGGTGATGCTTGCTGTGGTGAAGGTGATGCTTGCTATGGTGAAGGTGATGCTTGCTGTGGTGAAGGTGATGCTTGCTGTGGTGAAGGTGATGCTTGCTATGGTGAAGGTGACGCTTGCTATGGTGAAGTGATGCTTGCTGTGGTGAAGGTGATGCTTGCTGTGGTGAAGATGACGCTTGCTATGGTGAAGGTGATGCTTGCTATGGTGAAGGTGGTGTTTGCTGTGGTGAAGGTGATGTTTGCTGTGGTGAAGGTGATGCTTGGTATGTTGAAGGTGATGCTTGCTATGGTGAAGGTGATGCTTGGTATGGTGAAGGTGATGCTTGGTATGGTGAAGGTGATGCTTGCTGTGGTGAAGGTGATGCTTGCTGTGGTGAAGGTGATGCTTGCTATGGTGAAGGTGACGCTTGCTATGGTGAAGTGATGCTTGCTGTGGTGAAGGTGATGCTTGCTGTGGTGAAGATGACGCTTGCTATGGTGAAGGTGATGCTTGCTATGGTGAAGGTGATGCTTGCTATGGTGAAGGTGATGCTTGCTATGGTGAAGGTGACGCTTGCTATGGTGAAGGTGATGCTTGCTGTGGTGAAGGTGATGCTTGCTGTGGTGAAGGTGATGCTTGCTATGGTGAAGGTGATGCTTGCTGTGGTGAAGGAAAAGCTTGCTATGGTGAAGGTGATGCTTGCTGTGGTGAAGCTGATGCTTGCTATGGTGAAGGTGATGCTTGCTATGGTGAAGGTGATGCTTGCTATGGTGAAGGTGATGCTTGCTATGGTGAAGGTGATGCTTGCTGTGGTGAAGGAAAAGCTTGCTATGGTGAAGGTGATGCTTGCTGTGGTGAAGGTGATGCTTGCTATGGTGAAGGTGATGCTTGCTCTGGTGAAGGTGATGCTTGCTATGGTGAAGGTGATGCTTGCTATGGTGAAGGTGATGCTTGCTATGGTGAAGGTGATGCTTGCTATGGTGAAGGTGATGCTTGCTATGGTGAAGGTGATGCTTGCTATGTTGAAGGTGATGCTTGCTATGGTGAAGGTGATGCTTGCTATGGTGGAGGTGATGCTTGCTATGGTGGAGGTGATGCTTGCTATGGTGAAGGTGATGCTTGCTATGGTGAATGTGATGCTTGCTATGGTGAAGCTGATGCTTGCTATGGTGAAGCTGATGCTTGCTATGGTGAAGGTGATGCTTGCTATGGTGAAGGTGATGCTTGCTATGGTGAAGGTGATGCTTGCTATGGTGAAGGTGATGCTTGCTATGGTGAAGGTGATGCTTGCTATGGTGAAGGTGGTGCTTGCTATGGTGAAGGTGGTGCTTGCTATGGTGAAGGTGATGCTTGCTATGGTGAAGGTGATGCTTGCTATGGTGAAGGTGATGCTTGCTGTGGTGAAGGTGATGCTTGCTGTGGTGAAGGTGATGTTTGCTGTGGTGAAGGTGATGCTTGCTATGGTGAAGGTGATGCTTGCTATGGTGAAGGTGATGCTTGCTATGGTGAAGGTGATGCTTGGTATGGTGAAGGTGATGCTTGCTATGGTGAAGGTGATGCTTGGTATGCTGAAGGTGATGCTTGCTATGGTGAAGGTGATGCTTGCTATGGTGAAGGTGATGGTTGGTATGGTGAAGGTGATGCTTGCTATGGTGAAGGTGATGATTGGTATGGTGAAGGTGATGCTTGCTATGGTGAAGGTGATGATTGGTATGGTGAAGGTGATGCTTGGTATGGTGAAGGTGATGCTTGCTATGGTGAAGGTGATGCTTGCTATGGTGAAGGTGATGCTTGCTATGGTGAAGGTGATGCTTGCTATGGTGATGGTGATGCTTGCTATGGTGAAGGTGATGCTTGCTATGGTGAAGGTGATGCTTGCTATGGTGAAGGTGATGCTTGGTATGGTGAAGGTGATGCTTGGTATGGTGAAGGTGATGCTTGGTATGGTGAAGGTGATGCTTGGTATGGTGAAGGTGATGCTTGGTATGGTGAAGGTGATACTTGGTATGGTGAAGGTGATACTTGGTATGGTGAAGGTGATACTTGGTATGGTGAAGGTGATACTTGGTATGGTGAAGGTGATACTTGGTACGGTGAAGGTGATACTTGGTACGGTGAAGGTGATACTTGGTACGGTGAAGGTGATACTTGGTACGGTGAAGGTGATACTTGGTACGGTGAAGGTGATACTTGTACGGTGAAGGTGATGCTTGGTACGGTGAAGGTGATGCTTGGTACGGTGGAGGTGATGCTTGCTATGGTGGAGGTGATGCTTGCTATTGTGGAGGTGATGCTTGCTATGGTGGAGGTGATGCTTGCTATGGTGAAGGTGATGCTTGCTATGGTGAAGGTGATGCTTGCTATGGTGAAGGTGATGCTTGCTATGGTGAAGGTGATGCTTGCTGTGGTGAAGGTGATGCTTGCTGTGGTGAAGGTGATGCTTGCTGTGGTGAAGGTGATGCTTGCTATGGTGAAGGTGACGCTTGCTATGGTGAAGGTGACGCTTGCTGTGGTGAAGGTGACGCTTGCTATGGTGAAGGTGACGCTTGCTGTGGTGAAGGTGATGCTTGCTATGGTGAAGGTGATGCTTGCTATGGTGTAGGTGATGCTTGCTATGGTGAAGGTGATGCTTGCTATGGTGAAGGTGATGCTTGCTATGGTGAAGGTGATGCTTGCTATGGTGAAGGTGATGCTTGCTATGGTGAAGGTGATGCTTGCTATCGTGAAGGTGTTGCTTGCTATGGTGAAGGTGATGCTTGCTGTGGTGAAGGTGATGTTTGCTATGGTGAAGGTGATGCTTGCTATGGTGAAGGTGATGCTTGCTGTGGTGAAGGTGATGCTTGCTGTGGTGAAGGTGATGCTTGCTGTGGTGAAGGTGATGCTTGGTATGGTGAAGGTGATGCTTGGTATGGCGAAGGTGATGCTTGCTATGGTGAAGGTGATGCTTGCTAGGTGAAGGTGATGCTTGCTATGGTGAAGGTGATGCTTGCTATGGTGAAGGTGATGCTTGCTGTGGTGAAGGTGATGCTTGCTATGGTGAAGGTGATGCTTGCTGTGGTGAAGGTGATGCTTGCTGTGGTGAAGGTGATGCTTGCTATGGTGAAGGTGACGCTTGCTATGGTGAAGTGATGCTTGCTGTGGTGAAGGTGATGCTTGCTATGGTGAAGGTGATGCTTGCTATGGTGAAGGTGATGCTTGCTATGGTGAAGGTGATGCTTGCTATGGTGAAGGTGGTGCTTGCTATGGTGAAGGTGATGCTTGCTATGGTGAAGGTGATGCTTGCTATGGTGAAGGTGATGCTTGCTATGGTGAAGGTGATGCTTGCTATGGTGAAGGTGGTGCTTGCTATGGTGAAGGTGATGCTTGCTATGGTGAAGGTGATGCTTGCTATGGTGAAGGTGATGCTTGCTATGGTGAAGGTGATGCTTGCTGTGGTGAAGGTGATGCTTGCTGTGGTGAAGTTGATGTTTGCTATGGTGAAGGTGATGCTTGCTATGGTGAAGGTGATGCTTGCTGTGGTGAAGGTGATGCTTGCTGTGGTGAAGGTGATGCTTGCTGTGGTGAAGGTGATGCTTGGTATGGTGAAGGTGATGCTTGCTATGGTGAAGGTGATGCTTGGTATGGTGAAGGTGATGCTTGGTATGGTGAAGGTGATGCTTGCTATGGTGAAGGTGATGCTTGGTATGCTGAAGGTGATGCTTGCTATGGTGAAGGTGATGCTTGCTATGGTGAAGGTGATGGTTGGTATGGTGAAGGTGATGCTTGCTATGGTGAAGGTGATGATTGGTATGGTGAAGGTGATGCTTGCTATGGTGAAGGTGATGATTGGTATGGTGAAGGTGATGCTTGGTATGGTGAAGGTGATGCTTGCTATGGTGAAGGTGATGCTTGCTATGGTGAAGGTGATGCTTGCTATGGTGAAGGTGATGCTTGCTATGGTGAAGGTGATGCTTGCTATGGTGAAGGTGATGCTTGGTATGGTGAAGGTGATGCTTGGTATGGTGAAGGTGATGCTTGCTATGGTGAAGGTGATGCTTGCTATGGTGAAGGTGATGCTTGCTATGGTGAAGGTGATGCTTGCTATGGTGAACGTGATGCTTGCTATGGTGGAGGTGATGCTTGCTATGGTGGAGGTGATGCTTGCTATGGTGAAGCTGATGCTATGGTGAAGCTGATGCTTGCTATGGTGAAGGTGATGCTTGCTATGGTGAAGGTGATGCTTGCTATGGTGAAGGTGATGCTTGCTGTGGTGAAGGTGATGCTTGCTGTGGTGAAGGTGATGTTTGCTATGGTGAAGGTGATGCTTGCTATGGTGAAGGTGATGCTTGCTGTGGTGAAGGTGATGCTTGCTGTGGTGAAGGTGATGCTTGCTGTGGTGAAGGTGATGCTTGGTATGGTGAAGGTGATGCTTGCTATGGTGAAGGTGATGCTTGCTATGGTGAAGGTGATGCTTGCTATGGTGAAGGTGATGCTTGCTATGGTGAAGGTGGTGCTTGCTATGGTGAAGGTGATGCTTGCTATGGTGAAGGTGATGCTTGCTATGGTGAAGGTGATGCTTGCTATGGTGAAGGTGATGCTTGCTGTGGTGAAGGTGATGCTTGCTGTGGTGAAGTTGATGTTTGCTATGGTGAAGGTGATGCTTGCTATGGTGAAGGTGATGCTTGCTGTGGTGAAGGTGATGCTTGCTGTGGTGAAGGTGATGCTTGGTATGGTGAAGGTGATGCTTGCTATGGTGAAGGTGATGCTTGGTATGGTGAAGGTGATGCTTGGTATGGTGAAGGTGATGCTTGCTATGGTGAAGGTGATGCTTGGTATGCTGAAGGTGATGCTTGCTATGGTGAAGGTGATGCTTGCTATGGTGAAGGTGATGGTTGGTATGGTGAAGGTGATGCTTGCTATGGTGAAGGTGATGATTGGTATGGTGAAGGTGATGCTTGCTATGGTGAAGGTGATGATTGGTATGGTGAAGGTGATGCTTGGTATGGTGAAGGTGATGCTTGCTATGGTGAAGGTGATGCTTGCTATGGTGAAGGTGATGCTTGCTATGGTGAAGGTGATGCTTGGTATGGTGAAGGTGATGCTTGGTATGGTGAAGGTGATGCTTGGTATGGTGAAGGTGATGCTTGGTATGGTGAAGGTGATACTTGGTATGGTGAAGGTGATACTTGGTATGGTGAAGGTGATACTTGGTATGGTGAAGGTGATACTTGGTATGGTGAAGGTGATACTTGGTACGGTGAAGGTGATACTTGGTACGGTGAAGGTGATACTTGGTACGGTGAAGGTGATACTTGGTACGGTGAAGGTGATGCTTGGTACGGTGAAGGTGATGCTTGCTATGGTGAAGGTGATGCTTGCTATGGTGAAGGTGATGCTTGCTATGGTGAAGGTGATGCTTGCTATGATGAAGGTGATGCTTGCTATGGTGAAGGTGATGCTTGCTATGGTGAAGGTGATGCTTGCTATGGCGAAGGTGATGCTTGCTATGGTGAAGGTGATGCTTGCTAGGTGAAGGTGATGCTTGCTATGGTGAAGGTGATGCTTGCTATGGTGAAGGTGATGCTTGCTGTGGTGAAGGTGATGCTTGCTATGGTGAAGGTGATGCTTGCTGTGGTGAAGGTGATGCTTGCTGTGGTGAAGGTGATGCTTGCTATGGTGAAGGTGATGCTTGCTGTGGTGAAGGTGATGCTTGCTATGGTGAAGGTGACGCTTGCTATGGTGAAGTGATGCTTGCTGTGGTGAAGGTGATGCTTGCTATGGTGAAGGTGATGCTTGCTATGGTGAAGGTGATGCTTGCTATGGTGAAGGTGATGCTTGCTATGGTGAAGGTGGTGCTTGCTATGGTGAAGGTGATGCTTGCTATGGTGAAGGTGATGCTTGCTATGGTGAAGGTGATGCTTGCTATGGTGAAGGTGATGCTTGCTGTGGTGAAGGTGATGCTTGCTGTGGTGAAGGTGATGTTTGCTATGGTGAAGGTGATGCTTGCTATGGTGAAGGTGATGCTTGCTGTGGTGAAGGTGATGCTTGCTGTGGTGAAGGTGATGCTTGCTATGGTGAAGGTGATGCTTGGTATGGTGAAGGTGATGCTTGGTATGGTGAAGGTGATGCTTGCTATGGTGAAGGTGATGCTTGGTATGCTGAAGGTGATGCTTGCTATGGTGAAGGTGATGCTTGCTATGGTGAAGGTGATGATTGGTATGGTGAAGGTGATGCTTGCTATGGTGAAGGTGATGATTGGTATGGTGAAGGTGATGCTTGGTATGGTGAAGGTGATGCTTGCTATGGTGAAGGTGATGCTTGCTATGGTGAAGGTGATGCTTGCTATGGTGAAGGTGATGCTTGCTATGGTGAAGGTGATGCTTGCTATGGTGAAGGTGATGCTTGGTATGGTGAAGGTGATGCTTGGTATGGTGAAGGTGATGCTTGGTATGGTGAAGGTGATGCTTGGTATGGTGAAGGTGATACTTGGTATGGTGAAGGTGATACTTGGTATGGTGAAGGTGATACTTGGTATGGTGAAGGTGATACTTGGTATGGTGAAGGTGATACTTGGTATGGTGAAGGTGATACTTGGTACGGTGAAGGTGATACTTGGTACGGTGAAGGTGATACTTGGTACGGTGAAGGTGATACTTGGTACGGTGAAGGTGATGCTTGGTACGGTGAAGGTGATGCTTGCTATGGTGAAGGTGATGCTTGCTATGGTGAAGGTGATGCTTGCTATGGTGAAGGTGATGCTTGCTATGGTGAAGGTGATGCTTGCTATGGTGAAGGTGATGCTTGCTATGGTGAAGGTGATGCTTGCTATGGCGAAGGTGATGCTTGCTATGGTGAAGGTGATGCTTGCTAGGTGAAGGTGATGCTTGCTATGGTGAAGGTGATGCTTGCTATGGTGAAGGTGATGCTTGCTATGGTGAAGGTGATGCTTGCTATGGTGAAGGTGATGCTTGCTATGGTGAAGGTGATGCTTGCTGTGGTGAAGGTGATGCTTGCTATGGTGAAGGTGATGCTTGCTGTGGTGAAGGTGATGCTTGCTGTGGTGAAGGTGATGCTTGCTATGGTGAAGGTGACGCTTGCTATGGTGAAGTGATGCTTGCTGTGGTGAAAGTGATGCTTGCTGTGGTGAAGATGACGCTTGCTATGGTGAAGGTGATGCTTGCTATGGTGAAGGTGATGTTTGCTGTGGTGAAGGTGATGTTTGCTGTGGTGAAGGTGATGCTTGGTATGGTGAAGGTGATGCTTGCTATGGTGAAGGTGATGCTTGGTATGGTGAAGGTGATGCTTGGTATGGTGAAGGTGATGCTTGCTATGGTGAAGGTGATGCTTGGTATGCTGAAGGTGATGCTTGCTATGGTGAAGGTGATGGTTGGTATGGTGAAGGTGATGCTTGCTATGGTGAAGGTGATGCTTGCTATGGTGATGGTGATGCTTGCTATGGTGAAGGTGATGCTTGCTATGGTGAAGGTGATGCTTGCTATGGTGAAGGTGATGCTTGGTATGGTGAAGGTGATGCTTGGTATGGTGAAGGTGATGCTTGGTATGGTGAAGGTGATGCTTGGTATGGTGAAGGTGATGCTTGGTATGGTGAAGGTGATACTTGGTATGGTGAAGGTGATACTTGGTATGGTGAAGGTGATACTTGGTATGGTGAAGGTGATACTTGGTATGGTGAAGGTGATACTTGGTACGGTGAAGGTGATACTTGGTACGGTGAAGGTGATACTTGGTACGGTGAAGGTGATACTTGGTACGGTGAAGGTGATACTTGGTACGGTGAAGGTGATACTTGTACGGTGAAGGTGATGCTTGCTCTGGTGAAGGTGATGCTTGCTATGGTGAAGGTGATGCTTGCTATGGTGAAGGTGATGCTTGCTATGGTGAAGGTGATGCTTGCTATGGTGAAGGTGATGCTTGCTATGGTGAAGGTGATGCTTGCTATGGTGAAGGTGATGCTTGCTATGGTGAAGGTGATGCTTGCTATGGTGGAGGTGATGCTTGCTATGGTGGAGGTGATGCTTGCTATGGTGAAGGTGATGCTTGCTATGGTGAATGTGATGCTTGCTATGGTGAAGCTGATGCTTGCTATGGTGAAGCTGATGCTTGCTATGGTGAAGGTGATGCTTGCTATGGTGAAGGTGATGCTTGCTATGGTGAAGGTGATGCTTGCTATGGTGAAGGTGATGCTTGCTATGGTGAAGGTGATGCTTGCTATGGTGAAGGTGATGCTTGCTATGGTGAAGGTGGTGCTTGCTATGGTGAAGGTGATGCTTGCTATGGTGAAGGTGATGCTTGCTATGGTGAAGGTGATGCTTGCTATGGTGAAGGTGATGCTTGCTGTGGTGAAGGTGATGTTTGCTGTGGTGAAGGTGATGCTTGCTATGGTGAAGGTGATGCTTGCTATGGTGAAGGTGATGCTTGCTATGGTGAAGGTGATGCTTGGTATGGTGAAGGTGATGCTTGCTATGGTGAAGGTGATGCTTGGTATGGTGAAGGTGATGGTTGGTATGGTGAAGGTGATGCTTGCTATGGTGAAGGTGATGATTGGTATGGTGAAGGTGATGCTTGCTATGGTGAAGGTGATGATTGGTATGGTGAAGGTGATGCTTGGTATGGTGAAGGTGATGCTTGCTATGGTGAAGGTGATGCTTGCTATGGTGAAGGTGATGCTTGCTATGGTGAAGGTGATGCTTGCTATGGTGATGGTGATGCTTGCTATGGTGAAGGTGATGCTTGCTATGGTGAAGGTGATGCTTGCTATGGTGAAGGTGATGCTTGGTATGGTGAAGGTGATGCTTGGTATGGTGAAGGTGATGCTTGGTATGGTGAAGGTGATGCTTGGTATGGTGAAGGTGATGCTTGGTATGGTGAAGGTGATACTTGGTATGGTGAAGGTGATACTTGGTATGGTGAAGGTGATACTTGGTATGGTGAAGGTGATACTTGGTATGGTGAAGGTGATACTTGGTACGGTGAAGGTGATACTTGGTACGGTGAAGGTGATACTTGGTACGGTGAAGGTGATACTTGGTACGGTGAAGGTGATACTTGGTACGGTGAAGGTGATACTTGTACGGTGAAGGTGATGCTTGGTACGGTGAAGGTGATGCTTGGTACGGTGGAGGTGATGCTTGCTATGGTGGAGGTGATGCTTGCTATTGTGGAGGTGATGCTTGCTATGGTGGAGGTGATGCTTGCTATGGTGAAGGTGATGCTTGCTATGGTGAAGGTGATGCTTGCTATGGTGAAGGTGATGCTTGCTATGGTGAAGGTGATGCTTGCTGTGGTGAAGGTGATGCTTGCTGTGGTGAAGGTGATGCTTGCTGTGGTGAAGGTGATGCTTGCTATGGTGAAGGTGACGCTTGCTATGGTGAAGGTGACGCTTGCTGTGGTGAAGGTGACGCTTGCTATGGTGAAGGTGACGCTTGCTGTGGTGAAGGTGATGCTTGCTATGGTGAAGGTGATGCTTGCTATGGTGTAGGTGATGCTTGCTATGGTGTAGGTGATGCTTGCTATGGTGAAGGTGATGCTTGCTATGGTGAAGGTGATGCTTGCTATGGTGAAGGTGATGCTTGCTATGGTGAAGGTGATGCTTGCTATGGTGAAGGTGATGCTTGCTATCGTGAAGGTGTTGCTTGCTATGGTGAAGGTGATGCTTGCTATGGTGAAGGTGATGCTTGCTATGGTGAAGGTGATGCTTGCTATGGTGGAGGTGATGCTTGCTATGGTGGAGGTGATGCTTGCTATGGTGGAGGTGATGCTTGCTATGGTGGAGGTGATGCTTGCTATGGTGGAGGTGATGCTTGCTATGGTGGAGGTGATGCTTGCTATGGTGGAGGTGATGCTTGCTATGGTGGAGGTGATGCTTGCTATGGTGAAGGTGATGCTTGCTATGGTGAAGGTGATGCTTGCTTTGGTGAAGGTGATGCTTGCTTTGGTGAAGGTGATGCTTGCTATGGTGAAGGTGATGCTTGCTATGGTGAAGGTGATGCTTGCTATGGTGAAGGTGATGCTTTCTGTGGTGAAGGTGATGCTTGCTGTGGTGAAGGTGATGCTTGCTGTGGTGAAGGTGATGCTTGCTATGGTGAAGGTGATGCTTGCTATGGTGAAGGTGATGCTTGCTATGGTGAAGGTGACGCTTGCTATGGTGAAGGTGACGCTTGCTGTGGTGAAGGTGACGCTTGCTGTGGTGAAGGTGACGCTTGCTATGGTGAAGGTGACGCTTGCTATGGTGAAGGTGACGCTTGCTATGGTGAAGGTGACGCTTGCTATGGTGAAGGTGATGCTTGCTGTGGTGAAGGTGATGCTTGCTATGGTGAAGGTGATGCTTGCTATGGTGAAGGTGATGCTTGCTGTGGTGAAGGTGATGCTTGCTATGGTGAAGGTGATGCTTGGTATGGTGAAGGTGATGCTTGGTATGGCGAAGGTGAAGCTTGGTATGGTGAAGGTGATGCTTGGTATGGTGAAGGTGATGCTTGGCATGGTGAAGGTGATGCTTGGCATGGTGAAGGTGATGCTTGGTATGGTGAAGGTGATGCTTGCTATGGTGAAGGTGATGCTTGCTATGGTGAAGGTGATGCTTGCTATGGTGAAGGTGATGCTTGCTATGGTGAAGGTGATGCTTGCTATGGTGAAGGTGATGCTTGCTATGGCGAAGGTGATGCTTGCTATGGCGAAGGTGATGCTTGCTAGGTGAAGGTGATGCTTGCTATGGTGAAGGTGATGCTTGCTATGGTGAAGGTGATGCTTGCTATGGTGAAGGTGATGCTTGCTATGGTGAAGGTGATGCTTGCTATGGTGAAGGTGATGCTTGCTATGGTGAAGGTGATGCTTGCTATGGTGAAGGTGATGCTTGCTATGGTGAAGGTGATGCTTGCTATGGTGAAGGTGATGCTTGCTATGGTGAACGTGATGCTTGCTATGATGGAGGTGATGCTTGCTATGGTGGAGGTGATGCTTGCTATGGTGAAGCTGATGATGCTATGGTGAAGCTGATGCTTGCTATGGTGAAGGTGATGCTTGCTATGGTGAAGGTGATGCTTGCTATGGTGAAGGTGATGCTTGCTGTGGTGAAGGTGATGCTTGCTGTGGTGAAGGTGATGTTTGCTATGGTGAAGGTGATGCTTGCTATGGTGAAGGTGATGCTTGCTGTGGTGAAGGTGATGCTTGCTGTGGTGAAGGTGATGCTTGCTGTGGTGAAGGTGATGCTTGGTATGGTGAAGGTGATGCTTGCTATGGTGAAGGTGATGCTTGCTATGGTGAAGGTGATGCTTGCTATGGTGAAGGTGATGCTTGCTATGGTGAAGGTGGTGCTTGCTATGGTGAAGGTGATGCTTGCTATGGTGAAGGTGATGCTTGCTATGGTGAAGGTGATGCTTGCTATGGTGAAGGTGATGCTTGCTGTGGTGAAGGTGATGCTTGCTGTGGTGAAGGTGATGTTTGCTATGGTGAAGGTGATGCTTGCTATGGTGAAGGTGATGCTTGCTGTGGTGAAGGTGATGCTTGCTGTGGTGAAGGTGATGCTTGCTGTGGTGAAGGTGATGCTTGGTATGGTGAAGGTGATGCTTGCTATGGTGAAGGTGATGCTTGGTATGGTGAAGGTGATGCTTGGTATGGTGAAGGTGATGCTTGCTATGGTGAAGGTGATGCTTGGTATGCTGAAGGTGATGCTTGCTATGGTGAAGGTGATGCTTGCTATGGTGAAGGTGATGGTTGGTATGGTGAAGGTGATGCTTGCTATGGTGAAGGTGATGATTGGTATGGTGAAGGTGATGCTTGCTATGGTGAAGGTGATGATTGGTATGGTGAAGGTGATGCTTGGTATGGTGAAGGTGATGCTTGCTATGGTGAAGGTGATGCTTGCTATGGTGAAGGTGATGCTTGCTATGGTGAAGGTGATGCTTGCTATGGTGAAGGTGATGCTTGCTATGGTGAAGGTGATGCTTGGTATGGTGAAGGTGATGCTTGGTATGGTGAAGGTGATGCTTGGTATGGTGAAGGTGATGCTTGGTATGGTGAAGGTGATACTTGGTATGGTGAAGGTGATACTTGGTATGGTGAAGGTGATACTTGGTATGGTGAAGGTGATACTTGGTATGGTGAAGGTGATACTTGGTATGGTGAAGGTGATACTTGGTACAGTGAAGGTGATACTTGGTACGGTGAAGGTGATACTTGGTACGGTGAAGGTGATACTTGCTACGGTGAAGGTGATGCTTGGTACGGTGAAGGTGATGCTTGCTATGGTGAAGGTGATGCTTGCTATGGTGAAGGTGATGCTTGCTATGGTGAAGGTGATGCTTGCTATGGTGAAGGTGATGCTTGCTATGGTGAAGGTGATGCTTGCTATGGCGAAGGTGATGCTTGCTATGGTGAAGGTGATGCTTGCTAGGTGAAGGTGATGCTTGCTATGGTGAAGGTGATGCTTGCTATGGTGAAGGTGATGCTTGCTGTGGTGAAGGTGATGCTTGCTATGGTGAAGGTGATGCTTGCTGTGGTGAAGGTGATGCTTGCTGTGGTGAAGGTGATGCTTGCTATGGTGAAGGTGACGCTTGCTATGGTGAAGTGATGCTTGCTGTGGTGAAGGTGATGCTTGCTATGGTGAAGGTGATGCTTGCTATGGTGAAGGTGATGCTTGCTATGGTGAAGGTGATGCTTGCTATGGTGAAGGTGGTGCTTGCTATGGTGAAGGTGATGCTTGCTATGGTGAAGGTGATGCTTGCTATGGTGAAGGTGATGCTTGCTATGGTGAAGGTGATGCTTGCTGTGGTGAAGGTGATGCTTGCTGTGGTGAAGGTGATGTTTGCTATGGTGAAGGTGATGCTTGCTATGGTGAAGGTGATGCTTGCTGTGGTGAAGGTGATGCTTGCTGTGGTGAAGGTGATGCTTGCTGTGGTGAAGGTGATGCTTGGTATGGTGAAGGTGATGCTTGCTATGGTGAAGGTGATGCTTGGTATGGTGAAGGTGATGCTTGGTATGGTGAAGGTGATGCTTGCTATGGTGAAGGTGATGCTTGGTATGCTGAAGGTGATGCTTGCTATGGTGAAGGTGATGCTTGCTATGGTGAAGGTGATGATTGGTATGGTGAAGGTGATGCTTGCTATGGTGAAGGTGATGATTGGTATGGTGAAGGTGATGCTTGGTATGGTGAAGGTGATGCTTGCTATGGTGAAGGTGATGCTTGCTATGGTGAAGGTGATGCTTGCTATGGTGAAGGTGATGCTTGCTATGGTGAAGGTGATGCTTGCTATGGTGAAGGTGATGCTTGCTATGGTGAAGGTGATGCTTGGTATGGTGAAGGTGATGCTTGGTATGGTGAAGGTGATGCTTGGTATGGTGAAGGTGATGCTTGGTATGGTGAAGGTGATACTTGGTATGGTGAAGGTGATACTTGGTATGGTGAAGGTGATACTTGGTATGGTGAAGGTGATACTTGGTATGGTGAAGGTGATACTTGGTACGGTGAAGGTGATACTTGGTACGGTGAAGGTGATACTTGGTACGGTGAAGGTGATGCTTGGTACGGTGAAGGTGATGCTTGGTACGGTGAAGGTGATGCTTGGTACGGTGAAGGTGATGCTTGCTATGGTGAAGGTGATGCTTGCTATGGTGAAGGTGATGCTTGCTATGGTGAAGGTGATGCTTGCTATGGTGAAGGTGATGCTTGCTATGGCGAAGGTGATGCTTGCTATGGTGAAGGTGATGCTTGCTAGGTGAAGGTGATGCTTGCTATGGTGAAGGTGATGCTTGCTATGGTGAAGGTGATGCTTGCTATGGTGAAGGTGATGCTTGCTATGGTGAAGGTGATGCTTGCTATGGTGAAGGTGATGCTTGCTGTGGTGAAGGTGATGCTTGCTATGGTGAAGGTGATGCTTGCTGTGGTGAAGGTGATGCTTGCTGTGGTGAAGGTGATGCTTGCTATGGTGAAGGTGACGCTTGCTATGGTGAAGTGATGCTTGCTGTGGTGAAAGTGATGCTTGCTGTGGTGAAGATGACGCTTGCTATGGTGAAGGTGATGCTTGCTATGGTGAAGGTGATGTTTGCTGTGGTGAAGGTGATGTTTGCTGTGGTGAAGGTGATGCTTGGTATGGTGAAGGTGATGCTTGCTATGGTGAAGGTGATGCTTGGTATGGTGAAGGTGATGCTTGGTATGGTGAAGGTGATGCTTGCTATGGTGAAGGTGATGCTTGGTATGCTGAAGGTGATGCTTGCTATGGTGAAGGTGATGGTTGGTATGGTGAAGGTGATGCTTGCTATGGTGAAGGTGATGATTGGTATGGTGAAGGTGATGCTTGCTATGGTGAAGGTGATGATTGGTATGGTGAAGGTGATGCTTGGTATGGTGAAGGTGATGCTTGCTATGGTGAAGGTGATGCTTGCTATGGTGAAGGTGATGCTTGCTATGGTGAAGGTGATGCTTGCTATGGTGAAGGTGATGCTTGCTATGGTGAAGGTGATGCTTGCTGTGGTGAAGGTGATGCTTGCTATGGTGAAGGTGATGCTTGCTGTGGTGAAGGTGATGCTTGCTGTGGTGAAGGTGATGCTTGCTATGGTGAAGGTGACGCTTGCTATGGTGAAGTGATGCTTGCTGTGGTGAAGGTGATGCTTGCTGTGGTGAAGATGACGCTTGCTATGGTGAAGGTGATGCTTGCTATGGTGAAGGTGATGCTTGCTATGGTGAAGGTGATGCTTGCTATGGTGAAGGTGACGCTTGCTATGGTGAAGGTGATGCTTGCTGTGGTGAAGGTGATGCTTGCTGTGGTGAAGGTGATGCTTGCTATGGTGAAGGTGATGCTTGCTGTGGTGAAGGAAAAGCTTGCTATGGTGAAGGTGATGCTTGCTGTGGTGAAGGTGATGCTTGCTATGGTGAAGGTGATGCTTGCTCTGGTGAAGGTGATGCTTGCTATGGTGAAGGTGATGCTTGCTATGGTGAAGGTGATGCTTGCTATGGTGAAGGTGATGCTTGCTATGGTGAAGGTGATGCTTGCTATGGTGAAGGTGATGCTTGCTATGGTGGAGGTGATGCTTGCTATGGTGGAGGTGATGCTTGCTATGGTGAAGGTGATGCTTGCTATGGTGAATGTGATGCTTGCTATGGTGAAGCTGATGCTTGCTATGGTGAAGCTGATGCTTGCTATGGTGAAGGTGATGCTTGCTATGGTGAAGGTGATGCTTGCTATGGTGAAGGTGATGCTTGCTATGGTGAAGGTGATGCTTGCTGTGGTGAAGGAAAAGCTTGCTATGGTGAAGGTGATGCTTGCTGTGGTGAAGGTGATGCTTTCTATGGTGAAGGTGATGCTTGCTCTGGTGAAGGTGATGCTTGCTATGGTGAAGGTGATGCTTGCTATGGTGAAGGTGATGCTTGCTATGGTGAAGGTGATGCTTGCTATGGTGAAGGTGATGCTTGCTATGGTGAAGGTGATGCTTGCTATGGTGAAGGTGATGCTTGCTATGGTGAAGGTGATGCTTGCTATGGTGGAGGTGATGCTTGCTATGGTGGAGGTGATGCTTGCTATGGTGAAGGTGATGCTTGCTATGGTGAATGTGATGCTTGCTATGGTGAAGCTGATGCTTGCTATGGTGAAGGTGATGCTTGCTATGGTGAAGGTGATGCTTGCTATGGTGAAGGTGATGCTTGCTATGGTGAAGGTGATGCTTGCTATGGTGAAGGTGATGCTTGCTATGGTGAAGGTGATGCTTGCTATGGTGAAGGTGATGCTTGCTATGGTGAAGGTGGTGCTTGCTATGGTGAAGGTGATGCTTGCTATGGTGAAGGTGATGCTTGCTATGGTGAAGGTGATGCTTGCTATGGTGAAGCTGATGCTTGCTATGGTGAAGGTGATGCTTGCTATGGTGAAGGTGATGCTTGCTATGGTGAAGGTGATGCTTGCTATGGTGAAGGTGATGCTTGCTGTGGTGAAGGAAAAGCTTGCTATGGTGAAGGTGATGCTTGCTGTGGTGAAGGTGATGCTTTCTATGGTGAAGGTGATGCTTGCTCTGGTGAAGGTGATGCTTGCTATGGTGAAGGTGATGCTTGCTATGGTGAAGGTGATGCTTGCTATGGTGAAGGTGATGCTTGCTATGGTGAAGGTGATGCTTGCTATGGTGAAGGTGATGCTTGCTATGGTGAAGGTGATGCTTGCTATGGTGAAGGTGATGCTTGCTATGGTGGAGGTGATGCTTGCTATGGTGGAGGTGATGCTTGCTATGGTGAAGGTGATGCTTGCTATGGTGAATGTGATGCTTGCTATGGTGAAGCTGATGCTTGCTATGGTGAAGCTGATGCTTGCTATGGTGAAGGTGATGCTTGGTATGGTGAAGGTGATGCTTGCTATGGTGAAGGTGATGCTTGCTATGGTGAAGGTGATGCTTGCTATGGTGAAGGTGATGCTTGCTATGGTGAAGGTGATGCTTGCTATGGTGAAGGTGATGCTTGGTATGGTGAAGGTGATGCTTGGTATGGTGAAGGTGATGCTTGCTATGGTGAAGGTGATGCTTGCTATGGTGAAGGTGATGCTTGCTATGGTGAAGGTGATGCTTGCTATGGTGAACGTGATGCTTGCTATGGTGGAGGTGATGCTTGCTATGGTGAAGCTGATGCTATGGTGAAGCTGATGCTTGCTATGGTGAAGGTGATGCTTGCTATGGTGAAGGTGATGCTTGCTATGGTGAAGGTGATGCTTGCTGTGGTGAAGGTGATGCTTGCTGTGGTGAAGGTGATGTTTGCTATGGTGAAGGTGATGCTTGCTATGGTGAAGGTGATGCTTGCTGTGGTGAAGGTGATGCTTGCTGTGGTGAAGGTGATGCTTGCTATGGTGAAGGTGATGCTTGCTATGGTGAAGGTGATGCTTGCTATGGTGAAGGTGATGCTTGCTATGGTGAAGGTGATGCTTGCTATGGTGAAGGTGATGCTTGCTATGGTGGAGGTGATGCTTGCTATGGTGGAGGTGATGCTTGCTATGGTGAAGGTGATGCTTGCTATGGTGAATGTGATGCTTGCTATGGTGAAGCTGATGCTTGCTATGGTGAAGCTGATGCTTGCTATGGTGAAGGTGATGCTTGCTATGGTGAAGGTGATGCTTGCTATGGTGAAGGTGATGCTTGCTATGGTGAAGGTGATGCTTGCTATGGTGAAGGTGATGCTTGCTATGGTGAAGGTGATGCTTGCTATGGTGAAGGTGGTGCTTGCTATGGTGAAGGTGATGCTTGCTATGGTGAAGGTGATGCTTGCTATGGTGAAGGTGATGCTTGCTATGGTGAAGGTGATGCTTGCTGTGGTGAAGGTGATGTTTGCTGTGGTGAAGGTGATGCTTGCTATGGTGAAGGTGATGCTTGCTATGGTGAAGGTGATGCTTGCTATGGTGAAGGTGATGCTTGGTATGGTGAAGGTGATGCTTGCTATGGTGAAGGTGATGCTTGGTATGCTGAAGGTGATGCTTGCTATGGTGAAGGTGATGCTTGCTATGGTGAAGGTGATGGTTGGTATGGTGAAGGTGATGCTTGCTATGGTGAAGGTGATGATTGGTATGGTGAAGGTGATGCTTGCTATGGTGAAGGTGATGATTGGTATGGTGAAGGTGATGCTTGGTATGGTGAAGGTGATGCTTGCTATGGTGAAGGTGATGCTTGCTATGGTGAAGGTGATGCTTGCTATGGTGAAGGTGATGCTTGCTATGGTGATGGTGATGCTTGCTATGGTGAAGGTGATGCTTGCTATGGTGAAGGTGATGCTTGCTATGGTGAAGGTGATGCTTGGTATGGTGAAGGTGATGCTTGGTATGGTGAAGGTGATGCTTGGTATGGTGAAGGTGATGCTTGGTATGGTGAAGGTGATGCTTGGTATGGTGAAGGTGATACTTGGTATGGTGAAGGTGATACTTGGTATGGTGAAGGTGATACTTGGTATGGTGAAGGTGATACTTGGTATGGTGAAGGTGATACTTGGTACGGTGAAGGTGATACTTGGTACGGTGAAGGTGATACTTGGTACGGTGAAGGTGATACTTGGTACGGTGAAGGTGATACTTGGTACGGTGAAGGTGATACTTGTACGGTGAAGGTGATGCTTGGTACGGTGAAGGTGATGCTTGGTACGGTGGAGGTGATGCTTGCTATGGTGGAGGTGATGCTTGCTATTGTGGAGGTGATGCTTGCTATGGTGGAGGTGATGCTTGCTATGGTGAAGGTGATGCTTGCTATGGTGAAGGTGATGCTTGCTATGGTGAAGGTGATGCTTGCTATGGTGAAGGTGATGCTTGCTGTGGTGAAGGTGATGCTTGCTGTGGTGAAGGTGATGCTTGCTGTGGTGAAGGTGATGCTTGCTATGGTGAAGGTGACGCTTGCTATGGTGAAGGTGACGCTTGCTGTGGTGAAGGTGACGCTTGCTATGGTGAAGGTGACGCTTGCTGTGGTGAAGGTGATGCTTGCTATGGTGAAGGTGATGCTTGCTATGGTGTAGGTGATGCTTGCTATGGTGTAGGTGATGCTTGCTATGGTGAAGGTGATGCTTGCTATGGTGAAGGTGATGCTTGCTATGGTGAAGGTGATGCTTGCTATGGTGAAGGTGATGCTTGCTATGGTGAAGGTGATGCTTGCTATCGTGAAGGTGTTGCTTGCTATGGTGAAGGTGATGCTTGCTATGGTGAAGGTGATGCTTGCTATGGTGAAGGTGATGCTTGCTATGGTGGAGGTGATGCTTGCTATGGTGGAGGTGATGCTTGCTATGGTGGAGGTGATGCTTGCTATGGTGGAGGTGATGCTTGCTATGGTGGAGGTGATGCTTGCTATGGTGGAGGTGATGCTTGCTATGGTGGAGGTGATGCTTGCTATGGTGGAGGTGATGCTTGCTATGGTGAAGGTGATGCTTGCTATGGTGAAGGTGATGCTTGCTTTGGTGAAGGTGATGCTTGCTTTGGTGAAGGTGATGCTTGCTATGGTGAAGGTGATGCTTGCTATGGTGAAGGTGATGCTTGCTATGGTGAAGGTGATGCTTTCTGTGGTGAAGGTGATGCTTGCTGTGGTGAAGGTGATGCTTGCTGTGGTGAAGGTGATGCTTGCTATGGTGAAGGTGATGCTTGCTATGGTGAAGGTGATGCTTGCTATGGTGAAGGTGACGCTTGCTATGGTGAAGGTGACGCTTGCTGTGGTGAAGGTGACGCTTGCTGTGGTGAAGGTGACGCTTGCTATGGTGAAGGTGACGCTTGCTATGGTGAAGGTGACGCTTGCTATGGTGAAGGTGACGCTTGCTATGGTGAAGGTGATGCTTGCTGTGGTGAAGGTGATGCTTGCTATGGTGAAGGTGATGCTTGCTATGGTGAAGGTGATGCTTGCTGTGGTGAAGGTGATGCTTGCTATGGTGAAGGTGATGCTTGGTATGGTGAAGGTGATGCTTGGTATGGCGAAGGTGAAGCTTGGTATGGTGAAGGTGATGCTTGGTATGGTGAAGGTGATGCTTGGCATGGTGAAGGTGATGCTTGGCATGGTGAAGGTGATGCTTGGTATGGTGAAGGTGATGCTTGCTATGGTGAAGGTGATGCTTGCTATGGTGAAGGTGATGCTTGCTATGGTGAAGGTGATGCTTGCTATGGTGAAGGTGATGCTTGCTATGGTGAAGGTGATGCTTGCTATGGCGAAGGTGATGCTTGCTATGGCGAAGGTGATGCTTGCTAGGTGAAGGTGATGCTTGCTATGGTGAAGGTGATGCTTGCTATGGTGAAGGTGATGCTTGCTATGGTGAAGGTGATGCTTGCTATGGTGAAGGTGATGCTTGCTATGGTGAAGGTGATGCTTGCTATGGTGAAGGTGATGCTTGCTATGGTGAAGGTGATGCTTGCTATGGTGAAGGTGATGCTTGCTATGGTGAACGTGATGCTTGCTATGATGGAGGTGATGCTTGCTATGGTGGAGGTGATGCTTGCTATGGTGAAGCTGATGATGCTATGGTGAAGCTGATGCTTGCTATGGTGAAGGTGATGCTTGCTATGGTGAAGGTGATGCTTGCTATGGTGAAGGTGATGCTTGCTGTGGTGAAGGTGATGCTTGCTGTGGTGAAGGTGATGTTTGCTATGGTGAAGGTGATGCTTGCTATGGTGAAGGTGATGCTTGCTGTGGTGAAGGTGATGCTTGCTGTGGTGAAGGTGATGCTTGCTGTGGTGAAGGTGATGCTTGGTATGGTGAAGGTGATGCTTGCTATGGTGAAGGTGATGCTTGCTATGGTGAAGGTGATGCTTGCTATGGTGAAGGTGATGCTTGCTATGGTGAAGGTGGTGCTTGCTATGGTGAAGGTGATGCTTGCTATGGTGAAGGTGATGCTTGCTATGGTGAAGGTGATGCTTGCTATGGTGAAGGTGATGCTTGCTGTGGTGAAGGTGATGCTTGCTGTGGTGAAGGTGATGTTTGCTATGGTGAAGGTGATGCTTGCTATGGTGAAGGTGATGCTTGCTGTGGTGAAGGTGATGCTTGCTGTGGTGAAGGTGATGCTTGCTGTGGTGAAGGTGATGCTTGGTATGGTGAAGGTGATGCTTGCTATGGTGAAGGTGATGCTTGGTATGGTGAAGGTGATGCTTGGTATGGTGAAGGTGATGCTTGCTATGGTGAAGGTGATGCTTGGTATGCTGAAGGTGATGCTTGCTATGGTGAAGGTGATGCTTGCTATGGTGAAGGTGATGGTTGGTATGGTGAAGGTGATGCTTGCTATGGTGAAGGTGATGATTGGTATGGTGAAGGTGATGCTTGCTATGGTGAAGGTGATGATTGGTATGGTGAAGGTGATGCTTGGTATGGTGAAGGTGATGCTTGCTATGGTGAAGGTGATGCTTGCTATGGTGAAGGTGATGCTTGCTATGGTGAAGGTGATGCTTGCTATGGTGAAGGTGATGCTTGCTATGGTGAAGGTGATGCTTGGTATGGTGAAGGTGATGCTTGGTATGGTGAAGGTGATGCTTGGTATGGTGAAGGTGATGCTTGGTATGGTGAAGGTGATACTTGGTATGGTGAAGGTGATACTTGGTATGGTGAAGGTGATACTTGGTATGGTGAAGGTGATACTTGGTATGGTGAAGGTGATACTTGGTATGGTGAAGGTGATACTTGGTACGGTGAAGGTGATACTTGGTACGGTGAAGGTGATACTTGGTACGGTGAAGGTGATACTTGGTACGGTGAAGGTGATGCTTGGTACGGTGAAGGTGATGCTTGCTATGGTGAAGGTGATGCTTGCTATGGTGAAGGTGATGCTTGCTATGGTGAAGGTGATGCTTGCTATGGTGAAGGTGATGCTTGCTATGGTGAAGGTGATGCTTGCTATGGTGAAGGTGATGCTTGCTATGGCGAAGGTGATGCTTGCTATGGTGAAGGTGATGCTTGCTAGGTGAAGGTGATGCTTGCTATGGTGAAGGTGATGCTTGCTATGGTGAAGGTGATGCTTGCTGTGGTGAAGGTGATGCTTGCTATGGTGAAGGTGATGCTTGCTGTGGTGAAGGTGATGCTTGCTGTGGTGAAGGTGATGCTTGCTATGGTGAAGGTGACGCTTGCTATGGTGAAGTGATGCTTGCTGTGGTGAAGGTGATGCTTGCTATGGTGAAGGTGATGCTTGCTATGGTGAAGGTGATGCTTGCTATGGTGAAGGTGATGCTTGCTATGGTGAAGGTGGTGCTTGCTATGGTGAAGGTGATGCTTGCTATGGTGAAGGTGATGCTTGCTATGGTGAAGGTGATGCTTGCTATGGTGAAGGTGATGCTTGCTGTGGTGAAGGTGATGCTTGCTGTGGTGAAGGTGATGTTTGCTATGGTGAAGGTGATGCTTGCTATGGTGAAGGTGATGCTTGCTGTGGTGAAGGTGATGCTTGCTGTGGTGAAGGTGATGCTTGCTGTGGTGAAGGTGATGCTTGGTATGGTGAAGGTGATGCTTGCTATGGTGAAGGTGATGCTTGGTATGGTGAAGGTGATGCTTGGTATGGTGAAGGTGATGCTTGCTATGGTGAAGGTGATGCTTGGTATGCTGAAGGTGATGCTTGCTATGGTGAAGGTGATGCTTGCTATGGTGAAGGTGATGATTGGTATGGTGAAGGTGATGCTTGCTATGGTGAAGGTGATGATTGGTATGGTGAAGGTGATGCTTGGTATGGTGAAGGTGATGCTTGCTATGGTGAAGGTGATGCTTGCTATGGTGAAGGTGATGCTTGCTATGGTGAAGGTGATGCTTGCTATGGTGAAGGTGATGCTTGCTATGGTGAAGGTGATGCTTGCTATGGTGAAGGTGATGCTTGGTATGGTGAAGGTGATGCTTGGTATGGTGAAGGTGATGCTTGGTATGGTGAAGGTGATGCTTGGTATGGTGAAGGTGATACTTGGTATGGTGAAGGTGATACTTGGTATGGTGAAGGTGATACTTGGTATGGTGAAGGTGATACTTGGTATGGTGAAGGTGATACTTGGTATGGTGAAGGTGATACTTGGTACGGTGAAGGTGATACTTGGTACGGTGAAGGTGATACTTGGTACGGTGAAGGTGATGCTTGGTACGGTGAAGGTGATGCTTGGTACGGTGAAGGTGATGCTTGCTATGGTGAAGGTGATGCTTGCTATGGTGAAGGTGATGCTTGCTATGGTGAAGGTGATGCTTGCTATGGTGAAGGTGATGCTTGCTATGGTGAAGGTGATGCTTGCTATGGCGAAGGTGATGCTTGCTATGGTGAAGGTGATGCTTGCTAGGTGAAGGTGATGCTTGCTATGGTGAAGGTGATGCTTGCTATGGTGAAGGTGATGCTTGCTATGGTGAAGGTGATGCTTGCTATGGTGAAGGTGATGCTTGCTATGGTGAAGGTGATGCTTGCTGTGGTGAAGGTGATGCTTGCTATGGTGAAGGTGATGCTTGCTGTGGTGAAGGTGATGCTTGCTGTGGTGAAGGTGATGCTTGCTATGGTGAAGGTGACGCTTGCTATGGTGAAGTGATGCTTGCTGTGGTGAAAGTGATGCTTGCTGTGGTGAAGATGACGCTTGCTATGGTGAAGGTGATGCTTGCTATGGTGAAGGTGATGTTTGCTGTGGTGAAGGTGATGTTTGCTGTGGTGAAGGTGATGCTTGGTATGGTGAAGGTGATGCTTGCTATGGTGAAGGTGATGCTTGGTATGGTGAAGGTGATGCTTGGTATGGTGAAGGTGATGCTTGCTATGGTGAAGGTGATGCTTGGTATGCTGAAGGTGATGCTTGCTATGGTGAAGGTGATGGTTGGTATGGTGAAGGTGATGCTTGCTATGGTGAAGGTGATGATTGGTATGGTGAAGGTGATGCTTGCTATGGTGAAGGTGATGATTGGTATGGTGAAGGTGATGCTTGGTATGGTGAAGGTGATGCTTGCTATGGTGAAGGTGATGCTTGCTATGGTGAAGGTGATGCTTGCTATGGTGAAGGTGATGCTTGCTATGGTGAAGGTGATGCTTGCTATGGTGAAGGTGATGCTTGCTGTGGTGAAGGTGATGCTTGCTATGGTGAAGGTGATGCTTGCTGTGGTGAAGGTGATGCTTGCTGTGGTGAAGGTGATGCTTGCTATGGTGAAGGTGACGCTTGCTATGGTGAAGTGATGCTTGCTGTGGTGAAGGTGATGCTTGCTGTGGTGAAGATGACGCTTGCTATGGTGAAGGTGATGCTTGCTATGGTGAAGGTGATGCTTGCTATGGTGAAGGTGATGCTTGCTATGGTGAAGGTGACGCTTGCTATGGTGAAGGTGATGCTTGCTGTGGTGAAGGTGATGCTTGCTGTGGTGAAGGTGATGCTTGCTATGGTGAAGGTGATGCTTGCTGTGGTGAAGGAAAAGCTTGCTATGGTGAAGGTGATGCTTGCTGTGGTGAAGGTGATGCTTGCTATGGTGAAGGTGATGCTTGCTCTGGTGAAGGTGATGCTTGCTATGGTGAAGGTGATGCTTGCTATGGTGAAGGTGATGCTTGCTATGGTGAAGGTGATGCTTGCTATGGTGAAGGTGATGCTTGCTATGGTGAAGGTGATGCTTGCTATGGTGGAGGTGATGCTTGCTATGGTGGAGGTGATGCTTGCTATGGTGAAGGTGATGCTTGCTATGGTGAATGTGATGCTTGCTATGGTGAAGCTGATGCTTGCTATGGTGAAGCTGATGCTTGCTATGGTGAAGGTGATGCTTGCTATGGTGAAGGTGATGCTTGCTATGGTGAAGGTGATGCTTGCTATGGTGAAGGTGATGCTTGCTGTGGTGAAGGAAAAGCTTGCTATGGTGAAGGTGATGCTTGCTGTGGTGAAGGTGATGCTTTCTATGGTGAAGGTGATGCTTGCTCTGGTGAAGGTGATGCTTGCTATGGTGAAGGTGATGCTTGCTATGGTGAAGGTGATGCTTGCTATGGTGAAGGTGATGCTTGCTATGGTGAAGGTGATGCTTGCTATGGTGAAGGTGATGCTTGCTATGGTGAAGGTGATGCTTGCTATGGTGAAGGTGATGCTTGCTATGGTGGAGGTGATGCTTGCTATGGTGGAGGTGATGCTTGCTATGGTGAAGGTGATGCTTGCTATGGTGAATGTGATGCTTGCTATGGTGAAGCTGATGCTTGCTATGGTGAAGCTGATGCTTGCTATGGTGAAGGTGATGCTTGCTATGGTGAAGGTGATGCTTGCTATGGTGAAGGTGATGCTTGCTATGGTGAAGGTGATGCTTGCTATGGTGAAGGTGATGCTTGCTATGGTGAAGGTGATGCTTGCTATGGTGAAGGTGGTGCTTGCTATGGTGAAGGTGATGCTTGCTATGGTGAAGGTGATGCTTGCTATGGTGAAGGTGATGCTTGCTATGGTGAAGCTGATGCTTGCTATGGTGAAGGTGATGCTTGCTATGGTGAAGGTGATGCTTGCTATGGTGAAGGTGATGCTTGCTATGGTGAAGGTGATGCTTGCTGTGGTGAAGGAAAAGCTTGCTATGGTGAAGGTGATGCTTGCTGTGGTGAAGGTGATGCTTTCTATGGTGAAGGTGATGCTTGCTCTGGTGAAGGTGATGCTTGCTATGGTGAAGGTGATGCTTGCTATGGTGAAGGTGATGCTTGCTATGGTGAAGGTGATGCTTGCTATGGTGAAGGTGATGCTTGCTATGGTGAAGGTGATGCTTGCTATGGTGAAGGTGATGCTTGCTATGGTGAAGGTGATGCTTGCTATGGTGGAGGTGATGCTTGCTATGGTGGAGGTGATGCTTGCTATGGTGAAGGTGATGCTTGCTATGGTGAATGTGATGCTTGCTATGGTGAAGCTGATGCTTGCTATGGTGAAGCTGATGCTTGCTATGGTGAAGGTGATGCTTGGTATGGTGAAGGTGATGCTTGCTATGGTGAAGGTGATGCTTGCTATGGTGAAGGTGATGCTTGCTATGGTGAAGGTGATGCTTGCTATGGTGAAGGTGATGCTTGCTATGGTGAAGGTGATGCTTGGTATGGTGAAGGTGATGCTTGGTATGGTGAAGGTGATGCTTGCTATGGTGAAGGTGATGCTTGCTATGGTGAAGGTGATGCTTGCTATGGTGAAGGTGATGCTTGCTATGGTGAACGTGATGCTTGCTATGGTGGAGGTGATGCTTGCTATGGTGGAGGTGATGCTTGCTATGGTGAAGCTGATGCTATGGTGAAGCTGATGCTTGCTATGGTGAAGGTGATGCTTGCTATGGTGAAGGTGATGCTTGCTATGGTGAAGGTGATGCTTGCTGTGGTGAAGGTGATGCTTGCTGTGGTGAAGGTGATGTTTGCTATGGTGAAGGTGATGCTTGCTATGGTGAAGGTGATGCTTGCTGTGGTGAAGGTGATGCTTGCTGTGGTGAAGGTGATGCTTGCTGTGGTGAAGGTGATGCTTGGTATGGTGAAGGTGATGCTTGCTATGGTGAAGGTGATGCTTGCTATGGTGAAGGTGATGCTTGGTATGGTGAAGGTGATGCTTGCTATGGTGAAGCTGATGCTTGCTATGGTGAAGCTGATGCTTGCTATGGTGAAGGTGATGCTTGCTATGGTGAAGGTGATGCTTGCTATGGTGAAGGTGATGCTTGCTATGGTGAAGGTGATGCTTGCTATGGTGAAGGTGATGCTTGCTATGGTGAAGGTGATGCTTGCTATGGTGAAGGTGGTGCTTGCTATGGTGAAGGTGATGCTTGCTATGGTGAAGGTGATGCTTGCTATGGTGAAGGTGATGCTTGCTATGGTGAAGCTGATGCTTGCTATGGTGAAGGTGATGCTTGCTATGGTGAAGGTGATGCTTGCTATGGTGAAGGTGATGCTTGCTATGGTGAAGGTGATGCTTGCTGTGGTGAAGGAAAAGCTTGCTATGGTGAAGGTGATGCTTGCTGTGGTGAAGGTGATGCTTTCTATGGTGAAGGTGATGCTTGCTCTGGTGAAGGTGATGCTTGCTATGGTGAAGGTGATGCTTGCTATGGTGAAGGTGATGCTTGCTATGGTGAAGGTGATGCTTGCTATGGTGAAGGTGATGCTTGCTATGGTGAAGGTGATGCTTGCTATGGTGAAGGTGATGCTTGCTATGGTGAAGGTGATGCTTGCTATGGTGGAGGTGATGCTTGCTATGGTGGAGGTGATGCTTGCTATGGTGAAGGTGATGCTTGCTATGGTGAATGTGATGCTTGCTATGGTGAAGCTGATGCTTGCTATGGTGAAGCTGATGCTTGCTATGGTGAAGGTGATGCTTGGTATGGTGAAGGTGATGCTTGCTATGGTGAAGGTGATGCTTGCTATGGTGAAGGTGATGCTTGCTATGGTGAAGGTGATGCTTGCTATGGTGAAGGTGATGCTTGCTATGGTGAAGGTGATGCTTGGTATGGTGAAGGTGATGCTTGGTATGGTGAAGGTGATGCTTGCTATGGTGAAGGTGATGCTTGCTATGGTGAAGGTGATGCTTGCTATGGTGAAGGTGATGCTTGCTATGGTGAACGTGATGCTTGCTATGGTGGAGGTGATGCTTGCTATGGTGGAGGTGATGCTTGCTATGGTGAAGCTGATGCTATGGTGAAGCTGATGCTTGCTATGGTGAAGGTGATGCTTGCTATGGTGAAGGTGATGCTTGCTATGGTGAAGGTGATGCTTGCTGTGGTGAAGGTGATGCTTGCTGTGGTGAAGGTGATGTTTGCTATGGTGAAGGTGATGCTTGCTATGGTGAAGGTGATGCTTGCTGTGGTGAAGGTGATGCTTGCTGTGGTGAAGGTGATGCTTGCTGTGGTGAAGGTGATGCTTGGTATGGTGAAGGTGATGCTTGCTATGGTGAAGGTGATGCTTGCTATGGTGAAGGTGATGCTTGCTATGGTGAAGGTGATGCTTGCTATGGTGAAGGTGGTGCTTGCTATGGTGAAGGTGATGCTTGCTATGGTGAAGGTGATGCTTGCTATGGTGAAGGTGATGCTTGCTATGGTGAAGGTGATGCTTGCTGTGGTGAAGGTGATGCTTGCTGTGGTGAAGTTGATGTTTGCTATGGTGAAGGTGATGCTTGCTATGGTGAAGGTGATGCTTGCTGTGGTGAAGGTGATGCTTGCTGTGGTGAAGGTGATGCTTGCTGTGGTGAAGGTGATGCTTGGTATGGTGAAGGTGATGCTTGCTATGGTGAAGGTGATGCTTGGTATGGTGAAGGTGATGCTTGGTATGGTGAAGGTGATGCTTGCTATGGTGAAGGTGATGCTTGGTATGCTGAAGGTGATGCTTGCTATGGTGAAGGTGATGCTTGCTATGGTGAAGGTGATGGTTGGTATGGTGAAGGTGATGCTTGCTATGGTGAAGGTGATGATTGGTATGGTGAAGGTGATGCTTGCTATGGTGAAGGTGATGATTGGTATGGTGAAGGTGATGCTTGGTATGGTGAAGGTGATGCTTGCTATGGTGAAGGTGATGCTTGCTATGGTGAAGGTGATGCTTGCTATGGTGAAGGTGATGCTTGGTATGGTGAAGGTGATGCTTGGTATGGTGAAGGTGATGCTTGGTATGGTGAAGGTGATGCTTGGTATGGTGAAGGTGATACTTGGTATGGTGAAGGTGATACTTGGTATGGTGAAGGTGATACTTGGTATGGTGAAGGTGATACTTGGTATGGTGAAGGTGATACTTGGTACGGTGAAGGTGATACTTGGTACGGTGAAGGTGATACTTGGTACGGTGAAGGTGATACTTGGTACGGTGAAGGTGATGCTTGGTACGGTGAAGGTGATGCTTGCTATGGTGAAGGTGATGCTTGCTATGGTGAAGGTGATGCTTGCTATGGTGAAGGTGATGCTTGCTATGATGAAGGTGATGCTTGCTATGGTGAAGGTGATGCTTGCTATGGTGAAGGTGATGCTTGCTATGGCGAAGGTGATGCTTGCTATGGTGAAGGTGATGCTTGCTAGGTGAAGGTGATGCTTGCTATGGTGAAGGTGATGCTTGCTATGGTGAAGGTGATGCTTGCTGTGGTGAAGGTGATGCTTGCTATGGTGAAGGTGATGCTTGCTGTGGTGAAGGTGATGCTTGCTGTGGTGAAGGTGATGCTTGCTATGGTGAAGGTGATGCTTGCTGTGGTGAAGGTGATGCTTGCTATGGTGAAGGTGACGCTTGCTATGGTGAAGTGATGCTTGCTGTGGTGAAGGTGATGCTTGCTATGGTGAAGGTGATGCTTGCTATGGTGAAGGTGATGCTTGCTATGGTGAAGGTGATGCTTGCTATGGTGAAGGTGGTGCTTGCTATGGTGAAGGTGATGCTTGCTATGGTGAAGGTGATGCTTGCTATGGTGAAGGTGATGCTTGCTATGGTGAAGGTGACGCTTGCTATGGTGAAGGTGATGCTTGCTGTGGTGAAGGTGATGCTTGCTGTGGTGAAGGTGATGCTTGCTATGGTGAAGGTGATGCTTGCTGTGGTGAAGGAAAAGCTTGCTATGGTGAAGGTGATGCTTGCTGTGGTGAAGGTGATGCTTGCTATGGTGAAGGTGATGCTTGCTATGGTGAAGGTGATGCTTGCTATGGTGAAGGTGATGCTTGCTATGGTGAAGGTGATGCTTGCTATGGTGAAGGTGATGCTTGCTATGGTGGAGGTGATGCTTGCTATGGTGGAGGTGATGCTTGCTATGGTGAAGGTGATGCTTGCTATGGTGAATGTGATGCTTGCTATGGTGAAGCTGATGCTTGCTATGGTGAAGCTGATGCTTGCTATGGTGAAGGTGATGCTTGCTATGGTGAAGGTGATGCTTGCTATGGTGAAGGTGATGCTTGCTATGGTGAAGGTGATGCTTGCTATGGTGAAGGTGATGCTTGCTATGGTGAAGGTGATGCTTGCTATGGTGAAGGTGGTGCTTGCTATGGTGAAGGTGATGCTTGCTATGGTGAAGGTGATGCTTGCTATGGTGAAGGTGATGCTTGCTATGGTGAAGCTGATGCTTGCTATGGTGAAGGTGATGCTTGCTATGGTGAAGGTGATGCTTGCTATGGTGAAGGTGATGCTTGCTATGGTGAAGGTGATGCTTGCTGTGGTGAAGGAAAAGCTTGCTATGGTGAAGGTGATGCTTGCTGTGGTGAAGGTGATGCTTTCTATGGTGAAGGTGATGCTTGCTCTGGTGAAGGTGATGCTTGCTATGGTGAAGGTGATGCTTGCTATGGTGAAGGTGATGCTTGCTATGGTGAAGGTGATGCTTGCTATGGTGAAGGTGATGCTTGCTATGGTGAAGGTGATGCTTGCTATGGTGAAGGTGATGCTTGCTATGGTGAAGGTGATGCTTGCTATGGTGGAGGTGATGCTTGCTATGGTGGAGGTGATGCTTGCTATGGTGAAGGTGATGCTTGCTATGGTGAATGTGATGCTTGCTATGGTGAAGCTGATGCTTGCTATGGTGAAGCTGATGCTTGCTATGGTGAAGGTGATGCTTGGTATGGTGAAGGTGATGCTTGCTATGGTGAAGGTGATGCTTGCTATGGTGAAGGTGATGCTTGCTATGGTGAAGGTGATGCTTGCTATGGTGAAGGTGATGCTTGCTATGGTGAAGGTGATGCTTGGTATGGTGAAGGTGATGCTTGGTATGGTGAAGGTGATGCTTGCTATGGTGAAGGTGATGCTTGCTATGGTGAAGGTGATGCTTGCTATGGTGAAGGTGATGCTTGCTATGGTGAACGTGATGCTTGCTATGGTGGAGGTGATGCTTGCTATGGTGGAGGTGATGCTTGCTATGGTGAAGCTGATGCTATGGTGAAGCTGATGCTTGCTATGGTGAAGGTGATGCTTGCTATGGTGAAGGTGATGCTTGCTATGGTGAAGGTGATGCTTGCTGTGGTGAAGGTGATGCTTGCTGTGGTGAAGGTGATGTTTGCTATGGTGAAGGTGATGCTTGCTATGGTGAAGGTGATGCTTGCTGTGGTGAAGGTGATGCTTGCTGTGGTGAAGGTGATGCTTGCTGTGGTGAAGGTGATGCTTGGTATGGTGAAGGTGATGCTTGCTATGGTGAAGGTGATGCTTGCTATGGTGAAGGTGATGCTTGGTATGGTGAAGGTGATGCTTGCTATGGTGAAGCTGATGCTTGCTATGGTGAAGCTGATGCTTGCTATGGTGAAGGTGATGCTTGCTATGGTGAAGGTGATGCTTGCTATGGTGAAGGTGATGCTTGCTATGGTGAAGGTGATGCTTGCTATGGTGAAGGTGATGCTTGCTATGGTGAAGGTGATGCTTGCTATGGTGAAGGTGGTGCTTGCTATGGTGAAGGTGATGCTTGCTATGGTGAAGGTGATGCTTGCTATGGTGAAGGTGATGCTTGCTATGGTGAAGCTGATGCTTGCTATGGTGAAGGTGATGCTTGCTATGGTGAAGGTGATGCTTGCTATGGTGAAGGTGATGCTTGCTATGGTGAAGGTGATGCTTGCTGTGGTGAAGGAAAAGCTTGCTATGGTGAAGGTGATGCTTGCTGTGGTGAAGGTGATGCTTTCTATGGTGAAGGTGATGCTTGCTCTGGTGAAGGTGATGCTTGCTATGGTGAAGGTGATGCTTGCTATGGTGAAGGTGATGCTTGCTATGGTGAAGGTGATGCTTGCTATGGTGAAGGTGATGCTTGCTATGGTGAAGGTGATGCTTGCTATGGTGAAGGTGATGCTTGCTATGGTGAAGGTGATGCTTGCTATGGTGGAGGTGATGCTTGCTATGGTGGAGGTGATGCTTGCTATGGTGAAGGTGATGCTTGCTATGGTGAATGTGATGCTTGCTATGGTGAAGCTGATGCTTGCTATGGTGAAGCTGATGCTTGCTATGGTGAAGGTGATGCTTGGTATGGTGAAGGTGATGCTTGCTATGGTGAAGGTGATGCTTGCTATGGTGAAGGTGATGCTTGCTATGGTGAAGGTGATGCTTGCTATGGTGAAGGTGATGCTTGCTATGGTGAAGGTGATGCTTGGTATGGTGAAGGTGATGCTTGGTATGGTGAAGGTGATGCTTGCTATGGTGAAGGTGATGCTTGCTATGGTGAAGGTGATGCTTGCTATGGTGAAGGTGATGCTTGCTATGGTGAACGTGATGCTTGCTATGGTGGAGGTGATGCTTGCTATGGTGGAGGTGATGCTTGCTATGGTGAAGCTGATGCTATGGTGAAGCTGATGCTTGCTATGGTGAAGGTGATGCTTGCTATGGTGAAGGTGATGCTTGCTATGGTGAAGGTGATGCTTGCTGTGGTGAAGGTGATGCTTGCTGTGGTGAAGGTGATGTTTGCTATGGTGAAGGTGATGCTTGCTATGGTGAAGGTGATGCTTGCTGTGGTGAAGGTGATGCTTGCTGTGGTGAAGGTGATGCTTGCTGTGGTGAAGGTGATGCTTGGTATGGTGAAGGTGATGCTTGCTATGGTGAAGGTGATGCTTGCTATGGTGAAGGTGATGCTTGCTATGGTGAAGGTGATGCTTGCTATGGTGAAGGTGGTGCTTGCTATGGTGAAGGTGATGCTTGCTATGGTGAAGGTGATGCTTGCTATGGTGAAGGTGATGCTTGCTATGGTGAAGGTGATGCTTGCTGTGGTGAAGGTGATGCTTGCTGTGGTGAAGTTGATGTTTGCTATGGTGAAGGTGATGCTTGCTATGGTGAAGGTGATGCTTGCTGTGGTGAAGGTGATGCTTGCTGTGGTGAAGGTGATGCTTGCTGTGGTGAAGGTGATGCTTGGTATGGTGAAGGTGATGCTTGCTATGGTGAAGGTGATGCTTGGTATGGTGAAGGTGATGCTTGGTATGGTGAAGGTGATGCTTGCTATGGTGAAGGTGATGCTTGGTATGCTGAAGGTGATGCTTGCTATGGTGAAGGTGATGCTTGCTATGGTGAAGGTGATGGTTGGTATGGTGAAGGTGATGCTTGCTATGGTGAAGGTGATGATTGGTATGGTGAAGGTGATGCTTGCTATGGTGAAGGTGATGATTGGTATGGTGAAGGTGATGCTTGGTATGGTGAAGGTGATGCTTGCTATGGTGAAGGTGATGCTTGCTATGGTGAAGGTGATGCTTGCTATGGTGAAGGTGATGCTTGGTATGGTGAAGGTGATGCTTGGTATGGTGAAGGTGATGCTTGGTATGGTGAAGGTGATGCTTGGTATGGTGAAGGTGATACTTGGTATGGTGAAGGTGATACTTGGTATGGTGAAGGTGATACTTGGTATGGTGAAGGTGATACTTGGTATGGTGAAGGTGATACTTGGTACGGTGAAGGTGATACTTGGTACGGTGAAGGTGATACTTGGTACGGTGAAGGTGATACTTGGTACGGTGAAGGTGATGCTTGGTACGGTGAAGGTGATGCTTGCTATGGTGAAGGTGATGCTTGCTATGGTGAAGGTGATGCTTGCTATGGTGAAGGTGATGCTTGCTATGATGAAGGTGATGCTTGCTATGGTGAAGGTGATGCTTGCTATGGTGAAGGTGATGCTTGCTATGGCGAAGGTGATGCTTGCTATGGTGAAGGTGATGCTTGCTAGGTGAAGGTGATGCTTGCTATGGTGAAGGTGATGCTTGCTATGGTGAAGGTGATGCTTGCTGTGGTGAAGGTGATGCTTGCTATGGTGAAGGTGATGCTTGCTGTGGTGAAGGTGATGCTTGCTGTGGTGAAGGTGATGCTTGCTATGGTGAAGGTGATGCTTGCTGTGGTGAAGGTGATGCTTGCTATGGTGAAGGTGACGCTTGCTATGGTGAAGTGATGCTTGCTGTGGTGAAGGTGATGCTTGCTATGGTGAAGGTGATGCTTGCTATGGTGAAGGTGATGCTTGCTATGGTGAAGGTGATGCTTGCTATGGTGAAGGTGGTGCTTGCTATGGTGAAGGTGATGCTTGCTATGGTGAAGGTGATGCTTGCTATGGTGAAGGTGATGCTTGCTATGGTGAAGGTGATGCTTGCTGTGGTGAAGGTGATGCTTGCTGTGGTGAAGGTGATGTTTGCTATGGTGAAGGTGATGCTTGCTATGGTGAAGGTGATGCTTGCTGTGGTGAAGGTGATGCTTGCTGTGGTGAAGGTGATGCTTGCTATGGTGAAGGTGATGCTTGGTATGGTGAAGGTGATGCTTGGTATGGTGAAGGTGATGCTTGCTATGGTGAAGGTGATGCTTGGTATGCTGAAGGTGATGCTTGCTATGGTGAAGGTGATGCTTGCTATGGTGAAGGTGATGATTGGTATGGTGAAGGTGATGCTTGCTATGGTGAAGGTGATGATTGGTATGGTGAAGGTGATGCTTGGTATGGTGAAGGTGATGCTTGCTATGGTGAAGGTGATGCTTGCTATGGTGAAGGTGATGCTTGCTATGGTGAAGGTGATGCTTGCTATGGTGAAGGTGATGCTTGCTATGGTGAAGGTGATGCTTGGTATGGTGAAGGTGATGCTTGGTATGGTGAAGGTGATGCTTGGTATGGTGAAGGTGATGCTTGGTATGGTGAAGGTGATACTTGGTATGGTGAAGGTGATACTTGGTATGGTGAAGGTGATACTTGGTATGGTGAAGGTGATACTTGGTATGGTGAAGGTGATACTTGGTATGGTGAAGGTGATACTTGGTACGGTGAAGGTGATACTTGGTACGGTGAAGGTGATACTTGGTACGGTGAAGGTGATACTTGGTACGGTGAAGGTGATGCTTGGTACGGTGAAGGTGATGCTTGCTATGGTGAAGGTGATGCTTGCTATGGTGAAGGTGATGCTTGCTATGGTGAAGGTGATGCTTGCTATGGTGAAGGTGATGCTTGCTATGGTGAAGGTGATGCTTGCTATGGTGAAGGTGATGCTTGCTATGGCGAAGGTGATGCTTGCTATGGTGAAGGTGATGCTTGCTAGGTGAAGGTGATGCTTGCTATGGTGAAGGTGATGCTTGCTATGGTGAAGGTGATGCTTGCTATGGTGAAGGTGATGCTTGCTATGGTGAAGGTGATGCTTGCTATGGTGAAGGTGATGCTTGCTGTGGTGAAGGTGATGCTTGCTATGGTGAAGGTGATGCTTGCTGTGGTGAAGGTGATGCTTGCTGTGGTGAAGGTGATGCTTGCTATGGTGAAGGTGACGCTTGCTATGGTGAAGTGATGCTTGCTGTGGTGAAAGTGATGCTTGCTGTGGTGAAGATGACGCTTGCTATGGTGAAGGTGATGCTTGCTATGGTGAAGGTGATGTTTGCTGTGGTGAAGGTGATGTTTGCTGTGGTGAAGGTGATGCTTGGTATGGTGAAGGTGATGCTTGCTATGGTGAAGGTGATGCTTGGTATGGTGAAGGTGATGCTTGGTATGGTGAAGGTGATGCTTGCTATGGTGAAGGTGATGCTTGGTATGCTGAAGGTGATGCTTGCTATGGTGAAGGTGATGGTTGGTATGGTGAAGGTGATGCTTGCTATGGTGAAGGTGATGCTTGCTATGGTGATGGTGATGCTTGCTATGGTGAAGGTGATGCTTGCTATGGTGAAGGTGATGCTTGCTATGGTGAAGGTGATGCTTGGTATGGTGAAGGTGATGCTTGGTATGGTGAAGGTGATGCTTGGTATGGTGAAGGTGATGCTTGGTATGGTGAAGGTGATGCTTGGTATGGTGAAGGTGATACTTGGTATGGTGAAGGTGATACTTGGTATGGTGAAGGTGATACTTGGTATGGTGAAGGTGATACTTGGTATGGTGAAGGTGATACTTGGTACGGTGAAGGTGATACTTGGTACGGTGAAGGTGATACTTGGTACGGTGAAGGTGATACTTGGTACGGTGAAGGTGATACTTGGTACGGTGAAGGTGATACTTGTACGGTGAAGGTGATGCTTGCTCTGGTGAAGGTGATGCTTGCTATGGTGAAGGTGATGCTTGCTATGGTGAAGGTGATGCTTGCTATGGTGAAGGTGATGCTTGCTATGGTGAAGGTGATGCTTGCTATGGTGAAGGTGATGCTTGCTATGGTGAAGGTGATGCTTGCTATGGTGGAGGTGATGCTTGCTATGGTGGAGGTGATGCTTGCTATGGTGAAGGTGATGCTTGCTATGGTGAATGTGATGCTTGCTATGGTGAAGCTGATGCTTGCTATGGTGAAGCTGATGCTTGCTATGGTGAAGGTGATGCTTGCTATGGTGAAGGTGATGCTTGCTATGGTGAAGGTGATGCTTGCTATGGTGAAGGTGATGCTTGCTATGGTGAAGGTGATGCTTGCTATGGTGAAGGTGATGCTTGCTATGGTGAAGGTGGTGCTTGCTATGGTGAAGGTGATGCTTGCTATGGTGAAGGTGATGCTTGCTATGGTGAAGGTGATGCTTGCTATGGTGAAGGTGATGCTTGCTGTGGTGAAGGTGATGTTTGCTGTGGTGAAGGTGATGCTTGCTATGGTGAAGGTGATGCTTGCTATGGTGAAGGTGATGCTTGCTATGGTGAAGGTGATGCTTGGTATGGTGAAGGTGATGCTTGCTATGGTGAAGGTGATGCTTGGTATGCTGAAGGTGATGCTTGCTATGGTGAAGGTGATGCTTGCTATGGTGAAGGTGATGGTTGGTATGGTGAAGGTGATGCTTGCTATGGTGAAGGTGATGATTGGTATGCTGAAGGTGATGCTTGCTATGGTGAAGGTGATGATTGGTATGGTGAAGGTGATGCTTGGTATGGTGAAGGTGATGCTTGCTATGGTGAAGGTGATGCTTGCTATGGTGAAGGTGATGCTTGCTATGGTGAAGGTGATGCTTGCTATGGTGATGGTGATGCTTGCTATGGTGAAGGTGATGCTTGCTATGGTGAAGGTGATGCTTGCTATGGTGAAGGTGATGCTTGGTATGGTGAAGGTGATGCTTGGTATGGTGAAGGTGATGCTTGGTATGGTGAAGGTGATGCTTGGTATGGTGAAGGTGATGCTTGGTATGGTGAAGGTGATACTTGGTATGGTGAAGGTGATACTTGGTATGGTGAAGGTGATACTTGGTATGGTGAAGGTGATACTTGGTATGGTGAAGGTGATACTTGGTACGGTGAAGGTGATACTTGGTACGGTGAAGGTGATACTTGGTACGGTGAAGGTGATACTTGGTACGGTGAAGGTGATACTTGGTACGGTGAAGGTGATACTTGTACGGTGAAGGTGATGCTTGGTACGGTGAAGGTGATGCTTGGTACGGTGGAGGTGATGCTTGCTATGGTGGAGGTGATGCTTGCTATTGTGGAGGTGATGCTTGCTATGGTGGAGGTGATGCTTGCTATGGTGAAGGTGATGCTTGCTATGGTGAAGGTGATGCTTGCTATGGTGAAGGTGATGCTTGCTATGGTGAAGGTGATGCTTGCTGTGGTGAAGGTGATGCTTGCTGTGGTGAAGGTGATGCTTGCTGTGGTGAAGGTGATGCTTGCTATGGTGAAGGTGACGCTTGCTATGGTGAAGGTGACGCTTGCTGTGGTGAAGGTGACGCTTGCTATGGTGAAGGTGACGCTTGCTGTGGTGAAGGTGATGCTTGCTATGGTGAAGGTGATGCTTGCTATGGTGTAGGTGATGCTTGCTATGGTGTAGGTGATGCTTGCTATGGTGAAGGTGATGCTTGCTATGGTGAAGGTGATGCTTGCTATGGTGAAGGTGATGCTTGCTATGGTGAAGGTGATGCTTGCTATGGTGAAGGTGATGCTTGCTATCGTGAAGGTGTTGCTTGCTATGGTGAAGGTGATGCTTGCTATGGTGAAGGTGATGCTTGCTATGGTGAAGGTGATGCTTGCTATGGTGGAGGTGATGCTTGCTATGGTGGAGGTGATGCTTGCTATGGTGGAGGTGATGCTTGCTATGGTGGAGGTGATGCTTGCTATGGTGGAGGTGATGCTTGCTATGGTGGAGGTGATGCTTGCTATGGTGGAGGTGATGCTTGCTATGGTGGAGGTGATGCTTGCTATGGTGAAGGTGATGCTTGCTATGGTGAAGGTGATGCTTGCTTTGGTGAAGGTGATGCTTGCTTTGGTGAAGGTGATGCTTGCTATGGTGAAGGTGATGCTTGCTATGGTGAAGGTGATGCTTGCTATGGTGAAGGTGATGCTTCCTGTGGTGAAGGTGATGCTTGCTGTGGTGAAGGTGATGCTTGCTGTGGTGAAGGTGATGCTTGCTATGGTGAAGGTGATGCTTGCTATGGTGAAGGTGATGCTTGCTATGGTGAAGGTGACGCTTGCTATGGTGAAGGTGACGCTTGCTGTGGTGAAGGTGACGCTTGCTGTGGTGAAGGTGACGCTTGCTATGGTGAAGGTGACGCTTGCTATGGTGAAGGTGACGCTTGCTATGGTGAAGGTGACGCTTGCTATGGTGAAGGTGATGCTTGCTGTGGTGAAGGTGATGCTTGCTATGGTGAAGGTGATGCTTGCTATGGTGAAGGTGATGCTTGCTGTGGTGAAGGTGATGCTTGCTATGGTGAAGGTGATGCTTGGTATGGTGAAGGTGATGCTTGGTATGGCGAAGGTGAAGCTTGGTATGGTGAAGGTGATGCTTGGTATGGTGAAGGTGATGCTTGGCATGGTGAAGGTGATGCTTGGCATGGTGAAGGTGATGCTTGGTATGGTGAAGGTGATGCTTGCTATGGTGAAGGTGATGCTTGCTATGGTGAAGGTGATGCTTGCTATGGTGAAGGTGATGCTTGCTATGGTGAAGGTGATGCTTGCTATGGTGAAGGTGATGCTTGCTATGGCGAAGGTGATGCTTGCTATGGCGAAGGTGATGCTTGCTAGGTGAAGGTGATGCTTGCTATGGTGAAGGTGATGCTTGCTATGGTGAAGGTGATGCTTGCTATGGTGAAGGTGATGCTTGCTATGGTGAAGGTGATGCTTGCTATGGTGAAGGTGATGCTTGCTATGGTGAAGGTGATGCTTGCTATGGTGAAGGTGATGCTTGCTATGGTGAAGGTGATGCTTGCTATGGTGAAGGTGATGCTTGCTATGGTGAACGTGATGCTTGCTATGATGGAGGTGATGCTTGCTATGGTGGAGGTGATGCTTGCTATGGTGAAGCTGATGATGCTATGGTGAAGCTGATGCTTGCTATGGTGAAGGTGATGCTTGCTATGGTGAAGGTGATGCTTGCTATGGTGAAGGTGATGCTTGCTGTGGTGAAGGTGATGCTTGCTGTGGTGAAGGTGATGTTTGCTATGGTGAAGGTGATGCTTGCTATGGTGAAGGTGATGCTTGCTGTGGTGAAGGTGATGCTTGCTGTGGTGAAGGTGATGCTTGCTGTGGTGAAGGTGATGCTTGGTATGGTGAAGGTGATGCTTGCTATGGTGAAGGTGATGCTTGCTATGGTGAAGGTGATGCTTGCTATGGTGAAGGTGATGCTTGCTATGGTGAAGGTGGTGCTTGCTATGGTGAAGGTGATGCTTGCTATGGTGAAGGTGATGCTTGCTATGGTGAAGGTGATGCTTGCTATGGTGAAGGTGATGCTTGCTGTGGTGAAGGTGATGCTTGCTGTGGTGAAGGTGATGTTTGCTATGGTGAAGGTGATGCTTGCTATGGTGAAGGTGATGCTTGCTGTGGTGAAGGTGATGCTTGCTGTGGTGAAGGTGATGCTTGCTGTGGTGAAGGTGATGCTTGGTATGGTGAAGGTGATGCTTGCTATGGTGAAGGTGATGCTTGGTATGGTGAAGGTGATGCTTGGTATGGTGAAGGTGATGCTTGCTATGGTGAAGGTGATGCTTGGTATGCTGAAGGTGATGCTTGCTATGGTGAAGGTGATGCTTGCTATGGTGAAGGTGATGGTTGGTATGGTGAAGGTGATGCTTGCTATGGTGAAGGTGATGATTGGTATGGTGAAGGTGATGCTTGCTATGGTGAAGGTGATGATTGGTATGGTGAAGGTGATGCTTGGTATGGTGAAGGTGATGCTTGCTATGGTGAAGGTGATGCTTGCTATGGTGAAGGTGATGCTTGCTATGGTGAAGGTGATGCTTGCTATGGTGAAGGTGATGCTTGCTATGGTGAAGGTGATGCTTGGTATGGTGAAGGTGATGCTTGGTATGGTGAAGGTGATGCTTGGTATGGTGAAGGTGATGCTTGGTATGGTGAAGGTGATACTTGGTATGGTGAAGGTGATACTTGGTATGGTGAAGGTGATACTTGGTATGGTGAAGGTGATACTTGGTATGGTGAAGGTGATACTTGGTATGGTGAAGGTGATACTTGGTACGGTGAAGGTGATACTTGGTACGGTGAAGGTGATACTTGGTACGGTGAAGGTGATACTTGGTACGGTGAAGGTGATGCTTGGTACGGTGAAGGTGATGCTTGCTATGGTGAAGGTGATGCTTGCTATGGTGAAGGTGATGCTTGCTATGGTGAAGGTGATGCTTGCTATGGTGAAGGTGATGCTTGCTATGGTGAAGGTGATGCTTGCTATGGTGAAGGTGATGCTTGCTATGGCGAAGGTGATGCTTGCTATGGTGAAGGTGATGCTTGCTAGGTGAAGGTGATGCTTGCTATGGTGAAGGTGATGCTTGCTATGGTGAAGGTGATGCTTGCTGTGGTGAAGGTGATGCTTGCTATGGTGAAGGTGATGCTTGCTGTGGTGAAGGTGATGCTTGCTGTGGTGAAGGTGATGCTTGCTATGGTGAAGGTGACGCTTGCTATGGTGAAGTGATGCTTGCTGTGGTGAAGGTGATGCTTGCTATGGTGAAGGTGATGCTTGCTATGGTGAAGGTGATGCTTGCTATGGTGAAGGTGATGCTTGCTATGGTGAAGGTGGTGCTTGCTATGGTGAAGGTGATGCTTGCTATGGTGAAGGTGATGCTTGCTATGGTGAAGGTGATGCTTGCTATGGTGAAGGTGATGCTTGCTGTGGTGAAGGTGATGCTTGCTGTGGTGAAGGTGATGTTTGCTATGGTGAAGGTGATGCTTGCTATGGTGAAGGTGATGCTTGCTGTGGTGAAGGTGATGCTTGCTGTGGTGAAGGTGATGCTTGCTGTGGTGAAGGTGATGCTTGGTATGGTGAAGGTGATGCTTGCTATGGTGAAGGTGATGCTTGGTATGGTGAAGGTGATGCTTGGTATGGTGAAGGTGATGCTTGCTATGGTGAAGGTGATGCTTGGTATGCTGAAGGTGATGCTTGCTATGGTGAAGGTGATGCTTGCTATGGTGAAGGTGATGATTGGTATGGTGAAGGTGATGCTTGCTATGGTGAAGGTGATGATTGGTATGGTGAAGGTGATGCTTGGTATGGTGAAGGTGATGCTTGCTATGGTGAAGGTGATGCTTGCTATGGTGAAGGTGATGCTTGCTATGGTGAAGGTGATGCTTGCTATGGTGAAGGTGATGCTTGCTATGGTGAAGGTGATGCTTGCTATGGTGAAGGTGATGCTTGGTATGGTGAAGGTGATGCTTGGTATGGTGAAGGTGATGCTTGGTATGGTGAAGGTGATGCTTGGTATGGTGAAGGTGATACTTGGTATGGTGAAGGTGATACTTGGTATGGTGAAGGTGATACTTGGTATGGTGAAGGTGATACTTGGTATGGTGAAGGTGATACTTGGTATGGTGAAGGTGATACTTGGTACGGTGAAGGTGATACTTGGTACGGTGAAGGTGATACTTGGTACGGTGAAGGTGATGCTTGGTACGGTGAAGGTGATGCTTGGTACGGTGAAGGTGATGCTTGCTATGGTGAAGGTGATGCTTGCTATGGTGAAGGTGATGCTTGCTATGGTGAAGGTGATGCTTGCTATGGTGAAGGTGATGCTTGCTATGGTGAAGGTGATGCTTGCTATGGCGAAGGTGATGCTTGCTATGGTGAAGGTGATGCTTGCTAGGTGAAGGTGATGCTTGCTATGGTGAAGGTGATGCTTGCTATGGTGAAGGTGATGCTTGCTATGGTGAAGGTGATGCTTGCTATGGTGAAGGTGATGCTTGCTATGGTGAAGGTGATGCTTGCTGTGGTGAAGGTGATGCTTGCTATGGTGAAGGTGATGCTTGCTGTGGTGAAGGTGATGCTTGCTGTGGTGAAGGTGATGCTTGCTATGGTGAAGGTGACGCTTGCTATGGTGAAGTGATGCTTGCTGTGGTGAAAGTGATGCTTGCTGTGGTGAAGATGACGCTTGCTATGGTGAAGGTGATGCTTGCTATGGTGAAGGTGATGTTTGCTGTGGTGAAGGTGATGTTTGCTGTGGTGAAGGTGATGCTTGGTATGGTGAAGGTGATGCTTGCTATGGTGAAGGTGATGCTTGGTATGGTGAAGGTGATGCTTGGTATGGTGAAGGTGATGCTTGCTATGGTGAAGGTGATGCTTGGTATGCTGAAGGTGATGCTTGCTATGGTGAAGGTGATGGTTGGTATGGTGAAGGTGATGCTTGCTATGGTGAAGGTGATGATTGGTATGGTGAAGGTGATGCTTGCTATGGTGAAGGTGATGATTGGTATGGTGAAGGTGATGCTTGGTATGGTGAAGGTGATGCTTGCTATGGTGAAGGTGATGCTTGCTATGGTGAAGGTGATGCTTGCTATGGTGAAGGTGATGCTTGCTATGGTGAAGGTGATGCTTGCTATGGTGAAGGTGATGCTTGCTGTGGTGAAGGTGATGCTTGCTATGGTGAAGGTGATGCTTGCTGTGGTGAAGGTGATGCTTGCTGTGGTGAAGGTGATGCTTGCTATGGTGAAGGTGACGCTTGCTATGGTGAAGTGATGCTTGCTGTGGTGAAGGTGATGCTTGCTGTGGTGAAGATGACGCTTGCTATGGTGAAGGTGATGCTTGCTATGGTGAAGGTGATGCTTGCTATGGTGAAGGTGATGCTTGCTATGGTGAAGGTGACGCTTGCTATGGTGAAGGTGATGCTTGCTGTGGTGAAGGTGATGCTTGCTGTGGTGAAGGTGATGCTTGCTATGGTGAAGGTGATGCTTGCTGTGGTGAAGGAAAAGCTTGCTATGGTGAAGGTGATGCTTGCTGTGGTGAAGGTGATGCTTGCTATGGTGAAGGTGATGCTTGCTCTGGTGAAGGTGATGCTTGCTATGGTGAAGGTGATGCTTGCTATGGTGAAGGTGATGCTTGCTATGGTGAAGGTGATGCTTGCTATGGTGAAGGTGATGCTTGCTATGGTGAAGGTGATGCTTGCTATGGTGGAGGTGATGCTTGCTATGGTGGAGGTGATGCTTGCTATGGTGAAGGTGATGCTTGCTATGGTGAATGTGATGCTTGCTATGGTGAAGCTGATGCTTGCTATGGTGAAGCTGATGCTTGCTATGGTGAAGGTGATGCTTGCTATGGTGAAGGTGATGCTTGCTATGGTGAAGGTGATGCTTGCTATGGTGAAGGTGATGCTTGCTGTGGTGAAGGAAAAGCTTGCTATGGTGAAGGTGATGCTTGCTGTGGTGAAGGTGATGCTTTCTATGGTGAAGGTGATGCTTGCTCTGGTGAAGGTGATGCTTGCTATGGTGAAGGTGATGCTTGCTATGGTGAAGGTGATGCTTGCTATGGTGAAGGTGATGCTTGCTATGGTGAAGGTGATGCTTGCTATGGTGAAGGTGATGCTTGCTATGGTGAAGGTGATGCTTGCTATGGTGAAGGTGATGCTTGCTATGGTGGAGGTGATGCTTGCTATGGTGGAGGTGATGCTTGCTATGGTGAAGGTGATGCTTGCTATGGTGAATGTGATGCTTGCTATGGTGAAGCTGATGCTTGCTATGGTGAAGCTGATGCTTGCTATGGTGAAGGTGATGCTTGCTATGGTGAAGGTGATGCTTGCTATGGTGAAGGTGATGCTTGCTATGGTGAAGGTGATGCTTGCTATGGTGAAGGTGATGCTTGCTATGGTGAAGGTGATGCTTGCTATGGTGAAGGTGGTGCTTGCTATGGTGAAGGTGATGCTTGCTATGGTGAAGGTGATGCTTGCTATGGTGAAGGTGATGCTTGCTATGGTGAAGGTGATGCTTGCTGTGGTGAAGGTGATGTTTGCTGTGGTGAAGGTGATGCTTGCTATGGTGAAGGTGATGCTTGCTATGGTGAAGGTGATGCTTGCTATGGTGAAGGTGATGCTTGGTATGGTGAAGGTGATGCTTGCTATGGTGAAGGTGATGCTTGGTATGCTGAAGGTGATGCTTGCTATGGTGAAGGTGATGCTTGCTATGGTGAAGGTGATGGTTGGTATGGTGAAGGTGATGCTTGCTATGGTGAAGGTGATGATTGGTATGGTGAAGGTGATGCTTGCTATGGTGAAGGTGATGATTGGTATGGTGAAGGTGATGCTTGGTATGGTGAAGGTGATGCTTGCTATGGTGAAGGTGATGCTTGCTATGGTGAAGGTGATGCTTGCTATGGTGAAGGTGATGCTTGCTATGGTGATGGTGATGCTTGCTATGGTGAAGGTGATGCTTGCTATGGTGAAGGTGATGCTTGCTATGGTGAAGGTGATGCTTGGTATGGTGAAGGTGATGCTTGGTATGGTGAAGGTGATGCTTGGTATGGTGAAGGTGATGCTTGGTATGGTGAAGGTGATGCTTGGTATGGTGAAGGTGATACTTGGTATGGTGAAGGTGATACTTGGTATGGTGAAGGTGATACTTGGTATGGTGAAGGTGATACTTGGTACGGTGAAGGTGATACTTGGTACGGTGAAGGTGATACTTGGTACGGTGAAGGTGATACTTGGTACGGTGAAGGTGATACTTGGTACGGTGAAGGTGATACTTGGTACGGTGAAGGTGATGCTTGGTACGGTGAAGGTGATGCTTGGTACGGTGGAGGTGATGCTTGCTATGGTGGAGGTGATGCTTGCTATTGTGGAGGTGATGCTTGCTATGGTGGAGGTGATGCTTGCTATGGTGAAGGTGATGCTTGCTATGGTGAAGGTGATGCTTGCTATGGTGAAGGTGATGCTTGCTATGGTGAAGGTGATGCTTGCTGTGGTGAAGGTGATGCTTGCTGTGGTGAAGGTGATGCTTGCTGTGGTGAAGGTGATGCTTGCTATGGTGAAGGTGACGCTTGCTATGGTGAAGGTGACGCTTGCTGTGGTGAAGGTGACGCTTGCTATGGTGAAGGTGACGCTTGCTGTGGTGAAGGTGATGCTTGCTATGGTGAAGGTGATGCTTGCTATGGTGTAGGTGATGCTTGCTATGGTGAAGGTGATGCTTGCTATGGTGAAGGTGATGCTTGCTATGGTGAAGGTGATGCTTGCTATGGTGAAGGTGATGCTTGCTATCGTGAAGGTGTTGCTTGCTATGGTGAAGGTGATGCTTGCTATGGTGAAGGTGATGCTTGCTATGGTGGAGGTGATGCTTGCTATGGTGGAGGTGATGCTTGCTATGGTGGAGGTGATGCTTGCTATGGTGGAGGTGATGCTTGCTATGGTGGAGGTGATGCTTGCTATGGTGGAGGTGATGCTTGCTATGGTGGAGGTGATGCTTGCTATGGTGGAGGTGATGCTTGCTATGGTGAAGGTGATGCTTGCTATGGTGAAGGTGATGCTTGCTTTGGTGAAGGTGATGCTTGCTTTGGTGAAGGTGATGCTTGCTATGGTGAAGGTGATGCTTGCTATGGTGAAGGTGATGCTTGCTATGGTGAAGGTGATGCTTCCTGTGGTGAAGGTGATGCTTGCTGTGGTGAAGGTGATGCTTGCTGTGGTGAAGGTGATGCTTGCTATGGTGAAGGTGATGCTTGCTATGGTGAAGGTGATGCTTGCTATGGTGAAGGTGACGCTTGCTATGGTGAAGGTGACGCTTGCTGTGGTGAAGGTGACGCTTGCTGTGGTGAAGGTGACGCTTGCTATGGTGAAGGTGACGCTTGCTATGGTGAAGGTGACGCTTGCTATGGTGAAGGTGACGCTTGCTATGGTGAAGGTGATGCTTGCTGTGGTGAAGGTGATGCTTGCTATGGTGAAGGTGATGCTTGCTATGGTGAAGGTGATGCTTGCTGTGGTGAAGGTGATGCTTGCTGTGGTGAAGGTGATGCTTGCTGTGGTGAAGGTGATGCTTGCTGTGGTGAAGGTGATGCTTGCTATGGTGAAGGTGATGCTTGCTATGGTGAAGGTGATGCTTGGTATGGTGAAGGTGATGCTTGGTATGGCGAAGGTGAAGCTTGGTATGGTGAAGGTGATGCTTGGTATGGTGAAGGTGATGCTTGGCATGGTGAAGGTGATGCTTGGCATGGTGAAGGTGATGCTTGGTATGGTGAAGGTGATGCTTGCTATGGTGAAGGTGATGCTTGCTATGGTGAAGGTGATGCTTGCTATGGTGAAGGTGATGCTTGCTATGGTGAAGGTGATGCTTGCTATGGTGAAGGTGATGCTTGCTATGGCGAAGGTGATGCTTGCTATGGCGAAGGTGATGCTTGCTAGGTGAAGGTGATGCTTGCTATGGTGAAGGTGATGCTTGCTATGGTGAAGGTGATGCTTGCTATGGTGAAGGTGATGCTTGCTATGGTGAAGGTGATGCTTGCTATGGTGAAGGTGATGCTTGCTATGGTGAAGGTGATGCTTGCTATGGTGAAGGTGATGCTTGCTATGGTGAAGGTGATGCTTGCTATGGTGAAGGTGATGCTTGCTATGGTGAAGGTGATGCTTGCTATGGTGAAGGTGATGCTTGCTATGGTGAAGGTGATGCTTGCTATGGTGAACGTGATGCTTGCTATGGTGGAGGTGATGCTTGCTATGGTGGAGGTGATGCTTGCTATGGTGAAGCTGATGCTATGGTGAAGCTGATGCTTGCTATGGTGAAGGTGATGCTTGCTATGGTGAAGGTGATGCTTGCTATGGTGAAGGTGATGCTTGCTGTGGTGAAGGTGATGCTTGCTGTGGTGAAGGTGATGTTTGCGATGGTGAAGGTGATGCTTGCTATGGTGAAGGTGATGCTTGCTGTGGTGAAGGTGATGCTTGCTGTGGTGAAGGTGATGCTTGCTGTGGTGAAGGTGATGCTTGGTATGGTGAAGGTGATGCTTGCTATGGTGAAGGTGATGCTTGCTATGGTGAAGGTGATGCTTGCTATGGTGAAGGTGATGCTTGCTATGGTGAAGGTGGTGCTTGCTATGGTGAAGGTGATGCTTGCTATGGTGAAGGTGATGCTTGCTATGGTGAAGGTGATGCTTGCTATGGTGAAGGTGATGCTTGCTGTGGTGAAGGTGATGCTTGCTGGGGTGAAGTTGATGTTTGCTATGGTGAAGGTGATGCTTGCTATGGTGAAGGTGATGCTTGCTGTGGTGAAGGTGATGCTTGCTGTGGTGAAGGTGATGCTTGCTGTGGTGAAGGTGATGCTTGGTATGGTGAAGGTGATGCTTGCTATGGTGAAGGTGATGCTTGGTATGGTGAAGGTGATGCTTGGTATGGTGAAGGTGATGCTTGCTATGGTGAAGGTGATGCTTGGTATGCTGAAGGTGATGCTTGCTATGGTGAAGGTGATGCTTGCTATGGTGAAGGTGATGGTTGGTATGGTGAAGGTGATGCTTGCTATGGTGAAGGTGATGATTGGTATGGTGAAGGTGATGCTTGCTATGGTGAAGGTGATGATTGGTATGGTGAAGGTGATGCTTGGTATGGTGAAGGTGATGCTTGCTATGGTGAAGGTGATGCTTGCTATGGTGAAGGTGATGCTTGCTATGGTGAAGGTGATGCTTGCTATGGTGAAGGTGATGCTTGCTATGGTGAAGGTGATGCTTGGTATGGTGAAGGTGATGCTTGGTATGGTGAAGGTGATGCTGGTATGGTGAAGGTGATGCTTGGTATGGTGAAGGTGATACTTGGTATGGTGAAGGTGATACTTGGTATGGTGAAGGTGATACTTGGTATGGTGAAGGTGATACTTGGTATGGTGAAGGTGATACTTGGTACGGTGAAGGTGATACTTGGTACGGTGAAGGTGATACTTGGTACGGTGAAGGTGATACTTGGTACGGTGAAGGTGATGCTTGGTACGGTGAAGGTGATGCTTGCTATGGTGAAGGTGATGCTTGCTATGGTGAAGGTGATGCTTGCTATGGTGAAGGTGATGCTTGCTATGGTGAAGGTGATGCTTGCTATGGTGAAGGTGATGCTTGCTATGGTGAAGGTGATGCTTGCTATGGCGAAGGTGATGCTTGCTATGGTGAAGGTGATGCTTGCTAGGTGAAGGTGATGCTTGCTATGGTGAAGGTGATGCTTGCTATGGTGAAGGTGATGCTTGCTGTGGTGAAGGTGATGCTTGCTATGGTGAAGGTGATGCTTGCTGTGGTGAAGGTGATGCTTGCTGTGGTGAAGGTGATGCTTGCTATGGTGAAGGTGACGCTTGCTATGGTGAAGTGATGCTTGCTGTGGTGAAGGTGATGCTTGCTATGGTGAAGGTGATGCTTGCTATGGTGAAGGTGATGCTTGCTATGGTGAAGGTGATGCTTGCTATGGTGAAGGTGGTGCTTGCTATGGTGAAGGTGATGCTTGCTATGGTGAAGGTGATGCTTGCTATGGTGAAGGTGATGCTTGCTATGGTGAAGGTGATGCTTGCTGTGGTGAAGGTGATGCTTGCTGTGGTGAAGGTGATGTTTGCTATGGTGAAGGTGATGCTTGCTATGGTGAAGGTGATGCTTGCTGTGGTGAAGGTGATGCTTGCTGTGGTGAAGGTGATGCTTGCTGTGGTGAAGGTGATGCTTGGTATGGTGAAGGTGATGCTTGCTATGGTGAAGGTGATGCTTGGTATGGTGAAGGTGATGCTTGGTATGGTGAAGGTGATGCTTGCTATGGTGAAGGTGATGCTTGGTATGCTGAAGGTGATGCTTGCTATGGTGAAGGTGATGCTTGCTATGGTGAAGGTGATGATTGGTATGGTGAAGGTGATGCTTGCTATGGTGAAGGTGATGATTGGTATGGTGAAGGTGATGCTTGGTATGGTGAAGGTGATGCTTGCTATGGTGAAGGTGATGCTTGCTATGGTGAAGGTGATGCTTGCTATGGTGAAGGTGATGCTTGCTATGGTGAAGGTGATGCTTGCTATGGTGAAGGTGATGCTTGGTATGGTGAAGGTGATGCTTGGTATGGTGAAGGTGATGCTTGGTATGGTGAAGGTGATGCTTGGTATGGTGAAGGTGATACTTGGTATGGTGAAGGTGATACTTGGTATGGTGAAGGTGATACTTGGTATGGTGAAGGTGATACTTGGTATGGTGAAGGTGATACTTGGTATGGTGAAGGTGATACTTGGTACGGTGAAGGTGATACTTGGTACGGTGAAGGTGATACTTGGTACGGTGAAGGTGATACTTGGTACGGTGAAGGTGATGCTTGGTACGGTGAAGGTGATGCTTGGTACGGTGAAGGTGATGCTTGCTATGGTGAAGGTGATGCTTGCTATGGTGAAGGTGATGCTTGCTATGGTGAAGGTGATGCTTGCTATGGTGAAGGTGATGCTTGCTATGGTGAAGGTGATGCTTGCTATGGCGAAGGTGATGCTTGCTATGGTGAAGGTGATGCTTGCTAGGTGAAGGTGATGCTTGCTATGGTGAAGGTGATGCTTGCTATGGTGAAGGTGATGCTTGCTATGGTGAAGGTGATGCTTGCTATGGTGAAGGTGATGCTTGCTATGGTGAAGGTGATGCTTGCTGTGGTGAAGGTGATGCTTGCTATGGTGAAGGTGATGCTTGCTGTGGTGAAGGTGATGCTTGCTGTGGTGAAGGTGATGCTTGCTATGGTGAAGGTGACGCTTGCTATGGTGAAGTGATGCTTGCTGTGGTGAAAGTGATGCTTGCTGTGGTGAAGATGACGCTTGCTATGGTGAAGGTGATGCTTGCTATGGTGAAGGTGATGTTTGCTGTGGTGAAGGTGATGTTTGCTGTGGTGAAGGTGATGCTTGGTATGGTGAAGGTGATGCTTGCTATGGTGAAGGTGATGCTTGGTATGGTGAAGGTGATGCTTGGTATGGTGAAGGTGATGCTTGCTATGGTGAAGGTGATGCTTGGTATGCTGAAGGTGATGCTTGCTATGGTGAAGGTGATGGTTGGTATGGTGAAGGTGATGCTTGCTATGGTGAAGGTGATGCTTGCTATGGTGATGGTGATGCTTGCTATGGTGAAGGTGATGCTTGCTATGGTGAAGGTGATGCTTGCTATGGTGAAGGTGATGCTTGGTATGGTGAAGGTGATGCTTGGTATGGTGAAGGTGATGCTTGGTATGGTGAAGGTGATGCTTGGTATGGTGAAGGTGATGCTTGGTATGGTGAAGGTGATACTTGGTATGGTGAAGGTGATACTTGGTATGGTGAAGGTGATACTTGGTATGGTGAAGGTGATACTTGGTATGGTGAAGGTGATACTTGGTACGGTGAAGGTGATACTTGGTACGGTGAAGGTGATACTTGGTACGGTGAAGGTGATACTTGGTACGGTGAAGGTGATACTTGGTACGGTGAAGGTGATACTTGTACGGTGAAGGTGATGCTTGCTCTGGTGAAGGTGATGCTTGCTATGGTGAAGGTGATGCTTGCTATGGTGAAGGTGATGCTTGCTATGGTGAAGGTGATGCTTGCTATGGTGAAGGTGATGCTTGCTATGGTGAAGGTGATGCTTGGTATGTTGAAGGTGATGCTTGCTATGGTGAAGGTGATGCTTGCTATGGTGGAGGTGATGCTTGCTATGGTGGAGGTGATGCTTGCTATGGTGAAGGTGATGCTTGCTATGGTGAATGTGATGCTTGCTATGGTGAAGCTGATGCTTGCTATGGTGAAGCTGATGCTTGCTATGGTGAAGGTGATGCTTGCTATGGTGAAGGTGATGCTTGCTATGGTGAAGGTGATGCTTGCTATGGTGAAGGTGATGCTTGCTATGGTGAAGGTGATGCTTGCTATGGTGAAGGTGATGCTTGCTATGGTGAAGGTGGTGCTTGCTATGGTGAAGGTGATGCTTGCTATGGTGAAGGTGATGCTTGCTATGGTGAAGGTGATGCTTGCTATGGTGAAGGTGATGCTTGCTGTGGTGAAGGTGATGTTTGCTGTGGTGAAGGTGATGCTTGCTATGGTGAAGGTGATGCTTGCTATGGTGAAGGTGATGCTTGCTATGGTGAAGGTGATGCTTGGTATGGTGAAGGTGATGCTTGCTATGGTGAAGGTGATGCTTGGTATGCTGAAGGTGATGCTTGCTATGGTGAAGGTGATGCTTGCTATGGTGAAGGTGATGGTTGGTATGGTGAAGGTGATGCTTGCTATGGTGAAGGTGATGATTGGTATGGTGAAGGTGATGCTTGCTATGGTGAAGGTGATGATTGGTATGGTGAAGGTGATGCTTGGTATGGTGAAGGTGATGCTTGCTATGGTGAAGGTGATGCTTGCTATGGTGAAGGTGATGCTTGCTATGGTGAAGGTGATGCTTGCTATGGTGATGGTGATGCTTGCTATGGTGAAGGTGATGCTTGCTATGGTGAAGGTGATGCTTGCTATGGTGAAGGTGATGCTTGGTATGGTGAAGGTGATGCTTGGTATGGTGAAGGTGATGCTTGGTATGGTGAAGGTGATGCTTGGTATGGTGAAGGTGATGCTTGGTATGGTGAAGGTGATACTTGGTATGGTGAAGGTGATACTTGGTATGGTGAAGGTGATACTTGGTATGGTGAAGGTGATACTTGGTATGGTGAAGGTGATGCTTGCTATGGTGAAGGTGATGCTTGCTATGGTGAAGGTGATGCTTGCTATGGTGAAGGTGATGCTTGCTATGGTGAAGGTGATGCTTGCTGTGGTGAAGGTGATGCTTGCTATGGTGAAGGTGATGCTTGCTGTGGTGAAGGTGATGCTTGCTGTGGTGAAGGTGATGCTTGCTATGGTGAAGGTGACGCTTGCTATGGTGAAGTGATGCTTGCTGTGGTGAAAGTGATGCTTGCTGTGGTGAAGATGACGCTTGCTATGGTGAAGGTGATGCTTGCTATGGTGAAGGTGATGTTTGCTGTGGTGAAGGTGATGTTTGCTGTGGTGAAGGTGATGCTTGGTATGGTGAAGGTGATGCTTGCTATGGTGAAGGTGATGCTTGGTATGGTGAAGGTGATGCTTGGTATGGTGAAGGTGATGCTTGCTATGGTGAAGGTGATGCTTGGTATGCTGAAGGTGATGCTTGCTATGGTGAAGGTGATGGTTGGTATGGTGAAGGTGATGCTTGCTATGGTGAAGGTGATGCTTGCTATGGTGATGGTGATGCTTGCTATGGTGAAGGTGATGCTTGCTATGGTGAAGGTGATGCTTGCTATGGTGAAGGTGATGCTTGGTATGGTGAAGGTGATGCTTGGTATGGTGAAGGTGATGCTTGGTATGGTGAAGGTGATGCTTGGTATGGTGAAGGTGATGCTTGGTATGGTGAAGGTGATACTTGGTATGGTGAAGGTGATACTTGGTATGGTGAAGGTGATACTTGGTATGGTGAAGGTGATACTTGGTATGGTGAAGGTGATACTTGGTACGGTGAAGGTGATACTTGGTACGGTGAAGGTGATACTTGGTACGGTGAAGGTGATACTTGGTACGGTGAAGGTGATACTTGGTACGGTGAAGGTGATACTTGTACGGTGAAGGTGATGCTTGCTCTGGTGAAGGTGATGCTTGCTATGGTGAAGGTGATGCTTGCTATGGTGAAGGTGATGCTTGCTATGGTGAAGGTGATGCTTGCTATGGTGAAGGTGATGCTTGCTATGGTGAAGGTGATGCTTGGTATGTTGAAGGTGATGCTTGCTATGGTGAAGGTGATGCTTGCTATGGTGGAGGTGATGCTTGCTATGGTGGAGGTGATGCTTGCTATGGTGAAGGTGATGCTTGCTATGGTGAATGTGATGCTTGCTATGGTGAAGCTGATGCTTGCTATGGTGAAGCTGATGCTTGCTATGGTGAAGGTGATGCTTGCTATGGTGAAGGTGATGCTTGCTATGGTGAAGGTGATGCTTGCTATGGTGAAGGTGATGCTTGCTATGGTGAAGGTGATGCTTGCTATGGTGAAGGTGATGCTTGCTATGGTGAAGGTGGTGCTTGCTATGGTGAAGGTGATGCTTGCTATGGTGAAGGTGATGCTTGCTATGGTGAAGGTGATGCTTGCTATGGTGAAGGTGATGCTTGCTGTGGTGAAGGTGATGTTTGCTGTGGTGAAGGTGATGCTTGCTATGGTGAAGGTGATGCTTGCTATGGTGAAGGTGATGCTTGCTATGGTGAAGGTGATGCTTGGTATGGTGAAGGTGATGCTTGCTATGGTGAAGGTGATGCTTGGTATGCTGAAGGTGATGCTTGCTATGGTGAAGGTGATGCTTGCTATGGTGAAGGTGATGGTTGGTATGGTGAAGGTGATGCTTGCTATGGTGAAGGTGATGATTGGTATGGTGAAGGTGATGCTTGCTATGGTGAAGGTGATGATTGGTATGGTGAAGGTGATGCTTGGTATGGTGAAGGTGATGCTTGCTATGGTGAAGGTGATGCTTGCTATGGTGAAGGTGATGCTTGCTATGGTGAAGGTGATGCTTGCTATGGTGATGGTGATGCTTGCTATGGTGAAGGTGATGCTTGCTATGGTGAAGGTGATGCTTGCTATGGTGAAGGTGATGCTTGGTATGGTGAAGGTGATGCTTGGTATGGTGAAGGTGATGCTTGGTATGGTGAAGGTGATGCTTGGTATGGTGAAGGTGATGCTTGGTATGGTGAAGGTGATACTTGGTATGGTGAAGGTGATACTTGGTATGGTGAAGGTGATACTTGGTATGGTGAAGGTGATACTTGGTATGGTGAAGGTGATACTTGGTACGGTGAAGGTGATACTTGGTACGGTGAAGGTGATACTTGGTACGGTGAAGGTGATACTTGGTACGGTGAAGGTGATACTTGGTACGGTGAAGGTGATACTTGTACGGTGAAGGTGATGCTTGGTACGGTGAAGGTGATGCTTGGTACGGTGGAGGTGATGCTTGCTATGGTGGAGGTGATGCTTGCTATTGTGGAGGTGATGCTTGCTATGGTGGAGGTGATGCTTGCTATGGTGAAGGTGATGCTTGCTATGGTGAAGGTGATGCTTGCTATGGTGAAGGTGATGCTTGCTATGGTGAAGGTGATGCTTGCTGTGGTGAAGGTGATGCTTGCTGTGGTGAAGGTGATGCTTGCTGTGGTGAAGGTGATGCTTGCTATGGTGAAGGTGACGCTTGCTATGGTGAAGGTGACGCTTGCTGTGGTGAAGGTGACGCTTGCTATGGTGAAGGTGACGCTTGCTGTGGTGAAGGTGATGCTTGCTATGGTGAAGGTGATGCTTGCTATGGTGTAGGTGATGCTTGCTATGGTGTAGGTGATGCTTGCTATGGTGAAGGTGATGCTTGCTATGGTGAAGGTGATGCTTGCTATGGTGAAGGTGATGCTTGCTATGGTGAAGGTGATGCTTGCTATGGTGAAGGTGATGCTTGCTATCGTGAAGGTGTTGCTTGCTATGGTGAAGGTGATGCTTGCTATGGTGAAGGTGATGCTTGCTATGGTGAAGGTGATGCTTGCTATGGTGGAGGTGATGCTTGCTATGGTGGAGGTGATGCTTGCTATGGTGGAGGTGATGCTTGCTATGGTGGAGGTGATGCTTGCTATGGTGGAGGTGATGCTTGCTATGGTGGAGGTGATGCTTGCTATGGTGGAGGTGATGCTTGCTATGGTGGAGGTGATGCTTGCTATGGTGAAGGTGATGCTTGCTATGGTGAAGGTGATGCTTGCTTTGGTGAAGGTGATGCTTGCTTTGGTGAAGGTGATGCTTGCTATGGTGAAGGTGATGCTTGCTATGGTGAAGGTGATGCTTGCTATGGTGAAGGTGATGCTTCCTGTGGTGAAGGTGATGCTTGCTGTGGTGAAGGTGATGCTTGCTGTGGTGAAGGTGATGCTTGCTATGGTGAAGGTGATGCTTGCTATGGTGAAGGTGATGCTTGCTATGGTGAAGGTGACGCTTGCTATGGTGAAGGTGACGCTTGCTGTGGTGAAGGTGACGCTTGCTGTGGTGAAGGTGACGCTTGCTATGGTGAAGGTGACGCTTGCTATGGTGAAGGTGACGCTTGCTATGGTGAAGGTGATGCTTGCTATGGTGAAGGTGATGCTTGCTGTGGTGAAGGTGATGCTTGCTATGGTGAAGGTGATGCTTGCTATGGTGAAGGTGATGCTTGCTGTGGTGAAGGTGATGCTTGCTGTGGTGAAGGTGATGCTTGCTGTGGTGAAGGTGATGCTTGCTGTGGTAAAGGTGATGCTTGCTATGGTGAAGGTGATGCTTGCTATGGTGAAGGTGATGCTTGGTATGGTGAAGGTGATGCTTGGTATGGCGAAGGTGAAGCTTGGTATGGTGAAGGTGATGCTTGGTATGGTGAAGGTGATGCTTGGCATGGTGAAGGTGATGCTTGGCATGGTGAAGGTGATGCTTGGTATGGTGAAGGTGATGCTTGCTATGGTGAAGGTGATGCTTGCTATGGTGAAGGTGATGCTTGCTATGGTGAAGGTGATGCTTGCTATGGTGAAGGTGATGCTTGCTATGGTGAAGGTGATGCTTGCTATGGCGAAGGTGATGCTTGCTATGGCGAAGGTGATGCTTGCTAGGTGAAGGTGATGCTTGCTATGGTGAAGGTGATGCTTGCTATGGTGAAGGTGATGCTTGCTATGGTGAAGGTGATGCTTGCTATGGTGAAGGTGATGCTTGCTATGGTGAAGGTGATGCTTGCTATGGTGAAGGTGATGCTTGCTATGGTGAAGGTGATGCTTGCTATGGTGAAGGTGATGCTTGCTATGGTGAAGGTGATGCTTGCTATGGTGAAGGTGATGCTTGCTATGGTGAAGGTGATGCTTGCTATGGTGAACGTGATGCTTGCTATGATGGAGGTGATGCTTGCTATGGTGGAGGTGATGCTTGCTATGATGAAGCTGATGATGCTATGGTGAAGCTGATGCTTGCTATGGTGAAGGTGATGCTTGCTATGGTGAAGGTGATGCTTGCTATGGTGAAGGTGATGCTTGCTGTGGTGAAGGTGATGCTTGCTGTGGTGAAGGTGATGTTTGCTATGGTGAAGGTGATGCTTGCTATGGTGAAGGTGATGCTTGCTGTGGTGAAGGTGATGCTTGCTGTGGTGAAGGTGATGCTTGCTGTGGTGAAGGTGATGCTTGCTATGGTGAAGGTGATGCTTGCTATGGTGAAGGTGATGCTTGCTATGGTGAAGGTGATGCTTGCTATGGTGAAGGTGGTGCTTGCTATGGTGAAGGTGGTGCTTGCTATGGTGAAGGTGATGCTTGCTATGGTGAAGGTGATGCTTGCTATGGTGAAGGTGATGCTTGCTGTGGTGAAGGTGATGCTTGCTGTGGTGAAGGTGATGTTTGCTATGGTGAAGGTGATGTTTGCTATGGTGAAGGTGATGCTTGCTATGGTGAAGGTGATGCTTGCTGTGGTGAAGGTGATGCTTGCTGTGGTGAAGGTGATGCTTGCTGTGGTGAAGGTGATGCTTGGTATGGTGAAGGTGATGCTTGCTATGGTGAAGGTGATGCTTGGTATGGTGAAGGTGATGCTTGGTATGGTGAAGGTGATGCTTGCTATGGTGAAGGTGATGCTTGGTATGCTGAAGGTGATGCTTGCTATGGTGAAGGTGATGCTTGCTATGGTGAAGGTGATGGTTGGTATGGTGAAGGTGATGCTTGCTATGGTGAAGGTGATGATTGGTATGGTGAAGGTGATGCTTGCTATGGTGAAGGTGATGATTGGTATGGTGAAGGTGATGCTTGCTATGGTGAAGGTGATGCTTGCTATGGTGAAGGTGATGCTTGCTATGGTGAAGGTGATGCTTGCTATGGTGAAGGTGATGCTTGCTATGGTGAAGGTGATGCTTGCTATGGTGAAGGTGATGCTTGGTATGGTGAAGGTGATGCTTGGTATGGTGAAGGTGATGCTTGGTATGGTGAAGGTGATGCTTGGTATGGTGAAGGTGATACTTGGTATGGTGAAGGTGATACTTGGTATGGTGAAGGTGATACTTGGTATGGTGAAGGTGATACTTGGTATGGTGAAGGTGATACTTGGTATGGTGAAGGTGATACTTGGTACGGTGAAGGTGATACTTGGTACGGTGAAGGTGATACTTGGTACGGTGAAGGTGATACTTGGTACGGTGAAGGTGATGCTTGGTACGGTGAAGGTGATGCTTGCTATGGTGAAGGTGATGCTTGCTATGGTGAAGGTGATGCTTGCTATGGTGAAGGTGATGCTTGCTATGGTGAAGGTGATGCTTGCTATGGTGAAGGTGATGCTTGCTATGGTGAAGGTGATGCTTGCTATGGCGAAGGTGATGCTTGCTATGGTGAAGGTGATGCTTGCTAGGTGAAGGTGATGCTTGCTATGGTGAAGGTGATGCTTGCTATGGTGAAGGTGATGCTTGCTGTGGTGAAGGTGATGCTTGCTATGGTGAAGGTGATGCTTGCTGTGGTGAAGGTGATGCTTGCTGTGGTGAAGGTGATGCTTGCTATGGTGAAGGTGACGCTTGCTATGGTGAAGTGATGCTTGCTGTGGTGAAGGTGATGCTTGCTATGGTGAAGGTGATGCTTGCTATGGTGAAGGTGATGCTTGCTATGGTGAAGGTGATGCTTGCTATGGTGAAGGTGGTGCTTGCTATGGTGAAGGTGATGCTTGCTATGGTGAAGGTGATGCTTGCTATGGTGAAGGTGATGCTTGCTATGGTGAAGGTGATGCTTGCTGTGGTGAAGGTGATGCTTGCTGTGGTGAAGGTGATGTTTGCTATGGTGAAGGTGATGCTTGCTATGGTGAAGGTGATGCTTGCTGTGGTGAAGGTGATGCTTGCTGTGGTGAAGGTGATGCTTGCTGTGGTGAAGGTGATGCTTGGTATGGTGAAGGTGATGCTTGCTATGGTGAAGGTGATGCTTGGTATGGTGAAGGTGATGCTTGGTATGGTGAAGGTGATGCTTGCTATGGTGAAGGTGATGCTTGGTATGCTGAAGGTGATGCTTGCTATGGTGAAGGTGATGCTTGCTATGGTGAAGGTGATGATTGGTATGGTGAAGGTGATGCTTGCTATGGTGAAGGTGATGATTGGTATGGTGAAGGTGATGCTTGGTATGGTGAAGGTGATGCTTGCTATGGTGAAGGTGATGCTTGCTATGGTGAAGGTGATGCTTGCTATGGTGAAGGTGATGCTTGCTATGGTGAAGGTGATGCTTGCTATGGTGAAGGTGATGCTTGCTATGGTGAAGGTGATGCTTGGTATGGTGAAGGTGATGCTTGGTATGGTGAAGGTGATGCTTGGTATGGTGAAGGTGATGCTTGGTATGGTGAAGGTGATACTTGGTATGGTGAAGGTGATACTTGGTATGGTGAAGGTGATACTTGGTATGGTGAAGGTGATACTTGGTATGGTGAAGGCGATACTTGGTATGGTGAAGGTGATACTTGGTACGGTGAAGGTGATACTTGGTACGGTGAAGGTGATACTTGGTACGGTGAAGGTGATGCTTGGTACGGTGAAGGTGATGCTTGGTACGGTGAAGGTGATGCTTGCTATGGTGAAGGTGATGCTTGCTATGGTGAAGGTGATGCTTGCTATGGTGAAGGTGATGCTTGCTATGGTGATGGTGATGCTTGCTATGGTGAAGGTGATGCTTGCTATGGTGAAGGTGATGCTTGCTATGGCGAAGGTGATGCTTGCTATGGTGAAGGTGATGCTTGCTAGGTGAAGGTGATGCTTGCTATGGTGAAGGTGATGCTTGCTATGGTGAAGGTGATGCTTGCTATGGTGAAGGTGATGCTTGCTATGGTGAAGGTGATGCTTGCTGTGGTGAAGGTGATGCTTGCTATGGTGAAGGTGATGCTTGCTGTGGTGAAGGTGATGCTTGCTGTGGTGAAGGTGATGCTTGCTATGGTGAAGGTGACGCTTGCTATGGTGAAGTGATGCTTGCTGTGGTGAAAGTGATGCTTGCTGTGGTGAAGATGACGCTTGCTATGGTGAAGGTGATGCTTGCTATGGTGAAGGTGATGTTTGCTGTGGTGAAGGTGATGTTTGCTGTGGTGAAGATGATGCTTGGTATGGTGAAGGTGATGCTTGCTATGGTGAAGGTGATGCTTGGTATGGTGAAGGTGATGCTTGGTATGGTGAAGGTGATGCTTGCTATGGTGAAGGTGATGCTTGGTATGCTGAAGGTGATGCTTGCTATGGTGAAGGTGATGGTTGGTATGGTGAAGGTGATGCTTGCTATGGTGAAGGTGATGATTGGTATGGTGAAGGTGATGCTTGCTATGGTGAAGGTGATGATTGGTATGGTGAAGGTGATGCTTGGTATGGTGAAGGTGATGCTTGCTATGGTGAAGGTGATGCTTGCTATGGTGAAGGTGATGCTTGCTATGGTGAAGGTGATGCTTGCTATGGTGAAGGTGATGCTTGCTATGGTGAAGGTGATGCTTGCTGTGGTGAAGGTGATGCTTGCTATGGTGAAGGTGATGCTTGCTGTGGTGAAGGTGATGCTTGCTGTGGTGAAGGTGATGCTTGCTATGGTGAAGGTGACGCTTGCTATGGTGAAGTGATGCTTGCTGTGGTGAAGGTGATGCTTGCTGTGGTGAAGATGACGCTTGCTATGGTGAAGGTGATGCTTGCTATGGTGAAGGTGATGCTTGCTATGGTGAAGGTGATGCTTGCTATGGTGAAGGTGACGCTTGCTATGGTGAAGGTGATGCTTGCTGTGGTGAAGGTGATGCTTGCTGTGGTGAAGGTGATGCTTGCTATGGTGAAGGTGATGCTTGCTGTGGTGAAGGAAAAGCTTGCTATGGTGAAGGTGATGCTTGCTGTGGTGAAGGTGATGCTTGCTATGGTGAAGGTGATGCTTGCTCTGGTGAAGGTGATGCTTGCTATGGTGAAGGTGATGCTTGCTATGGTGAAGGTGATGCTTGCTATGGTGAAGGTGATGCTTGCTATGGTGAAGGTGATGCTTGCTATGGTGAAGGTGATGCTTGCTATGGTGGAGGTGATGCTTGCTATGGTGGAGGTGATGCTTGCTATGGTGAAGGTGATGCTTGCTATGGTGAATGTGATGCTTGCTATGGTGAAGCTGATGCTTGCTATGGTGAAGCTGATGCTTGCTATGGTGAAGGTGATGCTTGCTATGGTGAAGGTGATGCTTGCTATGGTGAAGGTGATGCTTGCTATGGTGAAGGTGATGCTTGCTGTGGAGAAGGAAAAGCTTGCTATGGTGAAGGTGATGCTTGCTGTGGTGAAGGTGATGCTTTCTATGGTGAAGGTGATGCTTGCTCTGGTGAAGGTGATGCTTGCTATGGTGAAGGTGATGCTTGCTATGGTGAAGGTGATGCTTGCTATGGTGAAGGTGATGCTTGCTATGGTGAAGGTGATGCTTGCTATGGTGAAGGTGATGCTTGCTATGGTGAAGGTGATGCTTGCTATGGTGAAGGTGATGCTTGCTATGGTGGAGGTGATGCTTGCTATGGTGGAGGTGATGCTTGCTATGGTGAAGGTGATGCTTGCTATGGTGAATGTGATGCTTGCTATGCTGAAGCTGATGCTTGCTATGGTGAAGCTGATGCTTGCTATGGTGAAGGTGATGCTTGCTATGGTGAAGGTGATGCTTGCTATGGTGAAGGTGATGCTTGCTATGGTGAAGGTGATGCTTGCTATGGTGAAGGTGATGCTTGCTATGGTGAAGGTGATGCTTGCTATGGTGAAGGTGGTGCTTGCTATGGTGAAGGTGATGCTTGCTATGGTGAAGGTGATGCTTGCTATGGTGAAGGTGATGCTTGCTATGGTGAAGGTGATGCTTGCTGTGGTGAAGGTGATGTTTGCTGTGGTGAAGGTGATGCTTGCTATGGTGAAGGTGATGCTTGCTATGGTGAAGGTGATGCTTGCTATGGTGAAGGTGATGCTTGGTATGGTGAAGGTGATGCTTGCTATGGTGAAGGTGATGCTTGGTATGCTGAAGGTGATGCTTGCTATGGTGAAGGTGATGCTTGCTATGGTGAAGGTGATGGTTGGTATGGTGAAGGTGATGCTTGCTATGGTGAAGGTGATGATTGGTATGGTGAAGGTGATGCTTGCTATGGTGAAGGTGATGATTGGTATGGTGAAGGTGATGCTTGGTATGGTGAAGGTGATGCTTGCTATGGTGAAGGTGATGCTTGCTATGGTGAAGGTGATGCTTGCTATGGTGAAGGTGATGCTTGCTATGGTGATGGTGATGCTTGCTATGGTGAAGGTGATGCTTGCTATGGTGAAGGTGATGCTTGCTATGGTGAAGGTGATGCTTGGTATGGTGAAGGTGATGCTTGGTATGGTGAAGGTGATGCTTGGTATGGTGAAGGTGATGCTTGGTATGGTGAAGGTGATGCTTGGTATGGTGAAGGTGATACTTGGTATGGTGAAGGTGATACTTGGTATGGTGAAGGTGATACTTGGTATGGTGAAGGTGATACTTGGTATGGTGAAGGTGATACTTGGTATGGTGAAGGTGATACTTGGTACGGTGAAGGTGATACTTGGTACGGTGAAGGTGATACTTGGTACGGTGAAGGTGATACTTGGTACGGTGAAGGTGATGCTTGGTATGGTGAAGGTGATGCTTGGTACGGTGAAGGTGATGCTTGGTACGGTGGAGGTGATGCTTGCTATGGTGGAGGTGATGCTTGCTATTGTGGAGGTGATGCTTGCTATGGTGGAGGTGATGCTTGCTATGGTGAAGGTGATGCTTGCTATGGTGAAGGTGATGCTTGCTATGGTGAAGGTGATGCTTGCTATGGTGAAGGTGATGCTTGCTGTGGTGAAGGTGATGCTTGCTGTGGTGAAGGTGATGCTTGCTATGGTGAAGGTGATGCTTGCTCTGGTGAAGGTGATGCTTGCTATGGTGAAGGTGATGCTTGCTATGGTGAAGGTGACGCTTGCTGTGGTGAAGGTGATGCTTGCTATGGTGAAGGTGACGCTTGCTGTGGTGAAGGTGATGCTTGCTATGGTGAAGGTGATGCTTGCTATGGTGTAGGTGATGCTTGCTATGGTGTAGGTGATGCTTGCTATGGTGAAGGTGATGCTTGCTATGGTGAAGGTGATGCTTGCTATGGTGAAGGTGATGCTTGCTATGGTGAAGGTGATGCTTGCTATCGTGAAGGTGTTGCTTGCTATGGTGAAGGTGATGCTTGCTATGGTGAAGGTGATGCTTGCTATGGTGAAGGTGATGCTTGCTATGGTGGAGGTGATGCTTGCTATGGTGGAGGTGATGCTTGCTATGGTGGAGGTGATGCTTGCTATGGTGGAGGTGATGCTTGCTATGGTGGAGGTGATGCTTGCTATGGTGGAGGTGATGCTTGCTATGGTGGAGGTGATGCTTGCTATGGTGGAGGTGATGCTTGCTATGGTGAAGGTGATGCTTGCTATGGTGAAGGTGATGCTTGCTTTGGTGAAGGTGATGCTTGCTTTGGTGAAGGTGATGCTTGCTATGGTGAAGGTGATGCTTGCTATGGTGAAGGTGATGCTTGCTATGGTGAAGGTGATGCTTGCTGCGGTGAAGGTGATGCTTGCTGTGGTGAAGGTGATGCTTGCTGTGGTGAAGGTGATGCTTGCTATGGTGAAGGTGATGCTTGCTATGGTGAAGGTGATGCTTGCTATGGTGAAGGTGACGCTTGCTATGGTGAAGGTGACGCTTGCTGTGGTGAAGGTGACGCTTGCTGTGGTGAAGGTGACGCTTGCTATGGTGAAGGTGACGCTTGCTATGGTGAAGGTGACGCTTGCTATGGTGAAGGTGACGCTTGCTTTGGTGAAGGTGACGCTTGCTATGGTGAAGGTGATGCTTGCTGTGGTGAAGGTGATGCTTGCTGTGGTGAAGGTGATGCTTGCTGTGGTGAAGGTGATGCTTGCTGTGGTGAAGGTGATGCTTGCTATGGTGAAGGTGATGCTTGCTATGGTGAAGGTGATGCTTGCTATGGTGAAGGTTATGCTTGCTATGGTGAAGGTGATGCTTGCTATGGTGAAGGTGATGCTTGCTATGGTGAAGCTGATGCTTGTTATGGTGAAGGTGATGCTTGGTATGGTGAAGGTGATGCTTGGTATGGAAGGTGATGCTTGCTATGGTGAAGGTGATGCTTGCTATGGTGAAGGTGATGCTTGGTATGGTGAAGGTGATGCTTGGTATGGGGAAGGTGATGCTTGGTATGGTGAAGGTGATGCTTGCTATGGTGAAGGTGAAGCTTGCTATGGTGAAGGTATGCTTGCTATGGTGAAGGTGATGCTTGCTATGGTGGAGGTGATGCTTGCTATGGTGGAGGTGATGCTTGCTATGGTGGAGGTGATGCTTGATATGGTGGAGGTGATGCTTGCTATGGTGGTGGTGATGCTTGCTATGGTGGAGGTGATGCTTGCTATGGTGGAGGTGATGCTTGCTATGGTGGAGGTGATGCTTGCTATGGTGGAGGTGATACTTGCTATGGTGGAGGTGATGCTTGCTATGGTGAAGGTGATGCTTCCTATGGTGAAGGTGATGCTTGCTATGGTGAAGGTGATGCTTGCTATGGTGAAGGTGATGCTTGCTATGGTGAAGGTGATGCCTGCTTTGGTGGAGGTGATGCTTGCTATGGTGAAGGTGATGCTGGCTATGGTGAAGGTGATGCTTGCTATGGTGAAGGTGATGCTTGCTATGGTGAAGGTGATGCTTGCTATGGTGAAGGTGATGCTTGGTATGGTGAAGGTGATGCTTGGTATGGTGAAGGTGATGCTTGGTATGGTGAAGGTGATGCTTGGTATGGTGAAGGTGATGCTTGGTATGGTGAAGGTGATGCTTGGTATGTTGAAGGTGATGCTTGGTATGGTGAAGGTGTTGCTTGGTATGGTGAAGGTGTTGCTTGGTATGTTGAAGGTGATGCTTGGTATGGTGAAGGTGTTGCTAGGTATGGTGATGGTGATGCTTGGTATGGTGAAGGTGATGCTTGGTATGGTGAAGGTGATGCTTGGTATGGTGAAGGTGATGCTTGGTATGGTGAAGGTGATGCTTGGTATGGTGAAGGTGATGCTTGGTATGGTGAAGGTGATGCTTGGTACGGTGAAGGTGATACTTGGTACGGTGAAGGTGATACTTGGTACGGTGAAGGTGATGCTTGGTATGGTGAAGGTGATACTTGGTACGGTGAAGGTGATACTTGGTACGGTGAAGGTGATGCTTGGTACGGTGAAGGTGATGCTTGTTACGGTGAAGGTGATGCTTGGTACGGTGAAGGTGATGCTTGGTACGGTGAAGGTGATGCTTGGTACAGTGAAGGTGATGCTTGCTATGGTGAAGGTGATGCTTGCTATGGTGAAGGTGATGCTTGCTATGGTGAAGGTGATGCTTGCTATGGTGAAGGTGATGCTTGCTATGGCGAAGGTGATGCTTGCTATGGTGAAGGTGATGCTTGGTATGGTGAAGGTGATGCTTGGTATGGTGAAGGTGATACTTGGTATGGTGAAGGTGATACTTGGTATGGTGAAGGTGATACTTGGTATGGTGAAGGTGATACTTGGTATGGTGAAGGTGATACTTGGTACGGTGAAGGTGATACTTGGTACGGTGAAGGTGATACTTGGTACGGTGAAGGTGATACTTGGTACGGTGAAGGTGATGCTTGGTACGGTGAAGGTGATGCTTGCTATGGTGAAGGTGATGCTTGCTATGGTGAAGGTGATGCTTGCTATGGTGAAGGTGATGCTTGCTATGGTGAAGGTGATGCTTGCTATGGTGAAGGTGATGCTTGCTATGGTGAAGGTGATGCTTGCTATGGCGAAGGTGATGCTTGCTATGGTGAAGGTGATGCTTGCTAGGTGAAGGTGATGCTTGCTATGGTGAAGGTGATGCTTGCTATGGTGAAGGTGATGCTTGCTGTGGTGAAGGTGATGCTTGCTATGGTGAAGGTGATGCTTGCTGTGGTGAAGGTGATGCTTGCTGTGGTGAAGGTGATGCTTGCTATGGTGAAGGTGACGCTTGCTATGGTGAAGTGATGCTTGCTGTGGTGAAGGTGATGCTTGCTATGGTGAAGGTGATGCTTGCTATGGTGAAGGTGATGCTTGCTATGGTGAAGGTGATGCTTGCTATGGTGAAGGTGGTGCTTGCTATGGTGAAGGTGATGCTTGCTATGGTGAAGGTGATGCTTGCTATGGTGAAGGTGATGCTTGCTATGGTGAAGGTGATGCTTGCTGTGGTGAAGGTGATGCTTGCTGTGGTGAAGGTGATGTTTGCTATGGTGAAGGTGATGCTTGCTATGGTGAAGGTGATGCTTGCTGTGGTGAAGGTGATGCTTGCTGTGGTGAAGGTGATGCTTGCTGTGGTGAAGGTGATGCTTGGTATGGTGAAGGTGATGCTTGCTATGGTGAAGGTGATGCTTGGTATGGTGAAGGTGATGCTTGGTATGGTGAAGGTGATGCTTGCTATGGTGAAGGTGATGCTTGGTATGCTGAAGGTGATGCTTGCTATGGTGAAGGTGATGCTTGCTATGGTGAAGGTGATGATTGGTATGGTGAAGGTGATGCTTGCTATGGTGAAGGTGATGATTGGTATGGTGAAGGTGATGCTTGCTATGGTGAAGGTGATGCTTGCTATGGTGAAGGTGATGCTTGCTATGGTGAAGGTGATGCTTGCTATGGTGAAGGTGATGCTTGCTATGGTGAAGGTGATGCTTGCTATGGTGAAGGTGATGCTTGGTATGGTGAAGGTGATGCTTGGTATGGTGAAGGTGATGCTTGGTATGGTGAAGGTGATACTTGGTATGGTGAAGGTGATACTTGGTATGGTGAAGGTGATACTTGGTATGGTGAAGGTGATACTTGGTATGGTGAAGGTGATACTTGGTATGGTGAAGGTGATACTTGGTACGGTGAAGGTGATACTTGGTACGGTGAAGGTGATACTTGGTACGGTGAAGGTGATGCTTGGTACGGTGAAGGTGATGCTTGGTACGGTGAAGGTGATGCTTGCTATGGTGAAGGTGATGCTTGCTATGGTGAAGGTGATGCTTGCTATGGTGAAGGTGATGCTTGCTATGGTGATGGTGATGCTTGCTATGGTGAAGGTGATGCTTGCTATGGTGAAGGTGATGCTTGCTATGGCGAAGGTGATGCTTGCTATGGTGAAGGTGATGCTTGCTAGGTGAAGGTGATGCTTGCTATGGTGAAGGTGATGCTTGCTATGGTGAAGGTGATGCTTGCTATGGTGAAGGTGATGCTTGCTATGGTGAAGGTGATGCTTGCTGTGGTGAAGGTGATGCTTGCTATGGTGAAGGTGATGCTTGCTGTGGTGAAGGTGATGCTTGCTGTGGTGAAGGTGATGCTTGCTATGGTGAAGGTGACGCTTGCTATGGTGAAGTGATGCTTGCTGTGGTGAAAGTGATGCTTGCTGTGGTGAAGATGACGCTTGCTATGGTGAAGGTGATGCTTGCTATGGTGAAGGTGATGTTTGCTGTGGTGAAGGTGATGTTTGCTGTGGTGAAGATGATGCTTGGTATGGTGAAGGTGATGCTTGCTATGGTGAAGGTGATGCTTGGTATGGTGAAGGTGATGCTTGGTATGGTGAAGGTGATGCTTGCTATGGTGAAGGTGATGCTTGGTATGCTGAAGGTGATGCTTGCTATGGTGAAGGTGATGGTTGGTATGGTGAAGGTGATGCTTGCTATGGTGAAGGTGATGATTGGTATGGTGAAGGTGATGCTTGCTATGGTGAAGGTGATGATTGGTATGGTGAAGGTGATGCTTGGTATGGTGAAGGTGATGCTTGCTATGGTGAAGGTGATGCTTGCTATGGTGAAGGTGATGCTTGCTATGGTGAAGGTGATGCTTGCTATGGTGAAGGTGATGCTTGCTATGGTGAAGGTGATGCTTGCTGTGGTGAAGGTGATGCTTGCTATGGTGAAGGTGATGCTTGCTGTGGTGAAGGTGATGCTTGCTGTGGTGAAGGTGATGCTTGCTATGGTGAAGGTGACGCTTGCTATGGTGAAGTGATGCTTGCTGTGGTGAAGGTGATGCTTGCTGTGGTGAAGATGACGCTTGCTATGGTGAAGGTGATGCTTGCTATGGTGAAGGTGATGCTTGCTATGGTGAAGGTGATGCTTGCTATGGTGAAGGTGACGCTTGCTATGGTGAAGGTGATGCTTGCTGTGGTGAAGGTGATGCTTGCTGTGGTGAAGGTGATGCTTGCTATGGTGAAGGTGATGCTTGCTGTGGTGAAGGAAAAGCTTGCTATGGTGAAGGTGATGCTTGCTGTGGTGAAGGTGATGCTTGCTATGGTGAAGGTGATGCTTGCTCTGGTGAAGGTGATGCTTGCTATGGTGAAGGTGATGCTTGCTATGGTGAAGGTGATGCTTGCTATGGTGAAGGTGATGCTTGCTATGGTGAAGGTGATGCTTGCTATGGTGAAGGTGATGCTTGCTATGGTGAAGGTGATGCTTGCTATGGTGGAGGTGATGCTTGCTATGGTGGAGGTGATGCTTGCTATGGTGAAGGTGATGCTTGCTATGGTGAATGTGATGCTTGCTATGGTGAAGCTGATGCTTGCTATGGTGAAGCTGATGCTTGCTATGGTGAAGGTGATGCTTGCTATGGTGAAGGTGATGCTTGCTATGGTGAAGGTGATGCTTGCTATGGTGAAGGTGATGCTTGCTGTGGTGAAGGAAAAGCTTGCTATGGTGAAGGTGATGCTTGCTGTGGTGAAGGTGATGCTTTCTATGGTGAAGGTGATGCTTGCTCTGGTGAAGGTGATGCTTGCTATGGTGAAGGTGATGCTTGCTATGGTGAAGGTGATGCTTGCTATGGTGAAGGTGATGCTTGCTATGGTGAAGGTGATGCTTGCTATGGTGAAGGTGATGCTTGCTATGGTGAAGGTGATGCTTGCTATGGTGGAGGTGATGCTTGCTATGGTGGAGGTGATGCTTGCTATGGTGAAGGTGATGCTTGCTATGGTGAATGTGATGCTTGCTATGGTGAAGCTGATGCTTGCTATGGTGAAGCTGATGCTTGCTATGGTGAAGGTGATGCTTGCTATGGTGAAGGTGATGCTTGCTATGGTGAAGGTGATGCTTGCTATGGTGAAGGTGATGCTTGCTATGGTGAAGGTGATGCTTGCTATGGTGAAGGTGATGCTTGCTATGGTGAAGGTGGTGCTTGCTATGGTGAAGGTGATGCTTGCTATGGTGAAGGTGATGCTTGCTATGGTGAAGGTGATGCTTGCTATGGTGAAGGTGATGCTTGCTGTGGTGAAGGTGATGTTTGCTGTGGTGAAGGTGATGCTTGCTATGGTGAAGGTGATGCTTGCTATGGTGAAGGTGATGCTTGCTATGGTGAAGGTGATGCTTGGTATGGTGAAGGTGATGCTTGCTATGGTGAAGGTGATGCTTGGTATGCTGAAGGTGATGCTTGCTATGGTGAAGGTGATGCTTGCTATGGTGAAGGTGATGGTTGGTATGGTGAAGGTGATGCTTGCTATGGTGAAGGTGATGATTGGTATGGTGAAGGTGATGCTTGCTATGGTGAAGGTGATGATTGGTATGGTGAAGGTGATGCTTGGTATGGTGAAGGTGATGCTTGCTATGGTGAAGGTGATGCTTGCTATGGTGAAGGTGATGCTTGCTATGGTGAAGGTGATGCTTGCTATGGTGATGGTGATGCTTGCTATGGTGAAGGTGATGCTTGCTATGGTGAAGGTGATGCTTGCTATGGTGAAGGTGATGCTTGGTATGGTGAAGGTGATGCTTGGTATGGTGAAGGTGATGCTTGGTATGGTGAAGGTGATGCTTGGTATGGTGAAGGTGATGCTTGGTATGGTGAAGGTGATACTTGGTATGGTGAAGGTGATACTTGGTATGGTGAAGGTGATACTTGGTATGGTGAAGGTGATACTTGGTATGGTGAAGGTGATACTTGGTATGGTGAAGGTGATACTTGGTACGGTGAAGGTGATACTTGGTACGGTGAAGGTGATACTTGGTACGGTGAAGGTGATACTTGGTACGGTGAAGGTGATGCTTGGTATGGTGAAGGTGATGCTTGGTACGGTGAAGGTGATGCTTGGTACGGTGGAGGTGATGCTTGCTATGGTGGAGGTGATGCTTGCTATTGTGGAGGTGATGCTTGCTATGGTGGAGGTGATGCTTGCTATGGTGAAGGTGATGCTTGCTATGGTGAAGGTGATGCTTGCTATGGTGAAGGTGATGCTTGCTATGGTGAAGGTGATGCTTGCTGTGGTGAAGGTGATGCTTGCTGTGGTGAAGGTGATGCTTGCTATGGTGAAGGTGATGCTTGCTCTGGTGAAGGTGATGCTTGCTATGGTGAAGGTGATGCTTGCTATGGTGAAGGTGACGCTTGCTGTGGTGAAGGTGATGCTTGCTATGGTGAAGGTGACGCTTGCTGTGGTGAAGGTGATGCTTGCTATGGTGAAGGTGATGCTTGCTATGGTGTAGGTGATGCTTGCTATGGTGTAGGTGATGCTTGCTATGGTGAAGGTGATGCTTGCTATGGTGAAGGTGATGCTTGCTATGGTGAAGGTGATGCTTGCTATGGTGAAGGTGATGCTTGCTATCGTGAAGGTGTTGCTTGCTATGGTGAAGGTGATGCTTGCTATGGTGAAGGTGATGCTTGCTATGGTGAAGGTGATGCTTGCTATGGTGGAGGTGATGCTTGCTATGGGGGAGGTGATGCTTGCTATGGTGGAGGTGATGCTTGCTATGGTGGAGGTGATGCTTGCTATGGTGGAGGTGATGCTTGCTATGGTGGAGGTGATGCTTGCTATGGTGGAGGTGATGCTTGCTATGGTGGAGGTGATGCTTGCTATGGTGAAGGTGATGCTTGCTATGGTGAAGGTGATGCTTGCTTTGGTGAAGGTGATGCTTGCTTTGGTGAAGGTGATGCTTGCTATGGTGAAGGTGATGCTTGCTATGGTGAAGGTGATGCTTGCTATGGTGAAGGTGATGCTTGCTGCGGTGAAGGTGATGCTTGCTGTGGTGAAGGTGATGCTTGCTGTGGTGAAGGTGATGCTTGCTATGGTGAAGGTGATGCTTGCTATGGTGAAGGTGATGCTTGCTATGGTGAAGGTGACGCTTGCTATGGTGAAGGTGACGCTTGCTGTGGTGAAGGTGACGCTTGCTGTGGTGAAGGTGACGCTTGCTATGGTGAAGGTGACGCTTGCTATGGTGAAGGTGACGCTTGCTATGGTGAAGGTGACGCTTGCTTTGGTGAAGGTGACGCTTGCTATGGTGAAGGTGATGCTTGCTGTGGTGAAGGTGATGCTTGCTGTGGTGAAGGTGATGCTTGCTGCGGTGAAGGTGATGCTTGCTGTGGTGAAGGTGATGCTTGCTATGGTGAAGGTGATGCTTGCTATGGTGAAGGTGATGCTTGCTATGGTGAAGGTTATGCTTGCTATGGTGAAGGTGATGCTTGCTATGGTGAAGGTGATGCTTGCTATGGTGAAGCTGATGCTTGTTATGGTGAAGGTGATGCTTGGTATGGTGAAGGTGATGCTTGGTATGGAAGGTGATGCTTGCTATGGTGAAGGTGATGCTTGCTATGGTGAAGGTGATGCTTGGTATGGTGAAGGTGATGCTTGGTATGGGGAAGGTGATGCTTGGTATGGTGAAGGTGATGCTTGCTATGGTGAAGGTGAAGCTTGCTATGGTGAAGGTATGCTTGCTATGGTGAAGGTGATGCTTGCTATGGTGGAGGTGATGCTTGCTATGGTGGAGGTGATGCTTGCTATGGTGGAGGTGATGCTTGATATGGTGGAGGTGATGCTTGCTATGGTGGTGGTGATGCTTGCTATGGTGGAGGTGATGCTTGCTATGGTGGAGGTGATGCTTGCTATGGTGGAGGTGATGCTTGCTATGGTGGAGGTGATACTTGCTATGGTGGAGGTGATGCTTGCTATGGTGAAGGTGATGCTTCCTATGGTGAAGGTGATGCTTGCTATGGTGAAGGTGATGCTTGCTATGGTGAAGGTGATGCTTGCTATGGTGAAGGTGATGCCTGCTTTGGTGGAGGTGATGCTTGCTATGGTGAAGGTGATGCTGGCTATGGTGAAGGTGATGCTTGCTATGGTGAAGGTGATGCTTGCTATGGTGAAGGTGATGCTTGCTATGGTGAAGGTGATGCTTGGTATGGTGAAGGTGATGCTTGGTATGGTGAAGGTGATGCTTGGTATGGTGAAGGTGATGCTTGGTATGGTGAAGGTGATGCTTGGTATGGTGAAGGTGATGCTTGGTATGTTGAAGGTGATGCTTGGTATGGTGAAGGTGTTGCTTGGTATGGTGAAGGTGATACTTGGTACGGTGAAGGTGATACTTGGTACGGTGAAGGTGATGCTTGGTATGGTGAAGGTGATACTTGGTACGGTGAAGGTGATACTTGGTACGGTGAAGGTGATGCTTGGTACGGTGAAGGTGATGCTTGTTACGGTGAAGGTGATGCTTGGTACGGTGAAGGTGATGCTTGGTACGGTGAAGGTGATGCTTGGTACAGTGAAGGTGATGCTTGCTATGGTGAAGGTGATGCTTGCTATGGTGAAGGTGATGCTTGCTATGGTGAAGGTGATGCTTGCTATGGCGAAGGTGATGCTTGCTATGGTGAAGGTGATGCTTGCTATGTGAAGGTGATGCTTGCTATGGTGAAGGTGATGCTTGCTATGGTGAAGGTGATGCTTGCTATGGTGAAGGTGATGCTTGCTATGGTGAAGGTGATGCTTGCTATGGTGAAGGTGATGCTTGCTATGGTGAAGGTGATGCTTGCTGTGGTGAAGGTGATGCTTGCTATGGTGAAGGTGATGCTTGCTGTGGTGAAGGTGATGCTTGCTGTGGTGAAGGTGATGCTTGCTATGGTGAAGGTGATGCTTGCTATGGTGAAGGTGATTCTTGCTGTGGTGAAGGTGATGCTTGCTATGGTGAAGGTGACGCTTGCTATGGTGAAGGAGATGCTTGCTGTGGTGAAGGTGATGCTTGCTATGGTGAAGGTGATGCTTGCTATGGTGAAGGTGATGCTTGCTGTGGTGAAGGTGATGCTTTCTATGGTGAAGGTGACGCTTTCTATGGTGAAGGTGACGCTTGCTATGGTGAAGGTGATGCTTGCTGTGGTGAAGGTGATGCTTGCTATGGTGAAGGTGACGCTTGCTATGGTGAAGGTGATGCTTGCTGTGGTGAAGGTGATGCTTGCTATGGTGAAGGTGATACTTGGTATGGTGAAGGTGATGCTTGGTATGGTGAAGGTGATGCTTGCTATGGTGGAGGTGATGCTTGCTATGGTGGAGGTGATGCTTGCTATGTTGAAGGTGACGCTTGGTATGGTAAAGGTGATGCTTGCTATGGTGAAGGTGACGCTTGCTATGGTGAAGGTGATGCTTGGTATGGTGAAGGTGACGCTTGGTATGGTGAAGGTGACGCTTGGTATGGTGAAGGTGATGCTTGCTATGGTGGAGGTGATGCTTGCTATGGTGAAGGTGATGGTTGGTATGGTGAAGGTGATGCTTGGTATGGTGAAGGTGATGCTTGGTATGGTGAAGGTGACGCTTGCTATGGTGGAGGTGACGCTTGGTATGGTGAAGGTGATGCTTGCTATGGTGGAGATGATGCTTGCTATGGTGAAGGTGATGCTTGGTATGGTGAAGGTTATGCTTGCTATGGTGAAGGTGATGCTTGCTATGGTGAAGGTGATGCTTGCTATGGTGAAGGTGATGCTTGCTATGGTGAAGGTGATGCTTGCTATGGTGAAGGTGATGCTTGCTATGGTGAAGGTGATGCTTGCTATGGTGAAGGTGATGCTTGCTATGGTGAAGGTGATGCTTGCTATGGCGAAGGTGATGCTTGCTGTGGTGAAGGTGATGCTTGCTATGGTGAAGGTGATGCTTGCTATGGTGAAGGTGATGCCTGCTGTGGTGAAGGTGATGCTTGCTATGGTGAAGGTGATGCTTGCTGTGGTGAAGTGATGCTTGCTGTGGTGAAGTGATGCTTGCTGTGGTGAAGGTGATGCTTGCTATGGTGAAGGTGACGCTTGCTATGGTGAAGGTGATGCTTGCTATGGTGAAGGTGACGCTTGCTATGGTGAAGGTGATGCTTGCTGTGGTGAAGGTGATGCTTGCTATGGTGAAGGTGACGCTGGCTATGGTGAAGGTGACGCTTGCTGTGGTGAAGGCTATGCTTGCTGTGGTGAAGGCTATGCTTGCTGTGGTGAAGGTGATGCTTGCTATGGTGAAGGTGATGCTTGCTATGGTGAAGGTGATGCTTGCTATGGTGAAGGTGACGCTTGCTATGGTGAAGGTGACGCTTGCTGTGGTGAAGGTGACACTTGCTATGGTGAAGGTGATGCTTGCTGTGGTGAAGGTGATGCTTGCTGTGGTGAAGGTGATGCTTGCTATGGTGAAGGTGATGCTTGCTGTGGTGAAGGTAATGCTTGCTACGGTGAAGGTGATGCTTGCTGTGGTGAAGGTGATGCTTGCTATGGTGAAGGTGATGCTTGCTCTGGTGAAGGTGATGCTTGCTATGGTGAAGGTGATGCTTGCTATGGTGAAGGTGATGCTTGCTATGGTGAAGGTGATGCTTGCTATGGTGAAGGTGATGCTTGCTATGGTGAAGGTGATGCTTGCTATGGTGAATGTGATGCTTGCTATGGTGAAGGCGATGCTTGCTATGGTGAAGCTGATGCTTGCTATGGTGAAGGTGATGCTTGCTATGGTGAAGGTGACGCTTGCTATGGTGAAGGTGATGCTTGCTGTGGTGAAGGTGACGCTTGCTGTGGTGAAGGTGACGCTTGCTGTGGTGAAGGTGATGCTTGCTATGGTGAAGGTGATGCTTGCTGTGGTGAAGTGATGCTTGCTGTGGTGAAGGTGATGCTTGCTATGGTGAAGGTGACGCTTGCTATGGTGAAGGTGATGCTTGCTGTGGTGAAGGTGATGCTTGCTATGGTGAAGGTGACGCTGGCTATGGTGAAGGTGACGCTTGCTGTGGTGAAGGCTATGCTTGCTGTGGTGAAGGTGATGCTTGCTATGGTGAAGGTGATGCTTGCTATGGTGAAGGTGATGCTTGCTATGGTGAAGGTGATGCTTGCTATGGTGAAGGTGATGCTTGCTATGGTGAAGGTGATGCTTGCTATGGTGAAGGTGACGCTTGCTGTGGTGAAGGTGGTGCTTGCTATGGTGAAGGTGACGCTTGCTATGGTGAAGGTGACGCTTGCTGTGGTGAAGGTGATGCTTGCTGTGGTGAAGGTGATGCTTGCTATGGTGAAGGTGATGCTTGCTGTGGTGAAGGTAATGCTTGCTACGGTGAAGGTGATGCTTGCTACGGTGAAGGTGATGCTTGCTGTGGTGAAGGTGATGCTTGCTATGGTGAAGGTGATGCTTGCTATGGTGAAGGTGATGCTTGCTATGGTGAAGGTGATGCTTGCTATGGTGAAGGTGATGCTTGCTATGGTGAAGGTGATGCTTGCTATGGTGAAGGTGATGCTTGCTATGGTGAAGGTGATGCTTGCTATGGTGAAGGTGATGCTTGCTATGGTGAATGTGATGCTTGCTATGGTGAAGGTGATGCTTGCTATGGTGAAGCTGATGCTTGCTATGGTGAAGGTGATGCTTGCTATGGTGAAGGTGATGCTTGCTATGGTGAAGGTGACGCTTGCTATGGTGAAGGTGACGCTTGCTGTGGTGAAGGTGACGCTTGCTGTGGTGAAGGTGACGCTTGCTGTGGTGAAGGTGACGCTTGCTGTGGTGAAGGTGATGCTTGCTGTGGTGAAGGTGATGCTTGCTGTGGTGAAGGTGATGCTTGCTATGGTGAAGGTGATGCTTGCTCTGGTGAAGGTGATGCTTGCTATGGTGAAGGTGATGCTTGCTATGGTGAAGGTGATGCTTGCTATGGTGAAGGTGATGCTTGCTATGGTGAAGGTGATGCTTGCTATGGTGAAGGTGATGCTTGCTATGGTGAAGGTGATGCTTGCTATGGTGAAGGTGATGCTTGCTATGGTGAAGGTGATGCTTGCTATGGTGAAGGTGATGCTTGCTATGGTGAAGGTGGTGCTTGCTATGGTGAAGGTGATGCTTGCTATGGTGAAGGTGATGCTTGCTATGGTGAAGGTGATGCTTGCTATGGTGAAGGTGATGCTTGCTATGGTGAAGGTGATGCTTGCTATGGTGAAGGTGATGCTTGCTATGGTGAAGGTGATGCTTGCTATGGTGAAGGTGATGCTTGCTATGGTGAAGGTGATGCTTGGTATGGTGAAGGTGACGCTTGGTATGGTGAAGGTGATGCTTGCTATGGTGAAGGTGATGCTTGCTGTGGTGAAGGTGATGCTTGCTATGGTGAAGGTGATGCTTGCTGTGGTGAAGGTAATGCTTGCTATGGTGAAGGTGATGCTTGCTGTGGTGAAGGTGATGCTTGCTATGGTGAAGGTGATGCTTGCTCTGGTGAAGGTGATGCTTGCTATGGTGAAGGTGATGCTTGCTATGGTGAAGGTGATGCTTGCTATGGTGAAGGTGATGCTGGCTATGGTGAAGGTGATGCTTGCTATGGTGAAGGTGATGCTTGCTATGGTGAAGGTGATGCTTGCTGTGGTGAAGGTAATGCTTGCTATGGTGAAGGTGATGCTTGCTGTGGTGAAGGTGATGCTTGCTATGGTGAAGGTGATGCTTGCTCTGGTGAAGGTGATGCTTGCTATGGTGAAGGTGATGCTTGCTATGGTGAAGGTGATGCTTGCTATGGTGAAGGTGATGCTGGCTATGGTGAAGGTGATGCTTGCTATGGTGAAGGTGATGCTTGCTATGGTGAAGGTGATGCTTGCTATGGTGAAGGTGATGCTTGCTATGGTGAATGTGATGCTTGCTATGGTGAAGGTGATGCTTGCTATGGTGAAGCTGATGCTTGCTAAGGTGAAGGTGATGCTTGCTATGGTGAAGGTGATGCTTGCTATGGTGAAGGTGATGCTTGCTATGGTGAAGGTGATGCTTGCTATGGTGAAGGTGATGCTTGCTATGGTGAAGGTGATGCTTGCTATGGTGAAGGTGATGCTTGCTATGGTGAAGGTGATGCTTGCTATGGTGAAGGTGATGCTTGCTATGGTGAAGGTGATGCTTGCTATGGTGAAGGTGATGCTTGCTATGGTGAAGGTGATGCTTGCTATGGTGAAGGTGATGCTTGCTATGGTGAAGGTGATGCTTGCTATGGTGAAGGTGATGCTTGCTATGGTGAAGGTGATGCTTGCTATGGTGAAGGTGATGCTTGGTATGGTGAAGGTGATGCTTGGTATGGTGAAGGTGATGCTTGCTATGGTGAAGGTGATGCTTGGTATGCTGAAGGTGATGCTTGCTATGGTGAAGGTGATGCTTGCTATGGTGAAGGTGATGCTTGCTATGGTGAAGGTGATGCTTGCTATGGTGAAGGTGATGCTTGCTATGGTGAACGTGATGCTTGCTATGATGAAGGTTATGCTTGCTATGGTGAAGGTGATGCTTGCTATGGTGAACGTGATGCTTGCTATGATGAAGGTTATGCTTGGTATGGTGAAGGTGATGCTTGGTATGGTGAAGGTGATGCTTGGTATGGTGAAGGTGATGCTTGGTATGGTGAAAGTGATGCTTGGTATGGTGAGGGTGATACTTGGTATGGTGAAAGTGATACTTTTTATGGTGAAGGTGATACTTGGTATGGTGAAGGTGATACTTGGTATGGTGAAGGTGATACTTGGTATGGTGAAGGTGATACTTTGTATGGTGAAGGTGATACTTGGTACGGTGAAGGTGATACTTGGTACGGTGAAGGTGATACTTGGTACGGTGAAGGTGATACTTGGTACGGTGAAGGTGATGCTTGGTACGGTGAAGGTGATGCTTGGTACGGTGAAGGTGATGCTTGGTACGGTGAAGGTGATGCTTGCTATGGTGAAGGTGATGCTTGCTATGGTGAAGGTGAGGCTTGCTATGGTGAAGGTGATGCTTGCTATGGTGAAGGTGATGCTTGCTATGGTGAAGGTGATGCTTGCTATGGTGAAGGTGATGCTTGCTATGGTGAAGGTGATGCTTGCTATGGTGAAGGTGATGCTTGCTATGGTGAAGGTGATGCTTGCTACGGTGAAGGTGATACTTGGTATGGTGAAGGTGATGCTTGCTATGGTGAAGGTGATGCTTGCTATGGTGAAGGTGATTCTTGGTATGGTGAAGGTGATGCTTGGTATGGTGAAGGTGATGCTTGCTATGGTGAAGGTGATGCTTGCTGTGGTGAAGGTGATGCTTGCTATGGTGAAGGTGATGTTGCTGTGGTGAAGGTAATGCTTGCTATGGTGAAGGTGATGCTTGCTGTGGTGAAGGTGATGCTTGCTATGGTGAAGGTGATGCTTGCTCTGGTGAAGGTGATGCTTGCTATGGTGAAGGTGATGCTTGCTATGGTGAAGGTGATGCTTGCTATGGTGAAGGTGATGCTGGCTATGGTGAAGGTGATGCTTGCTATGGTGAAGGTGATGCTTGCTATGGTGAAGGTGATGCTTGCTATGGTGAAGGTGATGCTTGCTATGGTGAATGTGATGATTGCTATGGTGAAGGTGATGCTTGCTATGGTGAAGCTGATGCTTGCTATGGTGAAGGTGATGCTTGCTATGGTGAAGGTGATGCTTGCTATGGTGAAGGTGATGCTTGCTATGGTGAAGGTGATGCTTGCTATGGTGAAGGTGATGCTTGCTATGGTGAAGGTGATGCTTGCTATGGTGAGGGTGGTGCTTGCTATGGTGAAGGTGATGCTTGCTATGGTGAAGGTGATGCTTGCTATGGTGAAGGTGATGCTTGCTATGGTGAAGGTGATGCTTGCTATGGTGAAGGTGATGCTTGCTATGGTGAAGGTGATGCTTGCTATGGTGAAGGTGATGCTTGCTATGGTGAAGGTGATGCTTGCTATGGTGAAGGTGATGCTTGCTATGGTGAAGGTGATGCTTGCTATGGTGAAGGTGATGCTTGGTATGGTGAAAGTGATGCTTGGTATGGTGAAGGTGATGCTTGCTATGGTGAAGGTGATGCTTGGTATGGTGAAAGTGATGCTTGGTATGGTGAGGGTGATACTTGGTATGGTGAAAGTGATACTTGGTATGGTGAAAGTGATACTTGGTATGCGGAAGGTGATACTTGGTATGGTGAAGGTGATGCTTGCTATGGTGAAGGTGATGCTTGCTATGGTGAAGGTGATGCTTGCTATGGTGAAGGTGATGCTTGCTATGGTGAAGGTGATGCTTGCTATGGTGAAGGTGATGCTTGCTGTGGTGAAGGTGACGCTTGCTATGGTGAAGGTGATGCTTGCTGTGGGGAAGGTGATACTTGCTGTGGTGAAGGTGATGCTTGCTATGGTGAAGGTGACGCTTGCTATGGTGAAGGTGACGCTGGCTATGGTGAAGGTGACGCTTGCTGTGGTGAAGGCTATGCTTGCTGTGGTGAAGGCTATGCTTGCTGTGGTGAAGGTGATGCTTGCTATGGTGAAGGTGATGCTTGCTATGGTGAAGGTGATGCTTGCTATGGTGAAGGTGACGCTTGCTATGGTGAAGGTGACGCTTGCTGTGGTGAAGGTGACACTTGCTATGGTGAAGGTGATGCTTGCTGTGGTGAAGGTGATGCTTGCTGTGGTGAAGGTGATGCTTGCTATGGTGAAGGTGATGCTTGCTGTGGTGAAGGTAATGCTTGCTACGGTGAAGGTGATGCTTGCTGTGGTGAAGGTGATGCTTGCTATGGTGAAGGTGATGCTTGCTCTGGTGAAGGTGATGCTTGCTATGGTGAAGGTGATGCTTGCTATGGTGAAGGTGATGCTTGCTATGGTGAAGGTGATGCTTGCTATGGTGAAGGTGATGCTTGCTATGGTGAAGGTGATGCTTGCTATGGTGAAGGTGATGCTTGCTATGGTGAATGTGATGCTTGCTATGGTGAAGGTGATGCTTGCTATGGTGAAGCTGATGCTTGCTATGGTGAAGGTGATGCTTGCTATGGTGAAGGTGACGCTTGCTATGGTGAAGGTGATGCTTGCTGTGGTGAAGGTGACGCTTGCTGTGGTGAAGGTGACGCTTGCTGTGGTGAAGGTGATGCTTGCTATGGTGAAGGTGATGCTTGCTGTGGTGAAGTGATGCTTGCTGTGGTGAAGGTGATGCTTGCTATGGTGAAGGTGACGCTTGCTATGGTGAAGGTGATGCTTGCTGTGGTGAAGGTGATGCTTGCTATGGTGAAGGTGACGCTGGCTATGGTGAAGGTGACGCTTGCTGTGGTGAAGGCTATGCTTGCTGTGGTGAAGGTGATGCTTGCTATGGTGAAGGTGATGCTTGCTATGGTGAAGGTGATGCTTGCTATGGTGAAGGTGATGCTTGCTATGGTGAAGGTGATGCTTGCTATGGTGAAGGTGATGCTTGCTATGGTGAAGGTGACGCTTGCTGTGGTGAAGGTGGTGCTTGCTATGGTGAAGGTGACGCTTGCTATGGTGAAGGTGACGCTTGCTGTGGTGAAGGTGATGCTTGCTGTGGTGAAGGTGATGCTTGCTATGGTGAAGGTGATGCTTGCTGTGGTGAAGGTAATGCTTGCTACGGTGAAGGTGATGCTTGCTACGGTGAAGGTGATGCTTGCTGTGGTGAAGGTGATGCTTGCTATGGTGAAGGTGATGCTTGCTATGGTGAAGGTGATGCTTGCTATGGTGAAGGTGATGCTTGCTATGGTGAAGGTGATGCTTGCTATGGTGAAGGTGATGCTTGCTATGGTGAAGGTGATGCTTGCTATGGTGAAGGTGATGCTTGCTATGGTGAAGGTGATGCTTGCTATGGTGAATGTGATGCTTGCTATGGTGAAGGTGATGCTTGCTATGGTGAAGCTGATGCTTGCTATGGTGAAGGTGATGCTTGCTATGGTGAAGGTGATGCTTGCTATGGTGAAGGTGACGCTTGCTATGGTGAAGGTGACGCTTGCTGTGGTGAAGGTGACGCTTGCTGTGGTGAAGGTGACGCTTGCTGTGGTGAAGGTGACGCTTGCTGTGGTGAAGGTGATGCTTGCTGTGGTGAAGGTGATGCTTGCTGTGGTGAAGGTGATGCTTGCTATGGTGAAGGTGATGCTTGCTCTGGTGAAGGTGATGCTTGCTATGGTGAAGGTGATGCTTGCTATGGTGAAGGTGATGCTTGCTATGGTGAAGGTGATGCTTGCTATGGTGAAGGTGATGCTTGCTATGGTGAAGGTGATGCTTGCTATGGTGAAGGTGATGCTTGCTATGGTGAAGGTGATGCTTGCTATGGTGAAGGTGATGCTTGCTATGGTGAAGGTGATGCTTGCTATGGTGAAGGTGATGCTTGCTATGGTGAAGGTGGTGCTTGCTATGGTGAAGGTGATGCTTGCTATGGTGAAGGTGATGCTTGCTATGGTGAAGGTGATGCTTGCTATGGTGAAGGTGATGCTTGCTATGGTGAAGGTGATGCTTGCTATGGTGAAGGTGATGCTTGCTATGGTGAAGGTGATGCTTGCTATGGTGAAGGTGATGCTTGCTATGGTGAAGGTGATGCTTGGTATGGTGAAGGTGACGCTTGGTATGGTGAAGGTGATGCTTGCTATGGTGAAGGTGATGCTTGCTGTGGTGAAGGTGATGCTTGCTATGGTGAAGGTGATGCTTGCTGTGGTGAAGGTAATGCTTGCTATGGTGAAGGTGATGCTTGCTGTGGTGAAGGTGATGCTTGCTATGGTGAAGGTGATGCTTGCTCTGGTGAAGGTGATGCTTGCTATGGTGAAGGTGATGCTTGCTATGGTGAAGGTGATGCTTGCTATGGTGAAGGTGATGCTGGCTATGGTGAAGGTGATGCTTGCTATGGTGAAGGTGATGCTTGCTATGGTGAAGGTGATGCTTGCTGTGGTGAAGGTAATGCTTGCTATGGTGAAGGTGATGCTTGCTGTGGTGAAGGTGATGCTTGCTATGGTGAAGGTGATGCTTGCTCTGGTGAAGGTGATGCTTGCTATGGTGAAGGTGATGCTTGCTATGGTGAAGGTGATGCTTGCTATGGTGAAGGTGATGCTGGCTATGGTGAAGGTGATGCTTGCTATGGTGAAGGTGATGCTTGCTATGGTGAAGGTGATGCTTGCTATGGTGAAGGTGATGCTTGCTATGGTGAATGTGATGCTTGCTATGGTGAAGGTGATGCTTGCTATGGTGAAGCTGATGCTTGCTAAGGTGAAGGTGATGCTTGCTATGGTGAAGGTGATGCTTGCTATGGTGAAGGTGATGCTTGCTATGGTGAAGGTGATGCTTGCTATGGTGAAGGTGATGCTTGCTATGGTGAAGGTGATGCTTGCTATGGTGAAGGTGATGCTTGCTATGGTGAAGGTGATGCTTGCTATGGTGAAGGTGATGCTTGCTATGGTGAAGGTGATGCTTGCTATGGTGAAGGTGATGCTTGCTATGGTGAAGGTGATGCTTGCTATGGTGAAGGTGATGCTTGCTATGGTGAAGGTGATGCTTGCTATGGTGAAGGTGATGCTTGCTATGGTGAAGGTGATGCTTGGTATGGTGAAGGTGATGCTTGGTATGGTGAAGGTGATGCTTGGTATGGTGAAGGTGATGCTTGCTATGGTGAAGGTGATGCTTGGTATGCTGAAGGTGATGCTTGCTATGGTGAAGGTGATGCTTGCTATGGTGAAGGTGATGCTTGCTATGGTGAAGGTGATGCTTGCTATGGTGAAGGTGATGCTTGCTATGGTGAACGTGATGCTTGCTATGATGAAGGTTATGCTTGCTATGGTGAAGGTGATGCTTGCTATGGTGAACGTGATGCTTGCTATGATGAAGGTTATGCTTGGTATGGTGAAGGTGATGCTTGGTATGGTGAAGGTGATGCTTGGTATGGTGAAGGTGATGCTTGGTATGGTGAAAGTGATGCTTGGTATGGTGAGGGTGATACTTGGTATGGTGAAAGTGATACTTTTTATGGTGAAGGTGATACTTGGTATGGTGAAGGTGATACTTGGTATGGTGAAGGTGATACTTGGTATGGTGAAGGTGATACTTTGTATGGTGAAGGTGATACTTGGTACGGTGAAGGTGATACTTGGTACGGTGAAGGTGATACTTGGTACGGTGAAGGTGATACTTGGTACGGTGAAGGTGATGCTTGGTACGGTGAAGGTGATGCTTGGTACGGTGAAGGTGATGCTTGGTACGGTGAAGGTGATGCTTGCTATGGTGAAGGTGATGCTTGCTATGGTGAAGGTGAGGCTTGCTATGGTGAAGGTGATGCTTGCTATGGTGAAGGTGATGCTTGCTATGGTGAAGGTGATGCTTGCTATGGTGAAGGTGATGCTTGCTATGGTGAAGGTGATGCTTGCTATGGTGAAGGTGATGCTTGCTATGGTGAAGGTGATGCTTGCTACGGTGAAGGTGATACTTGGTATGGTGAAGGTGATGCTTGCTATGGTGAAGGTGATGCTTGCTATGGTGAAGGTGATTCTTGGTATGGTGAAGGTGATGCTTGGTATGGTGAAGGTGATGCTTGCTATGGTGAAGGTGATGCTTGCTGTGGTGAAGGTGATGCTTGCTATGGTGAAGGTGATGTTGCTGTGGTGAAGGTAATGCTTGCTATGGTGAAGGTGATGCTTGCTGTGGTGAAGGTGATGCTTGCTATGGTGAAGGTGATGCTTGCTCTGGTGAAGGTGATGCTTGCTATGGTGAAGGTGATGCTTGCTATGGTGAAGGTGATGCTTGCTATGGTGAAGGTGATGCTGGCTATGGTGAAGGTGATGCTTGCTATGGTGAAGGTGATGCTTGCTATGGTGAAGGTGATGCTTGCTATGGTGAAGGTGATGCTTGCTATGGTGAATGTGATGATTGCTATGGTGAAGGTGATGCTTGCTATGGTGAAGCTGATGCTTGCTATGGTGAAGGTGATGCTTGCTATGGTGAAGGTGATGCTTGCTATGGTGAAGGTGATGCTTGCTATGGTGAAGGTGATGCTTGCTATGGTGAAGGTGATGCTTGCTATGGTGAAGGTGATGCTTGCTATGGTGAGGGTGGTGCTTGCTATGGTGAAGGTGATGCTTGCTATGGTGAAGGTGATGCTTGCTATGGTGAAGGTGATGCTTGCTATGGTGAAGGTGATGCTTGCTATGGTGAAGGTGATGCTTGCTATGGTGAAGGTGATGCTTGCTATGGTGAAGGTGATGCTTGCTATGGTGAAGGTGATGCTTGCTATGGTGAAGGTGATGCTTGCTATGGTGAAGGTGATGCTTGGTATGGTGAAGGTGATGCTTGCTATGGTGAAGGTGATGCTTGGTATGGTGAAGGTGATGCTTGGTATGGTGAAGGTGATGCTTGGTATGGTGAAGGTGACGCTTGCTATGGTGGAGGTGACGCTTGCTATGGTGAAGGTGACGCTTGGTATGGTGAAGGTGATGCTTGCTATGGTGGAGGTGATGCTTGCTATGATGAAGGTGATGCTTGGTATGGTGAAGGTTATGCTTGCTATGGTGAAGGTGATGCTTGCTATGGTGAAGGTGATGCTTGCTATGGTGAAGGTGATGCTTGCTATGGTGAAGGTGATGCTTGCTATGGTGAAGGTGATGCTTGCTATGGTGAAGGTGATGCTTGGTATGGTGAAAGTGATGATTGGTATGGTGAAGGTGATGCTTGCTATGGTGAAGGTGATGCTTGGTATGGTGAAAGTGATGCTTGGTATGGTGAGGGTGATACTTGGTATGGTGAAAGTGATACTTGGTATGGTGAAAGTGATACTTGGTATGCGGAAGGTGATACTTGGTATGGTGAAGGTGATGCTTGCTATGGTGAAGGTGATGCTTGCTATGGTGAAGGTGATGCTTGCTATGGTGAAGGTGATGCTTGCTATGGTGAAGGTGATGCTTGCTATGGTGAAGGTGATGCTTGCTGTGGTGAAGGTGACGCTTGCTATGGTGAAGGTGATGCTTGCTGTGGGGAAGGTGATACTTGCTGTGGTGAAGGTGATGCTTGCTATGGTGAAGGTGACGCTTGCTATGGTGAAGGTGACGCTTGCTATGGTGAAGGTGATGCTTGCTGTGGTGAAGGTGATGCTTGCTATGGTGAAGGTGATGCTTGCTATGGTGAAGGTGATGCTTGGTATGGTGAAGGTGATGCTTGCTATGGTGGAGGTGATGCTTGCTATGGTGAAGGTGACGCTTGCTATGGTGAAGGTGACGCTTGCTATGGTGAAGGTGATGCTTGCTATGGTGAAGGTGACGCTTGCTATGGTGAAGGTGATGCTTGGTATGGTGAAGGTGATGCTTGGTATGGTGAAGGTGATGCTTGGTATGGTGAAGGTGATGCTTGCTATGGTGAAGGTGATGCTTGGTATGGTGAAGGTGATGCTTGGTATGGTGAAGGTGATGCTTGGTATGGTGAAGGTGACGCTTGCTATGGTGGAGGTGACGCTTGCTATGGTGAAGGTGACGCTTGGTATGGTGAAGGTGATGCTTGCTATGGTGGAGGTGATGCTTGCTATGATGAAGGTGATGCTTGGTATGGTGAAGGTTATGCTTGCTATGGTGAAGGTGATGCTTGCTATGGTGAAGGTGATGCTTGCTATGGTGAAGGTGATGCTTGCTATGGTGAAGGTGATGCTTGCTATGGTGAAGGTGATGCTTGCTATGGTGAAGGTGATGCTTGCTATGGTGAAGGTGATGCTTGCTATGGTGAAGGTGATGCTTGCTATGGTGAAGGTGATGCTTGCTATGGTGAAGGTGATGCTTGCTATGGTGAAGGTGATGCTTGCTATGGTGAAGGTGATGCTTGCTATGGTGAAGGTGATGCTTGCTATGGTGAAGGTGATGCTTGCTATGGTGAAGGTGATGCTTGCTATGGTGAAGGTGATGCTTGCTATGGTGAAGGTGATGCTTGGTATGGTGAAGGTGATGCTTGGTATGGTGAAGGTGATGCTTGCTATGGTGAAGGTGATGCTTGGTATGGTGAAGGTGATGCTTGGTATGGTGAAGGTGATGCTTGCTATAGTGAAGGTGATGCTTGGTATGGTGAAGGTGATGCTTGGTATGGTGAAGGTGATGCTTGCTATGGTGAAGGTGATGCTTGGTATGCTGAAGGTGATGCTTGCTATGGTGAAGGTGATGCTTGCTATGGTGAAGGTGATGATTGGTATGGTGAAGGTGATGCTTGCTATGGTGAAGGTGATGATTGGTATGGTGAAGGTGATGCTTGGTATGGTGAAGGTGATGCTTGCTATGGTGAAGGTGATGCTTGCTATGGTGAAGGTGATGCTTGCTATGGTGAAGGTGATGCTTGCTATGGTGAATGTGATGCTTGCTATGGTGAAGGTGGTGCTTGCTATGGTGAAGGTGATGCTTGCTATGGTGAAGGTGATGCTTGCTATGGTGAACGTGATGCTTGCTATGATGAAGGTTATGCTTGGTATGGTGAAGGTGATGCTTGGTATGGTGAAGGTGATGCTTGGTATGGTGAAGGTGATGCTTGGTATGGTGAAAGTGATGCTTGGTATGGTGAAAGTGATACTTGGTATGGTGAAGGTGATACTTGGTATGGTGAAGGTGATACTTGGTATGGTGAAGGTGATACTTGGTATGGTGAAGGTGATACTTGGTACGGTGAAGGTGATACTTGGTACGGTGAAGGTGATACTTGGTACGGTGAAGGTGATACTTGGTACGGTGAAGGTGATACTTGGTACGGTGAAGGTGATGCTTGGTACGGTGAAGGTGATGCTTGGTACGGTGAAGGTGATGCTTGGTACGGTGAAGGTGATGCTTGGTATGGTGAAGGTGATGCTTGCTATGGTGAAGGTGATGCTTGCTATGGTGAAGGTGAGGCTTGCTATGGTGAAGGTGATGCTTGCTATGGTGAAGGTGATGCTTGCTATGGTGAAGGTGATGCTTGCTATGGTGAAGGTGATGCTTGCTATGGTGAAGGTGATGCTTGCTATGGTGAAGGTGATGCTTGCTATGGTGAAGGTGATGCTTGCTATGGTGAATGTGATGCTTGCTATGGTGAAGGTGATGCTTGCTATGGTGAAGCTGATGCTTGCTATGGTGAAGGTGATGCTTGCTATGGTGAAGGTGACGCTTGCTATGGTGAAGGTGATGCTTGCTGTGGTGAAGGTGACGCTTGCTGTGGTGAAGGTGACGCTTGCTGTGGTGAAGGTGATGCTTGCTATGGTGAAGGTGATGCTTGCTGTGGTGAAGTGATGCTTGCTGTGGTGAAGGTGATGCTTGCTATGGTGAAGGTGACGCTTGCTATGGTGAAGGTGATGCTTGCTGTGGTGAAGGTGATGCTTGCTATGGTGAAGGTGACGCTGGCTATGGTGAAGGTGACGCTTGCTGTGGTGAAGGCTATGCTTGCTGTGGTGAAGGTGATGCTTGCTATGGTGAAGGTGATGCTTGCTATGGTGAAGGTGATGCTTGCTATGGTGAAGGTGATGCTTGCTATGGTGAAGGTGATGCTTGCTATGGTGAAGGTGATGCTTGCTATGGTGAAGGTGACGCTTGCTGTGGTGAAGGTGGTGCTTGCTATGGTGAAGGTGACGCTTGCTATGGTGAAGGTGACGCTTGCTGTGGTGAAGGTGATGCTTGCTGTGGTGAAGGTGATGCTTGCTATGGTGAAGGTGATGCTTGCTGTGGTGAAGGTAATGCTTGCTACGGTGAAGGTGATGCTTGCTACGGTGAAGGTGATGCTTGCTGTGGTGAAGGTGATGCTTGCTATGGTGAAGGTGATGCTTGCTATGGTGAAGGTGATGCTTGCTATGGTGAAGGTGATGCTTGCTATGGTGAAGGTGATGCTTGCTATGGTGAAGGTGATGCTTGCTATGGTGAAGGTGATGCTTGCTATGGTGAAGGTGATGCTTGCTATGGTGAAGGTGATGCTTGCTATGGTGAATGTGATGCTTGCTATGGTGAAGGTGATGCTTGCTATGGTGAAGCTGATGCTTGCTATGGTGAAGGTGATGCTTGCTATGGTGAAGGTGATGCTTGCTATGGTGAAGGTGACGCTTGCTATGGTGAAGGTGACGCTTGCTGTGGTGAAGGTGACGCTTGCTGTGGTGAAGGTGACGCTTGCTGTGGTGAAGGTGACGCTTGCTGTGGTGAAGGTGATGCTTGCTGTGGTGAAGGTGATGCTTGCTGTGGTGAAGGTGATGCTTGCTATGGTGAAGGTGATGCTTGCTCTGGTGAAGGTGATGCTTGCTATGGTGAAGGTGATGCTTGCTATGGTGAAGGTGATGCTTGCTATGGTGAAGGTGATGCTTGCTATGGTGAAGGTGATGCTTGCTATGGTGAAGGTGATGCTTGCTATGGTGAAGGTGATGCTTGCTATGGTGAAGGTGATGCTTGCTATGGTGAAGGTGATGCTTGCTATGGTGAAGGTGATGCTTGCTATGGTGAAGGTGATGCTTGCTATGGTGAAGGTGATGCTTGCTATGGTGAAGGTGGTGCTTGCTATGGTGAAGGTGATGCTTGCTATGGTGAAGGTGATGCTTGCTATGGTGAAGGTGATGCTTGCTATGGTGAAGGTGATGCTTGCTATGGTGAAGGTGATGCTTGCTATGGTGAAGGTGATGCTTGCTATGGTGAAGGTGATGCTTGCTATGGTGAAGGTGATGCTTGGTATGGTGAAGGTGACGCTTGGTATGGTGAAGGTGATGCTTGCTATGGTGAAGGTGATGCTTGCTGTGGTGAAGGTGATGCTTGCTATGGTGAAGGTGATGCTTGCTGTGGTGAAGGTAATGCTTGCTATGGTGAAGGTGATGCTTGCTGTGGTGAAGGTGATGCTTGCTATGGTGAAGGTGATGCTTGCTCTGGTGAAGGTGATGCTTGCTATGGTGAAGGTGATGCTTGCTATGGTGAAGGTGATGCTTGCTATGGTGAAGGTGATGCTGGCTATGGTGAAGGTGATGCTTGCTATGGTGAAGGTGATGCTTGCTATGGTGAAGGTGATGCTTGCTGTGGTGAAGGTAATGCTTGCTATGGTGAAGGTGATGCTTGCTGTGGTGAAGGTGATGCTTGCTATGGTGAAGGTGATGCTTGCTCTGGTGAAGGTGATGCTTGCTATGGTGAAGGTGATGCTTGCTATGGTGAAGGTGATGCTTGCTATGGTGAAGGTGATGCTGGCTATGGTGAAGGTGATGCTTGCTATGGTGAAGGTGATGCTTGCTATGGTGAAGGTGATGCTTGCTATGGTGAAGGTGATGCTTGCTATGGTGAATGTGATGCTTGCTATGGTGAAGGTGATGCTTGCTATGGTGAAGCTGATGCTTGCTAAGGTGAAGGTGATGCTTGCTATGGTGAAGGTGATGCTTGCTATGGTGAAGGTGATGCTTGCTATGGTGAAGGTGATGCTTGCTATGGTGAAGGTGATGCTTGCTATGGTGAAGGTGATGCTTGCTATGGTGAAGGTGATGCTTGCTATGGTGAAGGTGATGCTTGCTATGGTGAAGGTGATGCTTGCTATGGTGAAGGTGATGCTTGCTATGGTGAAGGTGATGCTTGCTATGGTGAAGGTGATGCTTGCTATGGTGAAGGTGATGCTTGCTATGGTGAAGGTGATGCTTGCTATGGTGAAGGTGATGCTTGCTATGGTGAAGGTGATGCTTGCTATGGTGAAGGTGATGCTTGGTATGGTGAAGGTGATGCTTGGTATGGTGAAGGTGATGCTTGCTATGGTGAAGGTGATGCTTGGTATGCTGAAGGTGATGCTTGCTATGGTGAAGGTGATGCTTGCTATGGTGAAGGTGATGCTTGCTATGGTGAAGGTGATGCTTGCTATGGTGAAGGTGATGCTTGCTATGGTGAAGGTGGTGCTTGCTATGGTGAAGGTGATGCTTGCTATGGTGAAGGTGATGCTTGCTATGGTGAACGTGATGCTTGCTATGATGAAGGTTATGCTTGGTATGGTGAAGGTGATGCTTGGTATGGTGAAGGTGATGCTTGGTATGGTGAAGGTGATGCTTGGTATGGTGAAAGTGATGCTTGGTATGGTGAGGGTGATACTTGGTATGGTGAAAGTGATACTTTTTATGGTGAAGGTGATACTTGGTATGGTGAAGGTGATACTTGGTATGGTGAAGGTGATACTTGGTATGGTGAAGGTGATACTTTGTATGGTGAAGGTGATACTTGGTACGGTGAAGGTGATACTTGGTACGGTGAAGGTGATACTTGGTACGGTGAAGGTGATACTTGGTACGGTGAAGGTGATGCTTGGTACGGTGAAGGTGATGCTTGGTACGGTGAAGGTGATGCTTGGTACGGTGAAGGTGATGCTTGCTATGGTGAAGGTGATGCTTGCTATGGTGAAGGTGAGGCTTGCTATGGTGAAGGTGATGCTTGCTATGGTGAAGGTGATGCTTGCTATGGTGAAGGTGATGCTTGCTATGGTGAAGGTGATGCTTGCTATGGTGAAGGTGATGCTTGCTATGGTGAAGGTGATGCTTGCTATGGTGAAGGTGATGCTTGCTACGGTGAAGGTGATACTTGGTATGGTGAAGGTGATGCTTGCTATGG